>NW_006408578.1:17051306-17054827 GCF_000296735.1 Chrysochloris asiatica
TAAAGATTTTCAGCCTCAGAAACCCTGTACAGAGTCGCTATGAGTTGGAACTGACTCCACGGCACATAACCACCACCACCAGGGGAGGATACCCTGGTGGTGGTGGGTTAGGTACTGGATTGCTAACCCCAAAGTTAGCAGTTCAAACCCACCAGTCATTTCATGAGAGAAAAATAAGGCTGTCTGCTCCTGTGAAGATTTATAGGTTCAGAAACCCAATATTAGAATCACTATGAGTTGGAATTGACTCAGTGGCTGTGGGTTTTTTGGGAGTGGAGAATGTGGGGAGGACAGGTAAAGAGGTCCTCAGGTTCCCCCTCTACCTTCTCACAGCAGAGCTTTGGATTGGTCCACAGGATGGGGAAGGCCTGGCCTTGGATACTCAATGTCTCTACCATCCATCCATTGGAAGCACTATTTCCTGCCCCAAACCGCCAAAATCCAGTCTTTCTAGTATGTTCCACAAATCCATCTTTAGTCCAAAAGAATTCAAGATGCTGGTAGCAGAAGTCACATCAAGTTCAGATTTTGCAGGGAGAGGGATTCACAAACCTTTCTAGATGTTTACTAAATTATTCTTTTCTGCAAGAACATATTGTGTATTTATTTCATTGTTGAGGACTTTTCTACCGTTTAATATCCATATATATTTATTTCTATAGATCTCCCAGGACCTTCTCACTCAGTTGGATTTATCATTTATAATCATAATATAGCACATATAGCCTCAATAAATTGTGCTCATCAGTTGTGACATGAGGGCATGCAGACTTGTGTGTTTTCTGACTGAAAAGAGCAGTGTAAAAAAAGAGCATGCCTGAATTCTAGACAATGAAGTCAAAAAATATTGCTACTGTGGTTCCCTTTCCTACATGCTGGGCTTTATTCCAAATAAAACACATTTACACATGTCTCTGTGATCAGTGGATGAATGCAGACAAGTTCTCTCAGTAATACATTTGTCTTAGTCTCTTCAGGGTATCTTTCAAAAAAATGATTCCAGAGTAGTTTTCAACTTTTCTAGACAGGGCTGGTGAAAGGAGATGAGGATGAGACTCTTGTGGTTCAATAGTGAGTAATTGTTATTAAGACTGATTATGATGGTTGCAAATATAAAGGTAGACATTTTGTAACAAAAAGAGGGGAGTGGTTGATCTTGCAGTCCAGGAGTGGAGAACCCTGGGACCATAAAGGGAGAAGAGCAGAAGTGGAGAGTGGGACCCTATTCAGAGAAGCAGAGACATCAGGGATGGAGGTAGAGATGACATGGAGAAATGGAGCAACTGGAGACTCTAGACTCATGGAGAGAGAGGGGCTGTGTGCTGGCTTGCATGGTATGCCCTTTGGTTGTTTGAATGATTATATAGTCCTAAGTGTTTTGGCTGGTAGCGTAGTGGTTATGAATCGGGCTGTAAACCTCGAGGACAGCAGTTCGAAACTACCAGCTGTTCCACTGGAGAAAGATGAGGCTTTCTGCTCCCGTAAAGATTTACATCCTCGGAAACCCTGTACAGTGTTGCTATGAGTTGGAACTGACTCCATGGCACATAACAACAACAACAACGAAGTGTTTTGGCATACATCCAAAACAAAACAAAACAGGGAATACAAGCAAATACTGTGGAATGATGATGCATGGGGGCGGAGTGTAATCATTGCAATGAAACGAAATACAATAGGATGAGTGTAAAGCTGATGTTCTCCCCTGTAAACTATCACTCAATTCACAATAAAAACAAAACAAAAAAAATTGATTCCAGCAAAACAGTAATTTCTTGGGATCTGTTGGGCTAGTTAAAGTCATGGCAGGGAGGTCAGCTCAGAAGGTTGTGCCAATTGGTTTTGTTGTTGTTGTTTGATACATTTTCAACAATGACACCAGATGACCAAAAAGAAAAGTTTTAAGAAAATTGAAAACTGCACCAAGGAATTTTTTTCCCATCACAATACGCCTGCTAATTCTTCAAGAGTAAGAAGGGCTGTCCTACAAGAATTTTCTTGACAAACCTTACCCCACCCATCTTATAGCTCAGATGTTCCCCCTTCAGACTTATTTTTGTTTTTAAAACTCAACATTTAAAGGGAACAAAATTTTCATCCTTCTAAAAATTACCATTTTGGTGTGCTATAAATCAAGGAGCACAGAATTCTTCAGAGAAAGATTAGAGAAATAGAAGCAACTTCTTCAGAAATGGATAGACCTATATGTTAAGAAACAATCATTTCACATTTTGATATTTTTATTTAATAATATTATGTTGTAAGAATATGTTTTGTCTTACCCTTATATATGAAAATACAACTACTCTTTAACCAGATTGAAAGTAACACAAATGTATTTGGCCTATTTAAAGTGGTTCTAAATGTAAATTTGCCGCTTATTTTAAATAATGTAAAAAATTTAAACAAACCAACTCACTTTTGCGTACAGTTACCTTTCTCAGCAACTTACGGTATAAAAAGACGCCCATCAACTGCAGCTGAACATTCTCTTGATAGCAAGAGTCCTTTCTCCAAAGATGCCAAGGGAGACGTCCAAACCACAGATCCTGTAAAGAGTACTAAAAGTAGCCCTTGCCCTTGTTAAAGACTTAGTTTCTCACAAACATAAAATGTTCATCTGCTTTGGTGGATGTTTCCTCCAAACAACAGGCATGTAGCTATTTGTAGAAAAGCCATCTGCCATCTGCAGGATGTGCTCATGAATTTTTCAGCTTGGAAATTAAATGTTTCAAGGCTAGTTCACAAAATCCTCCTGCCTTCACACTTTATTCAATTCACACTTTCAGACCAAATTTCCCATTGCAGGATACATTGGCTTACTCTCCTTGGGAAATGACTTCAGAGGACTAGCTCAAAAGACAGAACTGAACAATGCCAACAATATATACAAAAATTAGTAAATACTGTCAGAGGAGAAATTATTCTGGCCAAGTTCTTTAAATGTGTTACTATAAAATACCTTTGTGTCACCAGAGATGTTTGTGTATATGTACATTTCCCAACTGAACTGGCTTTAAACTCACTACATACTTAAATAGATTTCTACTATTCTGTTTGATTCACTCGGCAAATCTCACTACATCTTAAAAGCAAGCTCTTAGTCTTTGCCATCTCAAAAAAATGACATTCAGCTGAATGTGGCTCTGCTTTTTCCTTGCCAAAATTTGTCTGCTTACTACCAAGATCAAAAGACAAAACACACAAAATGCAAATACAGTCTTTTGAAAAGATCCAAAGGTGTTTCAATTCTAATGAACCTAAAGTTATCTTATTTGCTCAAAGGATAACCACTCCAACAAATAGTCCTTGGCAGATTAAAGCATGACCAAGGATTGCATTTTTTTTTTTTTTTTTAATTTCAGGTTTTTATTGTGGATTGAGTGAGGGCACATCATCAGTTTCACATTCAACAATTCAAATAACTTGTTTCATTACATTGAATATAATCCCCCCATATACCATCAGTTAAAAGTATTTCTTTCTATCCACTTTAGCTTTTTAAAAAACACACAAACAAA
>NW_006408578.1:17079434-17087920 GCF_000296735.1 Chrysochloris asiatica
CCAGAAACAGAGGACCCTAGGACCATCAAGAGAGGAACACACAAATAGAATGTGGGACCTTATCCAGAGAAGCAGCAGCACCAGAGATAGAGGTAGAGATGGGGTCATGGAGGACTCTAGATTCATCAACTAAGAAGAGAAGGACTAAGAACTGGTGGCCAGGAGCAGACTTGCAGAATATGCCTTTTGGAGATGTAATTTACTATATATCCCTGAGTGGGTTTTTTCGTTTGTGTGTTTTTTGAAAAAAAAGCTAAAGTCCATAAAGAGAAATACTTTTAACTGATGGTATATGGAGGGGATTATAATCAATGCAATGAAACAAGTTATATGAATTGTTGAATATGAAACTGATGATGTGCCCTGTAAACTTTCATTCACTCAATCCACAATAAAAGCCTTAAATTAAATAAAGAAAGAAAGAAAGAAAAGAAAAAGAAAAAAAAAAAGAATTGTTTCTGTAGTGCTTTTTTACAGTACTGTATGGCCACACATACATACATACAGATTCTCTCTTTGGTACAGAAGAGAGAATTATTACTTACTGTAGTATGATGTTTAATATGTTTTAGTGCATTTAGAAATATTTCTTAAGGGTTTTATATGCATAGGAAGGTAAACTTTTGTACTGTATGCAAAGACAAATATTTGACAAACTCATGCAAAAAAGAACCATATGTACCTGTTCTGACTCACCTAAAAACTTGAGTTGAACAGATTTAGGAAAGGCTCTTGTTAGCCCAGGGAGTGCCTGTACATCCTAACCTCTAGGCCTGTGGTTATAATCCCATTTGGGAATGGGTTGTCCTTGCCATATTAGTGATGCTGGTTTATTAAAAGATATATCATGAGTCAATTTCTTTTAAGATATGGAAGATTTTTTTGACATATAAAAGAGATTGAACACTCCAAAGAGCAAAAATACGGTAATAGATGCCAAGATATTCTAAGGAACCAAGAAGCAATTGCTAAAGAAACAAGACCTTCCTCTAGAGCTGACAAAGAAAGTCTTCTTCTAGCCTCCTAAACTATGAGAAAGTAAATGTCTGTTTGTTGAAGTCATCCACCTGTGGTATTTCTGTTATAGCAACACCAGAGAACTAAGCCAGTAGGTAAGCGCTACATTTCAGTTATACTGATTTGTTAATACTTCTTACATGAAATAGGACTCTTAGTGTGGCGCTATAGGGTCAGCTATGGACTGTGAACTTCATGCTGAAAGCTCAAATCTACCAGTTGCTCCCCAGAAACCCTATATAGAATTACTATGAGTCAGAACCCACTCAACAGCATAAAACAACAACAACATGAAACAAGGCAGCAGGTGGGTTCCCCTCGCCAATATAGTAATAATTGCACACTTGGTGTCTTAGTATTTATTAGTAACCAAGATTACTAAGAATAATGTAAACAGTTCTAACATATTATACAAAGGAGGTTTCTTTCAGGTGTCAAAGTTCACTAAAAGTCTAATTTACTTTGATTGTTGTTGTGTAGCTATCAAGTTGGTTCCGGCTCTTAGTAACCCTGTCTACGGTTTCCGAGGCTGTCCATCTTTACGGAAGCAGAAAGCCTCATCTTTCTCCCATGGAACAGCTGGTAGATTCAAACTGTGATTTTGTGGTTAGCAGCCCAGCTTGTAATCCACTGTGCTACCAGAGCTCCGTAACTTACTTTGGTGGTCACGGCTTTATTAAATAATTTTGTGGTTCTCTGGAGCAAGGTTTTGGCAAACTTCCTGTAAATTGTCAGGTAGTGAAAATGTTAGGCTCCAGGTCTCTGCTGCATCTATTTAATTGCCTTATAAAAGCAGCTTTACACAGACGCAAATTAGCATGGCTTTCTTCAAATAAAACTTTATTTATGGACACTAAAATTTTAATTTCATCTAACTGTCATGTGTCACAAAGTAGTATTCTACTTTTGCTCTTTTTGCCCAACCACTTAAAAATGAAAAAAACAAAACAAAAATTATCTCACAAGCCATTTGACCCAGCTGCAGGCTGGATTTGGCCCATGAAATGCAGTTTTCAAACTCGTATTGTAGAGACCAGCAGTGAAACTGTCCACCTTAAAGACTGTTGTTGTTAAATGCCCTCAAGTTAGTTCCAATCCATGGCGACCCTGTATAGGGTTTCCGAAGAGCTGCTGGCAAGCTTGAACCTCCAACTTTGCAGTCGAACGCATTAACCCACAGTGCCAGACCAGGACTCCACCTTAAAGACTACTATTTCAAAAGCTAATTGATTGTACTAACTAAGTTTTGGAAATTACACAAATTGGAAAAACAAAAACAAAGATAAATTATCAAGAGCTGGCCAAAGTATAAAGGAATCAAGTCCTCACACGCAGCCCACTGTATCTAGACTGTGTGGTTTATTCACAGTGACATCATCTTGGTTTCCAGGCCAACAGCATCCTAACATACCCACCTGGCACTTCCGAGTCAAGTTCCTACTGCCTCCCATGGCACTGAAAAAGAGAGGTGCTGTGGAGCTCAGCTTCTCTGGCTGGGAAGGGCCACGCAGTGCAAGCCCTGTGCTCTGTCTACACCACAGACTGTTCTCCCCTCAAGCAGCCAAGTTCTATGGAATTACTCTGCCTTTTGTAGAAGGGAAGAACTCCTACAAACCTTTGTTTGAAAAATACTTTCTGGCCTAACTGGAGAAATCTGGGTCCTTCCACACCAGAGAGGAGGAATACAGAAGGGGCATTTGGAAACACTGACTTATTGTTAAAGTGCTACCTTCCTCATCAGCAGACAAGAGCATGTTTAAGCCTCCCAAGTGCCAAACCCAGAGCAAAGCCAGGGCTTTGGAGTCCACTTGGACTCAGCGACCCTACAGAACAGAGTAGAACTGTGCATAGGATTTCCTAGCCTGAGATCTGGGATAAGCAAGGTCAGCAGTTCAAACCCACCAGCTACTCCTTGGAAACCCTATGCAGGTTGACTATGAGTCAGATTCCATGGCTCTTACCAACAACAATCTTTACAAAGCAGATTGCCACATCTGATTCATAGAGACCCAGCAGAACACATGCGAACTGCCACTTAACGGTTTATAAGGCTGTAATTTTTACAAAAGCACACTGCCACATCTTTCCTAGCCCTTTCAGCTCAGGGCTTAACCACTGTGCCGCCAGAACTTCTACTATAAAGTGCAGTTTAAGCATGTGCAAGTGGCCTTTATTTTTTGAAAGGGCATTTGCACACAAACGTGACATTTAGTCAAACAGTTCTCAGATCACAGCTAAGAGAAAAGGACGCCGGTTCCCCATCCTGAGCACCCCATCTCCGCTCATTTTCTGAGAAGTAGGTCAGTCTTAAGGCACTGGCGGGTCGCTGCCACCCGCTGCCAGGAGCTTAATCTGGCGCTGTGAATGGAAGGCTGGGATGGGGAGCGTAGTTTCGTCCTCTCCTGTGGTCTCCAGAAAGATGTAAGGGATTAAGCACGATGTTTCCAGATGAGAACCAATCCCAACGTCCTTAGAGCTGCATTCAGGAGTCAGGAGATGTTTTCTTGGAGAACGTTACTGCTGGGACTTCATGTGTTTCTTCCCTCTCTGATGTGTGGCGGGAACTCTGGAGACCCCCTAGGAAGTTCCAGGGGGAGGAGAATGCTAAGGCGGGAGGGGAATTCTTCTAGTTTGCGGGATCTGTCTAGGGTGTGAGTTTATGGCTCAGCTATTTCCTTTCTTCTCCTTCACGCTTCCCTGACAGGTCAATGGCCAAGTCCACCAGGATAGGCCTCCGTTAGCACTCGGGAGGCCGGTGCGACCAAGCACTGGGCAGCGACTTCCCACCGTCCCGGGACCTGAGCGTCTCTGGACCAGGTGCGGGGCCCAGTGCGGGCCTCGGGACTCAGAGCCCGTCCGTCCTGCGCGCGAAGCTTAGTGTGTAGTTTGCTCCGGCGTTGTTGTCCCAGTACTCATCCTGCGCGCAGCGGTAGCGGACGGCGAAGTGGACAGCTGGACCCGTCACGTTCACGTCCTCGGACATTAGGCCTGGCGGCAGGCACAGAGAGAAGTGGAAACGCTCGGCGCCCGGTTCCTCCTCGCCATCCCCGGACCCGGGTTCCAGCCTGACGACCCCCGATGACACCTCTGGCGACTGCGGCTCCTCTGACTCAGGCTGCAACTCTGCAGCCACATCCAAGAAGGAGCGCCACTCGGTGAAGGTGTAGCGCACAGTCACAGCCTTCGGGCCAGGACCTCCGAGTACCCGGCCTGAGCCTGTCACCTCCGCGCCCCAGGGCGCAGAGCAGTCCACGCTCTCCAGGCAAACGCGCTGCCGCCGTAGGCGTTCAGCAGCGGCCCCCGGCTCGGGGAGCTGGAAGAGCGGCCACAACCGGGGCGAAGGGGGCGCGGCCGCTTTCACCGCTGCCGCTGCCTTGGCCAGCAGGCCTCCGAGCTGCTTCAGGTCCTCGGCGCGCATGGGGAAGCTTCGGAGGCGGGCGAGTGCGGCGGGCGGCACCTGCGGCTCCTCGGCCGCACTGAAATGCTTCACGCTGGCCAGGCTCAGCCCCAGCGCGTCCGCAAACTGCACCCGCTTCTTGCACTTCGTGCAGCAGTCGCCGGAACTAGGTGCCAAGGCCCCGGCCAGCTCACGGCTTTCTGCGTCCAGCCCCTCAGCCTGCGGGTGCTGCTGCAATAACTTAGCCGCCTGCAAGATGGGGTCGGCGGGCAAGGAGAAGGAGCGCGCGCGGTGGCGGCGGCGGCATTCCAGCAGCTCCTCCTGCTCTTGGAAGGCTGCCTCTTCCTCAGCGGACAGGACGCTGGCGCCGGGCTGAGAATTGGGGTTAGGGGCCTCGGAGAGGCCATTGCTATTCTCGCTACTCTCCACACAGGGCCCCTCCGAGGCGGGCAGCTCCTCGGCCGGCGGGGGTTCTCCTAAAGGCGCAGCGCCCGGCACCTCCAAACTTAGGAGCTGAGCCCCTGAGGCCTCCATGACACCGTTATGCCCCTGAACTTGGCCTAGTCGCCTTCCCTAGCTCGGGACTTCTTAGGAGATTCAGTGCATCGTGCCCTGGACGGAGCGTAAGGCTCCCGGCCAGTTCGGCTTCAAGCCTAGAGTCCGCCTCTGGTGGACTGGAGGGGAGAATGAACGTCCACTTGGGAGGCTCCGGGTTTTAGCTGTTGCTGCTTCGGGCAGAGTGGGAGGAGATGTGAGGCCCCGGGCCGGCTTCGGAACGAGGCCGCCAAGGGATTGAAATAGCCGCGGCCGGGGAGGGGCAGGGACGGGGGTGCGGGCGGCACTTGTGCTCCCCTCGAGTGTGCCCGGCGGTGTGCCAGGCGCGGGAATCCCTGGAAGCGGGACAAAAGTCGGGGCCAGGAGGCGAGTAGACTGGTTTGCTCGATTGCCCGCGTAAACAAGTGGGAGACTCCGCCTGGAGGTCGGGGATCCCCTTACACCCCACTCCCAAGCAGGTCTCGCGTCTATCGGCTCTACAAAGCGCCCCGCAGAGAATGCATTCGTCACTTTCCGAGACTAGGGGCTCTCGGGAGCGTCGCTCGGGCTTCCTTCTGCAGATGAAGTTGGTTGCCCGGGTACTAACGGGTTTGTCCTTCGAAAGGTCGCAGAACGGTCTCTTGGCAGCTGACCCGGGAGCAAGCGCGCAGTAGATACGTACGAACAACCCGCCTCCAGCGGCCCGTGCAAACCAAGCGATAAAGGAACTTCTTGCTTTTTCCAAACTTCAGTATTCCGCTAGGGTCCAACCCACTCGGAAATCCTACACGATCCACCACACTCGGCTCTTGGAGGTTTCTAAAATCTGGTGGCCTGAATAGCCGACCCCAGCAACCAAATGGCGACGCCGGGTGGGCTTCGGAGCCCGACAGGACAAGCTGGGGGAGGTGGACGCCAAGGCGGAGAACGCAGTGCTGCAGGGGACATTCTCACCAGGCCCCGGAGCACGTACCCGCCACCCTCCCCCTCTGCCGCCCCGCCTCGCTGGCGCCCAGCGCTCTAGGCCGCTGCGGAGGGGAGGGGCTGCCGCGGAGCTGACGCCCATACCAGCACCTATCACCTCCCCGACCCGCCAGGACCCTTGCAGCCCCAACGAGCCCTCATTGTCCGCCTAGGCCTTCAGAAGGGCCAAAAGTCCAAACCACGAAACTGGAGACCAAGGGGTGAGGGGAGGAGTGGTAGGTCACGCTACCTGGGGGGTGGGGGCACATCCAAGAAGTGTTTTGTTTTTTTAAGCCGACTCTACCTTGATCTATGCCTCGGATCTCAAACTTTTTGCTCCCATCGCTCATCATCCCCTGAGGGTCTTACAAAAACAGATGACTTTTTGAGGCTTCAGCTCCAGAATTCCCGATTCAGTAGATATGGGATGGGTTCCAGACAGCATTTTAATAAGACAGCCTGAAGTTGCATTCCCCCCATGCCTCACACTATGCTCAGCTTTCCTCGTGTTGAATATTGCCTGCCCCATCACCCACCCATGTTAATACGTGTCTACACTCTAGTCCATGAATAATCACACACACACACACACACACACACCCCTAACCATCACAGAGCCCTGGTGTGGCACTGTGGGTTCATGAGCCAGACTGCAAAACCATTTGAACTGCAAGATCTGTGGTTCGAGCTCACCAGTCGCTCCTCAGAAACCCTATACAGGATCGCTATGGGTTGGTACCGACTCCACGGCTAATAACAACAACAACATAACCATCATGGAATGTTTCTTCAGTCAAGAAACACCTAAACTCTTTATAACAGTGATCTCATAAAATATTTGTCTTTGTGATTAACTAATTTCACTCACAGACTGTTCTCCAGGTTAACCCATGTTGTGAGGTGTTTTGCAAATTCATGTTATTCTTCAGTGTTGCCTAGTATCCCATTGTGTGTATGCACTAAAGTTTGTTTAACTATTATTCTGCTGATGGTCATTTAACTTGTCTCTATCTTTTTACTGTTGTGAATAGTATTGCAATGAACATGGGTGTGCATATATCTATTCATGTCATGGTTCTAATTTATTGAGGATATAGACCAGTAGAGAGATTGTTGAGTCACATGGTATGTCTATTTCTAACTTTCTGAGAAAGTGCCATACCAGTTTCCACAGCGGTTGCCCCACTTTAAAGTCCCATCAGTGTATGAAGGCCCCAGTCTCTCCATACCCTTGCCAACATTTGTTGTTTTCTGTTTTGTTGTTGTTGTTGTTGTTTTTTACTTTGTTATTAATGCTGCACTAAGATGAGATCTCATTTTTGTTTTGATTTGCATCTCTGGTGTGGCGCTGTGGGTTAATGCACCAGACTGCAAAACCATTTGAAATGCAAGGTTGGCAGTTCAAGCTCACCAGTCACTTCTTGGAAGCCCTATATAGGGGTCACTATAGATCGGAAACCACTCGATGGCCCTTAATAACAACAATGGCTAATGGGAGTCCTGGTGTGGTGCTATGTGTGGGTTAATTCGCCAGACTGCAAAGACTTTTGAACTGCAAGGTTGGCGGTTCAAGCCCACCAGTTGCTCCTTGGAAACCCTATACAGGGTCGCTATGGGTCAGAACCGACTCGACGGCACTTAACCATAACAACAATGGCTAATGATCATAAACATTTCTTCATATGTTTCTTGGCCACCTGAATGTCTTCTTAGGTGAAATGTCTGCTCATGTCCTCTGCCCATTTAAAAATTAGATTATTAGTCTTTTTTTTTTTTTTTTAAGTTTTTATTGTGAATTGAGTGATACTTTACATGGGGGAACATCAGTTTTACACTCATCCTATTGTATTCGTTTCATTGCAATGATTACACTCCCCTACATGCTTCATCATTCAACAGTATTTGCTGCTTCTTTTCACTGTTTTTTTGTTTTTTTTGTTGTTGTTGTTGTTTTTTGATGTAGACAAAAGCACTCAGGAATATACAATCATTCAAATAGCCAAAGGGCAAACCCTGAAAGCCTACCTCTCCACCCCACACACATCCCCTCCCCCTCCATGAGTCTAGAGTCCTCAGCTGCTCTTTTTTTTTTTAATGTTTTATTGTGAATTATATGATAGTTTACTTTACATTCTTTAGCTTTACATTCATTCCATCGTATATTATATCACTGCCATGGTTCCAATCCCCTCCAAGCATCATCAACCACCCAAAGGGTATATCCCAGAAAACTGCCCCCCTACACTTCCCCCTCCTCCCCCCAGTTTTCAGCGCACAGTCCCTTTCCCTTTCTGGGTCCAAAGTCCCCAGTCACTTCACTCCACATCATCATCTCTGTCTCCATCTCAAGCATCTCTGTTTCTCTGGGTAGGGTCCCGCTCTCAGCTCTTCTCTGTTTATGATCCCGGAGGCCTCCGCTCCTATCCTAGTGAATTAATCACTCCCTTCCTTGTTACAAAACTTCCACCTTTGCATTTCCAACCCTCATAATCCGTCCTGACAAGCACTATTCCCTACAGTATCACGAGCTACCCATCTGTATCTCCTTTCATCAGCTCCGCCCAGACAGATTGAA
>NW_006408578.1:17088782-17097805 GCF_000296735.1 Chrysochloris asiatica
TCTGCCTATAGTTCTATGTATTGCAAAGGCTCCGCAAGAAGCCTCATTCACTGGGTACACTGTAGCCCCATTTTAGGTATTCCAATCAGTCATAGGCAGAAGACGGACTTACAAGCCTTCTAGTGTGGTGTTTCTGACTATTCCTTTCTCTCCCTCTCCAGTGTCCACACTGCCTGGCCATCCTGGCAAACCGGAACCTCTCCTCCTCAGCTGCTCTTGTCTCTCCATGTCTTCATCTCTGCCGTTGCCACTTCTCTGAATAGCATCCCACACTCTGCTTCCACTCTTCTCTCTTGATGGTCCCAGGGTCCTCCACTCCAGAATTAGTCTTCTTCTTGAACACTACAGGCATTGAAATATTATGTAAATTTTAGAGAGTTCGTTTGTCTGATATGTCCATTGCCAAACATTTTTTTCCCAGCCTGCGGATTCCCTTTTTGTTCTTTTGGTGAAACCTTTTGATGCACGTAAGTGTCTAATTTTTAGGAACTTCCAGTTATCTATTTTATTTTCTGTTTGTGTGTTTTCCGTTAGGTTTGATAGCATAGTTATGCAGTGTATCAGAACCCCAAAGTTTGTCCCTATTTTTTCACTGATAATCTTTATAGTTCTAGGCTTTACCCAACATTGAGTTCATTTTTCTATATGGTGTGAGATATGGGTCTTGTTTCATTTTTCTGCAAGTGGCTTTCCAAGTTTGCCAGAACCATTTAAAAAAAAATAATAATAATCCCCTCAATGTACCATCAATTACCAGTGTTTCTCTCTATTCACTTTAGCTTTTTTTTTTTTTAAACACTCAGGCATATATAATAATTTACATCTCCTGGCCACTAGCTCTTAGTCCATCACTTCCCATGAATCTAGAGTCCTCAGTTGCTCCTTCTCTCCATGTCCCCATCTCTGCCTCCATCTCTTCTGTCGCTGGCCAGCACCATTTCTTGAAGAGACTATCTCTTCCCCATTTAATGCATTTGGGCCCTTTATTGAAAATCAACTAACTAAGTAGAGAGTAGTAAAGGAAGATCGGAAGGAAAAAAAGGAAGAGGGGAAATGAAAAACAGAAGAAGGAGAAACAAAGGCGGAGATAGAAATTCAAGGGAATGGAAAGAGAAGATGAAGAAAGAATAAATGAAGAAAAACAATGAAACAACAAATGGGGAAAAACAAAAAACAGAAAAACCAGTGCAGCTGTTGGATCCAGAGAGGAGAAACCCCATCGAGGTCCTGCCAGCTGAGGAACTCACAAGGTGGGCTCAGGACGATGTGACAATGGATTCCCTGCCCCTAGATGGCGTTCCCATAGTGCTAGTTGCCATGTATGTTCAGGGCACTCAATCCGGAAGTAGTTCATGGAGATGCTGATGGATCTGGTTTCTGTGTCTTTTAGGACCACAGGGCAGGCAGCTGGTTATGAGGGTTTCTGTTAGACGAATGCTGGTCTGGTGGCTTTGCAAGTACTTTAGGTCTGGAAACAAACTCAGCCACTGCCTCACACTGGTGTGGTCCACAGCCATGTGACTCTGAACTCTGAGAGCAGGTTTTGCACTAGGAGTGGATGAGGGTGCAAGTTGGCTCTACCTCTGGTCATCAGGGGACCATGGGAACATGACAACTTTCCTGTCACCTGTGTGAATCTGCTCTGCAAGGCCATCTTCTTTCACCAAAGCTGCTCACAAAAGTTTAAGGTGTTTGCACTATGTCTGGCCAGCCACTCACCAGCCAGTCTCCCTCTCTCATCATCCCTGCTCAGCTTCTCCTCCCAACAAGCACTCAATCTACATCGCTAACATTTCCTTTGAAGTTCATGGTTCCAGGGTTTTCATCTGTGTCTGTTTCTTTTGGCCTCTTGTATCTTTGTTGTAGAGCATTTGTGTAGTGCATCTGCTTAGTTTGCCATCTTCTAAGGCCTTTTTCTTAAAAATAATATAATTCTTTAATTACTGTTGATTTTCTTTTAGAGACTTAAAATTATCCATAAGGAATCTGATATTATTATCATAACATAAAACAAAAAATAATTAATATTAAACGAGGAGAAACATTTTAGAAACATTTTATCAAACTTTTCTTTAACTTTTTGAAAGTGAATGGTCTGTTAAAATGACAGTCATAGTGACTTTTCAAGGGTTTAAATGCAGCAAAGAATACTTCCAAGAAAGGTGACTTCTATCTTGAAGGGTCAAATTCTATAACACCTTAGCTTCCATCTGTCAACACAATTGAAATATGGCAGATGAAAAAACTTGTAATCAATATGAAAAAACCATAACCCTGTTTGCCTGGATTATTTTTCATTCACACGTGTACCTTGTAATAGAATTAATGAATTTTCTAAAGCTCCAATTACTGGTAACATGGTGAATGGTTGGCCAATTGTGATGTAGCCATCTTGAACATTTGTGAACAGCTTTGACAACAGAAGGAACATCAAATTCACACAGTAAATGAGGATACAATGACTGTGTCCATACAACCCAGTCACAACCAGATCCTCTGCAGGTCCACCCACTGGACAAGAGCAAATACCAGCTCCTATCACTGTGGGTTAATGTGCTGGACTGCAAAGTCGGTTTGAACTGCAAGGTGGGTGGTTTAAGCATACCAGCCACTCCTCAGAAATCCTACACAGGGTCACTAAGGGTCAGGACCAACTCAATGGCACTTAACAACAATGTCACCTATACCACCACATGTCTGTCAGTCTGTCCTACTGTGATGACTTGCATGTTGTTATTCTGGAAGCTATAGCAGTGGCATTTTTTTAAAGCAGCAGGCGAATCCATGGTAGGCTGGTTTTAGTTGAGTTTACAGACAAACACAGACTAGAAGAAGAAGTGATAGACTACTTCCAAATATTTAGTCACTGAAAACCTTATGAATTACAGTGGAAGACTGTCAGCACCAGAATATTGAATATTGAAACATGATGAAGACCACTAGAATATTGTCAGATACAGTGTCAGAAGACTATATCTGACACTTCCGGCACTCAAAATATAACTGGAGAAGAGCTGCCTCCTCTAACTAGAGTTGACTGTGATGATGTGAATGGAATAAAGCTTTTGGGTCCTTCATTTGCTGATGGGGCACAACTCAAAATGAGGAGAAACAGCTGCAAACATCCATGAGTAATTGGAACATGGACTGCACGAAGCATGAATCTAGGAAAATTGGAAGCTGTCAATGCAATGGAATACAAACACATTGATATCCTAGGCATTAGTGAGCTGAAATGGACTGGTATTGACCATTTTGAATCTGACAGTCACATGGTTTACTATGGCAGGAATGACAAATTGAGGCAGAATAGCATCACATTCATTATAAAAAAAAAGATCTATCTTGAAGTACAACACTGTCTGTGATAGGACAATATCCATACACCTACAAGGAAAACCAGTTAATAAACTATTATTCAAATTTATGCACCAAACACTATAGCCAGTGATGATGAAATTGAAGAATTCTACCAATGTCTTGGTCTGAAATAGATAAAACAAGCAATCAAGATGTATTAATAATTATTGGCGATTGGAATGCAAAGGTTGGAAACAAAGCAGAAGGTTCAGTCGCTGGAAAATATGTCCATGGTGATAGAAACAATGCTAGAGATCACAGGATAGAATTTTGCAAGACTAATGACTTCTTTATTGCAAATAACCTTTTTTAAACAACATAAAAGAAGACTAGGAGTCCTGGTGTGGTGCCATAGGATAAGCACTCGACCTCAAAGTCAGTTTGAACCCTAAGGTAAGTGGTTCAAATTCACCAGGTGCTCCTCAGAAACCCTATACAGGGTCTCTATGAGTTGGAACCGACTTGACAGCACTAAAAAACAGCAACAACAAAAGATGACTATACACATGGACCTCACCAGATGGAATACAGAGAAATCAAATTGACGACATCTGTGAAAAGAGATGCCGAAAAAGCTCCATATATTAGCTAAAATAAGGCCAGGGGCAGATTGTGGAACAGACCATCAATTGTTCATATGCAATTTCAGGCTGAATCTGAAGAAAAAATTTAAAAGTCCATGAGTATCAAAGTATGACCTTGAAGATATTCCACCTGAATTTAGAGATCATCTCAACAACAAATTTGATGTATTAGACACTAATGACCGAAGATCAAATGAGTTGTGGGATGTCATTAACAACAAAATCATACAGGAAGAAAGCAAAAGGTCATTTAAAAGATAATAAAGAAAACACCAAAATGGATGTCAGAAGAGACATCTGAAACTTGAAACTTGCTCTCTGAAACTTGCTCTCAGTGTCAAGATGCTTAAGTAAATGGAAGAAATGAGAAGGTAAAAGAGCTGAACAGAAAATTTCAAAGGGCAGCTTGAGAAGACAAAGTCAAACATTATAACAAAAAGTGCAGAGACCTGGAGTTAGAAAACCAAAAGGGAAGAACACATTCAGCATTTCTCAAGCGGAAAGAACTGAAGAAAAAATGAAAAATGCATGGTTGGAGGTTCAAACTCACCAGCCACTCTTCGAAAACACTATTAAAGGTCACTATAAGTCAGAACTGTCTCAAGAGCACTTAATAACTAAAACGGGCAAAATATTGAATGATTCAGAAAGCACCAAAAGAGGATGAAAGGAATACACAGAATCACTGTACCAAAATGAAATGGTCGATGTTCAACTATTTCAAGAATATGATCAAGAGCCAAAGATACTAAAGGAAGAATTCCTATGTACATTGAAGGCATTGGCAAAGAACAAGGCTCTGGGAATTGATGGAATACAAATTGAAATCTTTCAACAAACTGATGAAACACTGAAGGTACTAGCTCATCTATGCCAAGAAATTTGGAAGACAGCGACTTGGTTAACTGCTTGGAAGAGATCCATATTTGTGCTCATTCCAAACATGGAAATCATCGACAATATCATTAATATCACATGCGAGTAAATTTTTCTCAAAACAATTAAAAAACTACTGCAGCAGTACATTCACAGGGAATTGCCAGAGGTTCGAGCCAGATTCAAACAAGGACGTAGAATGAGGGATATCATTGCTGACTTCAGCTGGATGTTGACTGGAAGCCAAGAATACCAGAAAGATGTTTGACTATGCAAAGGCTTTTGAATGCATGGATCATGACAAGCTGTGGACATCATTGTGAAGTCTGGGTATTCTGGAACACTTGTGCACATAAAGAACCTGTACATAGATCAAGAAGCAGTCATTCATATAGAAAAAGGGAACACTGAATGGTTTAAAATTAAGAAAGGTGTGTGCCAGCGTTGTATTTTATCACCATACTGATTTAGTCTGTATGTTGAGCAAATAATCTGAGAAACTGGATTATATGAAGAAGAACTTGACATTAGGATTGGAGGAAGACTCATTAACAACCTGTGATATGCAGATGATACAACCTTGTTTGCTGGAAAGGAAGAGGACTTAAAATACTTCCCGATGAATATCAAAAACTACAGTCATTGTTATGGTTGCACCTCAATGTAAAGAAAAATATCCGCACCACTAGGTCAATAAATAGCATCTATATAAATGGAGAAAAGATTGAAATTGTCAAAAACTACATTTTATATACATCAACCATCAACATTCATGGAAGCAGCAGTCAAAAGGTATTGCATTAGGGAAATCTGCAGCCCAAGGCCTCTTTCAAGTGTTGAAGAGCAAAGACGTCAGTTTGAGGACAAAGGTGCACCTGACCCAATCCATAGTATTTTCAATAAGCTCATACATGTGAACATTGGACAGTGAATAAGGAAGATTGTAGAATTGATGCATTTGAGTTATGGTGCTGGGGGAGAATATGGTCTGCCAAAAGAACAAACCAATCTGTGTTGGAAGAAGTACAGACAAAATGCTTCTTGGAATCCAGCATGACCAGACTTTGTCTCTCATATCTTGGACATATTATCAAGGGCATCAATCCCTGGAGGAGGACATTATACTTGGTAAAGTAGAGGGTTGGGGAAAAGGAGGAAGACTCCCAATGAGATGGATTGACACAGTGGCAGCAGGACCAGGCAGTGTTTTGTTCAGTTGGGCATAAGGTTGCTATGAGTTGGTACTGACTCTACAGCACCCAACAACAACAACATACTATCTGAGAAATGATGGAAGCCAACACTAGCCAAACTCACCCTAAAGTGAGGTGCATAACAACCATGTACACACTTTCATTCTCTAACTACACCCACAGGAGACAATTGGTGAGAGCCTAACATACCATCATCAATTAAACACAAATATGACAACCCCCAAATGCCTCAAAGAAAACAGATCATTTTAGCTCACACAAAGAAACAAGAGAGAATGTCTCTAATAAATGATTAAGATGCAGAGCCAGTAAATGTTTTGAGGAAGAGGAGGTAATGGAACTACTTGAAAAAGTATTCAAAAGAATGATATTTAGGTACCTTCAAAGAATTGATGGGAAGATTGAGGAAAGCAAGGAGAACACAGAAAAAAAAAAACTTTAGCAGAATTTAGGAAAACACAAGAGCAAACATACAACATAAATGTAAATTTTGAAGCAATACAAAAACTTGCAATTAAAAATTCAGAAGATTAATACTAAGATCTCAGAAATGGACAAGCCATTAAAAGGACAAAGGAGTAGATTTGAAGTAATGGGAGCCTGTTGAGTCCATTCTGACTCATAAAAACCCTGTACAGCAGGAGTGGTGAACCTTTTTCTGCCAAAATTTATAACGTCATTTGCAGACCCTACAAAATTATCAACTTAAAAGGTAGCCTGCTATATTTGGTCAAATATTTAGTTTTGACCCTAATGGAGCTCTGGTGTGGTACTGTAGGATCAACAATGGACTGGTAACCACAAGCTTGTCAGTTCAAACCCACCAGCTGCTCCTTGGAAACCCTATACAGAATCATTATGAGCCCAAACTGACTTGATGGCACATAACAACAATAACAACAATGTGATGGCTAGAACTGTAATTGCCTTGGCAAGGCCAGACCAAATGATGTCAAGGGCCTTATATAGCCAGTGTATCTGACGTTCCCCAGCTCTGCTGTATACGATTTCCAAGGTGAATTTGAACAGCCAACCTTGTGGTTATCCTACAGTGCTTATCCCACAGCAGGACTCCTAGGCTGGAAGGCATTCAAAGATACACATAGGATTCAGCAGCGGACTCAAGCATAAGAACAAGTATGAAGATGGTGCAAGACTGGGTCACAGCCTACTTCTTCACAGCCTCTAACAACAACAAAAGTTCCCCAGGATTTGAATTTCAGTGTGTCTAGCATAGTCCACATATTGCCTCCAAGGCTGCTAAACCCTGTTCTCCTGAATATCAGTTACCTCTCACCAAAGGCAGACCACCCAGTCTGAAGGGTCTTTCTGTCCTCTGATTGTTGAGAGGTTAGGGATGAATGAGAAATCTATAAGGACAATTATCCAGTGGCTGCTCTTTAACCTCTCCATTTCACTGTCCAGACTTTAACATGATTAGTATAATCCTTTCTCAGTGTAGTTAGTAAGTTTCCCAGACCTGATCAGCAGTGCTGATTGGCCTAAAATCAAATTACACTTTTTTTTTTCTTCCATAACTCACAGTTCAATTAAACTTTATGTTTTAAGGAAATCACTAGAACTGGTAGACCATCTATCTATCAACCATTGAAGTTTTAGTGTGTTAAATTTGTATTCTCATGGGATTACAAATGTTATACTCCTTTGATTTGTTATTTAACTTATATGTATTTAGTGATGTTTTCTGACTTGTCTTTAAAACCAGTTGCTGTAGGGTTGACTCTGACTCATGACCCTATAAGTGGCAGAGTAAAATTGCTCCCAAGCATTTTTTTTAAAGCTTTTATTGTGAAATGAGTGAAGGTTTATAGGGCAGATCATCAGTATTACATTCAACAAATCATTGCAATGCTTACAATTTCCTCCGTGCACCATCAGCTGAAACATTTACCACTATTACCCATCCCCTTTTTTTTGATATACACATACCACATTGAAAATATATATCATTTAAATCTCCAAAGGGCACATTTTGCAAGTCAGCCTCCTGCCCTCAGGCACACTGCCTGCCTCTGTCTGTGAGCCTATAGTCCTCTGCTACCCAGTCACTCTGGGCCATCAGCTCTGCCACCATCTCTGGTGTCGCCGCTATTCTGGTTAGGATCCCTCGTTCCTCTCATGTTCTTTCCTCTTGATGGTCCTAGGGTCCTCTATTCCTGAAATGACAGATTAACTGCTCCCCCCTTTTAGTTATACCTCTTCTATCTTTCCAGTTGTAACAATCGCCATTAGTCCTGAAAACCATAAACTCCTATCCCCGCCAGCTCCATAGCATTTTCAATGGCTGATTTTTCAGTAGATTCCTTGTCTTTCTTCCAGGGCATCTCTGGGTGCACTCAACCTGACATCAGTAATACTACTGGTAATAATACAAGCATAGTACTTTCATTCAGTACTACAATGTGTTTATGGCAAGTCGACTACATACCAGACATTCTGGGACACAGCAGTCCACGAAGCAGGCACAATCCCCTGCCTTCAGGGAGCTTATATTCTAATAGCTAGGATTGGACACCAAACAGCATGCACATACATACATAAATACACAGCATGCTTGATCATGATATATGTTACAGAAATTGTTAAGCTTTTCATGCTATAAGGAACCCTGATAGTGTAGTGAGTTACATGTTGGACTGCTAACTGCAAGGTGAGCAGGTTGAATCCACTGCTGTTTTGCAGGAGAATGATGAGGCTTTCTTCTCCTGTAGAGAGTTTCTTCTCCTGTAGGGTTTCCTGGGAAACTCTACACAGGGTCACTATGGATTAGAATCAATTCAGTGGCAGTGGGGTTTTGAGTTTGCGCACAGTAAGTATTCCTTAGACATGTGCTGATTTAGTTCCTTTCTTTCCTTTTTTTAAAAAAATGTTCTATTGTGAGTTATATGACATGGGAGAACTTTAGTTTTACATTCATTCCATCATATATCATCTCACTGCCATGGTTCCAATCCCCTCCATGCATTAT
>NW_006408578.1:17130525-17132531 GCF_000296735.1 Chrysochloris asiatica
ATGGCTAATGATCATGAACATCTCTTCATATGTTTATTGGTTGCCTGAATGTCTTCCTTGGTAAAGTGTCTGCTTATGTCCTGTGCCCATTTTTTTAAATAGGTTATTTGTCTTTTTCTTGTAGAGGTGTTGTAGTTCCCTATAAATATTAGAGATTAGTCCGTTGTCTGAGATATCATTGCAAAAAAAGTTTTCCCAGTCTAGGTGCTAGGAAAAGAAAAGAAATTGCAGAAGAGGCTAAATGGATTTGTATGATAAAAAGATAGACAGGGGAAGAGAAGAAGGGAACAGAAGAACCCTATGTACTGAATTTCAAGGTAGGGTGTAATTTAGGGTGTAAATTAGAGGCCCTGGGGGGTGTGCAATGGTGTTTTAGAGATGGGCAAAGAAAGAAAGAGATCAAGAAATATGATTTTTTGCTTTATCTTATGTTGTTGTTGAAACTACATATAGCAAAACATACCAATTCAAGTTCCCACGTGTATAATGAATGTCATGACATTGGTTATGCACAAGGTGTACACCCATTCTTGTCCTCCTTTTCTAAGTTGTTTCTCCTCCATGAACATAAACTCACTGCTCCTAAGTTTCTTATGTTATCTTTCTTTTTAAATTTTTCACTAATTTTAACTTGTTATCATAAATTGGGTGAAGGTTTACAGAACAAACTAGTTTTCCACTCTACAATTCATACACATTTTGTCTCATGTCATTGACTGCAATCCCCATAAGGTGACATCACTCATCCCACTTCCTCCCTGGGTTTCTTCTTTCTAGTCTCTCCGTTTTTCCTGACCCTTCTGAACTTTGTTCTTGGGAAAATGCTGCCTTTTTGAAAGCAAATGATCGATTCTTCTAAATTTTGCTTACCTTCCTAGTGTTATTGTTCCCCTTATAGATCTGTCTACTATTTGGCTGAAAATTGAGGTGTGGAAGTGAGTTTATTTAGTTCCAGGCCTGAAGGGTGACTAAAGGCCACAGTCTATAGGGTTTCCCCGAGTCTGTAGCTGGTTAGCAATTCTGGTCTTTTTTTTTCCCCAATAATTTTGAGTTTTGTTTTACATTTTCCCCCACTTTGTAAGGACCTTCTGATGGGATCCCTTTCTGAATATGTGGGTGGTAGCCAAGCACCACCTAATTTTTCTGGTTTTAGGGTCATGTAAACTGAGGTTCACTTGGTATATTAGTTCACCGACTAATTGTCAGTCACACCAGTTGGTGACTGCTCCTAAGCTTTAAAAAAAAGGTTTTACTGAGTGATACTTTACAAGAGAGAACATTGGTTTTACACTTATCGTTTCATTGCAATGATTACAATTCCCTCCATGCATCATTCAACAGTATTTGCTTCTATTCCCTCTGTGTGTGTGTTTTTAATGTACACACTTAAATATATTCATATGTATCATTGACTCACAGCACCCCCATGTGACAGAGTAGAACTGCCCTATAGGGTTTCCTAGGCTGTCATCTGTTGTGTCCTTATATACTCATGGTGGTGGTTATGTGATGTGGAGTTGGTTCCAACTCATAGCAACCTGTACAGGGTTTCTGAGGCTGTAAATCTTTACAGAAGCAGAAAGCCTCATCTTTCTCCCACGGAACAATTGGTAGTTTCGAATACTCATCCTGAGGTTAGCAGTCCAATTCGTAACCATTACGCGTCATATACTTATATATCATAGGCTCACAGCGCCCCCGTGTAGCAGAGCAGAACTGCTCCATGTGCTCATGAGCTTTTAAGACTCCATTTGCTACTCAGAAAGTCCTGGTGTGGCATTGTGGGTTAATGCGCCAGACTGCAAAGCTGTTTGAACTGCAAGGTCGGTGGTTCAAACTTACCAGCTGCTCCTCCGAAACCCTATACAGGGTCGCTATGGGTCGGAACCAACTCGATGGCACTTCACAACAACAAAGTAGGATGTATACAAGAATTCTACTAACTTCTTCAATCTGAAATTAATCAAACACGCAATCAAGATGTATTGATCATTACTGGTGATTGG
>NW_006408578.1:17137943-17143333 GCF_000296735.1 Chrysochloris asiatica
AAAACAACAACAAGAAAACAAACAAACAAAAAACAACAACAAGAACAACAACAAAAAAAACTGGACTGGATACTGTAGTCTGTAATTGCAGAAAAGGGAGAGGAGGGAGAGAAGGAAAAAAAAAAAAAATCTGTAGCCTAATCTGAGTATAACTAAAATGTCCTCTTTGAGCTTCTTGCCTTCAAAACTGTCTGATAGATTTCAAGATGCCACAGTTGGTTGTTATGCTATATCTCAGGATTTAATTTAATTTTGGGCCTGTTTTGTTTTTAAACTCTCTTTCCCTCTCCAAACCCCTTGTTCTTGCTTTTTCTGTATTAAAAAAAGAATCAGTTCAGGGCTGGCTCTTGGGCTGAGAGTATCTGTGCGCATGTGTGGCAGAAGAACCCACCAATGGTGTGGGTGGGGGGTGTCCAGTTGCTCAGGCACTCTCTCTAGTCACCAGAATGGAGGTGTGCAAAAAATAGTGGGGGGGCCAATGAACAGATACTCAAAAAAAAGAAAATCAGAACAAAGCAAAACCAACAAAGTGTATTGTCCACCTTTGCTCCAAGGCTCCCACAGCATTTTTCTGTGGTGTGTCTGCTCCCCCGATTGGTCTTGCCATTTGGTCTTGCCCAAGTTGTCTAATGCGGGTTGCCAAGCCCAGCAGATTCAAAAGTATGCAATTTCTTACTTCAACTTCAAGTTCCACTAGTTATAAGCCTTCAAACTTTTAAAATATTCCTGCCTATGTGGTTCCGAGTTTTGGAGCTCTGCTCTGAATCTGCTTTGCCTGGTATTCTGTGGTATTGCTGACAACGAACCTCACTTCACCTCCACCCTAGGCACCATCAAGCCCCACCTTGTCCAATTGTGTTTTATGTTGTTTTAAAAAAGTATTTTCAATGAATAAGTCATTGATTGAAAATTGAATTTTTCAATCAATCATTGAAAATTTTTTAATCATTGAAAATTTCTATCTTGCCATCTCCAGCATCATTTGTGTCACCAAGGCCATATTTTCAAAATGCTGATCCTCGTTGTTTCCAACCTTTGCATTCCAATCATCAGTGATTATCAATGCATCTTTATTTATTTATTTTTTATTAGTATGGGTTCTTTTACTTAGTCTTTTACAGTAGTGGTCCTATGCAGTATTTCTCCTTTTGTGACTGACTCATTTCACTCAACATAATGTCATTAAGGTTCATCCATGTTAGGTAGTGGCATGCAGCTTCCTTGTTATTTTTCAAGGCAGCATGATATTCCATTGTGTTTATGTACCACAGTTTGTTTATCCATTCTTCACTTGATGGGCACTTTGGCTATCTCCATCTTTTTGCTATTGTAAATAGTACAGCTAGAACATTGGTATACATATATCTTCCCGTGTTGTGGCTTGTTTTTCAAGTAGATGAATTGCTGGATCGTATGGTAGCGCCATATTGCTTTCCAGAGAGGTTGGACCATTTTGCAATCCCACCAGTAATGCAGGAATGTCCCAGTCTCTCCACATCCTCACCAGCATTTATTGTCCTCAACTTTTTTGATCTTTGCTGTTATTGCTGGTTCAATGCATCTTTATTGCATGTTTGATCAATTTCAGATTGAAGATTTCTTCAATTTCATCATCACTGGCTTTAGTAGTCTGTGCATAAATTTGAGTAATAATGATATTAACAGTCTTCCTTTTTGTTGTTAAGTACCATTGAGAGACTCATAGTGTATGATCTTTTCAAAGCTGTAAATCTTTGCAGGAAGCAGAAAGTCTCATCTTTCTCATGTGGAGTGGCTAGTAGGTTCTAACAGCCAACCATGTGGTTTGTGATCCAGTGTTTATTCTACAGAGCTACCATACTTCTGTCTTCCTTGTAGGCATAGAATATTATCCTATCACAGCCAGCATTTTACTTCAAGATAGATCCTGAAATGCTTATTTTGATAATGAATGTGACAGTCCTCTTCAACTTGATGTTCCTGGAAGAGTAAACCATATGATCTTCTGATTCAAAATGGCCAGTACTCATCCATTTCAGCTCAATAATGCCTAGAATATTGAGCTTTATGTGTTCCATTCCAATTTTTCTAGATTTATATATTCAATGTTCCAATTATTAATGGATATTTGAAGCAGTTTCTTCCCATTTTGAGTTGTGTCCTATTAGGAAATGATGATCTTGAAAGCTTTACTTCATCCATGTCATTAAAACCAAGTCTACATTGATAAGGCAGCTTTTCCCCAGTGGTAATTATTGTGACTTCCAACCTGAAGGGCTTAGCTTTCAGCATTATATAAGCCAGTGTTCCACTGCTATTCATAAGGTTTTCAACCATTCACAAGTGGCCTGTCTCTCATTCTCCCTAGTCTGTCTTAATCTGGAAGCTCCACTGAAACCTGTCTACCATAGGTGACCTTGCTGGTAATTAAAATACTGGTGGCATAGCTTCCAACATCACAGCAACACACAAGTCACCACATGTATGACAAACTGACAGTCAAGTTCAGGCTCTAGGGAAAGACTTTCTTTCATTGACAGCTCTGTGGAATGGTTGCTGTGTACTTTCAGACCCAGCATTCCTTGGAGATATTCCTGTGTCTTGGCCTCAGTCTTCCCCTGAATCTAGGACCTTCACAGTGCAGGGATGCAGTGTCCAAAGGATGCACCCACTTTTGGATCTTCTTTCTTGGTGGTGATAGGTCCCTCTTTCTCTGCTTTCCTCTCTTTCCTTTTATCTTTGTAAGATAAAAGATGTTGCAGGTTACATCCTTTGGAAACTCTCATGTCAGATTAGAATTGTGATGAATCCCATTGCAGCCCATCCTTAATTCTCTTATTGGTTAAATGCATTAGATCCCCATTATGGGGAATCATTATATTACATAATTACAAAAGTGCTAAACAATGAGGTTTCATGAGTCAGCCAAGTAGACACATATTTTGGGGGATGACACAATTCAGTGGATGACAATCACGAAAGACCAATCATGAAAAGGACGCCATGATTGATAAAGTAAACGAAAGTGAGGACAACCCTCCATGAAGCAGACTGATAGAATAGTAACAACAATGGACTCAAACAAGCCAACAGTCCTGAAGATGAAAAAGGACCAAGGAAAATTTAATTCTGTTGTACAGAAGGTGGCCATGAATCGGTGCTGACTTGAAGGCAAGTAAATACAGCAACCAAATTTCAGTACTCCTTAATTAGTAAGTCCCCATGTACCACCACTTTGTCATAAAGAGTCAGTGATGATCTTGCCACTGACCATTTTCTTTCAAAAAGCAGAAAAATGTACAGCTAGCTTTCATGACTTGGAAGGAGATCGAAGCCTATGGATCACTCCTGAAGGATAACAAAGGCTCAGCTTTCCCTTCCTGACTGCGGCTAAAAGCTTGGACCCTTCATTCTGACCTAACACTAGAATGTAAATTGAGCCTTTTTATTTCTCCCTCATAATATTAAATGATTGAAAAGAAAAGGAAACTTTTTAATCCAACCAGCAGTTTGCTCTACAGGCTGCATAATGGCAAAGAGTGAGTGGTTTGGATCACTTTCTCAGCTTGATCAGACTGACCACTCACCAATTGTGAGGATGGCACAGAACTGGACAGTGTTTCATTCTGTTGTACAGAGGATCACTATGAGTGGGAACTGACTCGACAGCACTGAACAACAGCTCCACTGAATGACTGCTTCAAGTTTAAGGTGGAGGACAAAGCCAGAAAGATTGGCGGCCTCATTATTTTGAATAGCAACATCATCTTACTAAATGTATTTAACTCTGGCCAGTGGGATGGTTAATTGATGAATTCAGATGGAAGGCCTAGTTCTAGAGACAATACAATGAAAAGGGAAATGTGCTGAGCAGCCCAGAGAGTTCATCTGGCAGGAAAGCTGCTCTCTGGCACTTGTGATGGAAACTTGGTTGAAAGGAGACAGCCCCTGCTAGCAGCATTGAGCCAAAGGAGTAGCTACTTGCTACTTTTCTGTCTTCTGAGGGGATCAATTAGAGCCCTTCAGATCCCATCCCCTGAGCCCCATCTGTGACTGCCGACTCCAGAGAATCAGACAACGCTCTCTCCTGAGACCCTCCATGTTTCTCTTTAATTGGTTTGAAAAATTGCACTGGATCACCAACAGCTGCTGCTTGCCAGATGGATGAGGAGCCGGGAAGAGATGAGGAAGGAGAAGTATAGATAGATTAGCCCCTTGCGCTGCCAGAGCCCCCTCCCATTGCTCTTAGATATCATCTTTCTTGTCTTTCTTCTCTGGATTTGTGTCTAGACCCTTCCTCAAAGCTCTCCTTAAAGCCTGGCTCGTGCTTGTGTCTCTTCTGATGTTTGGACTCATCCTGTCAGCTGGGATGACGCTCTGGAGGCAGCACTTCCTGCTTGGGCCTGAAGGGCTGACAAGTCATTAGTGAGATGGATTCTTTTCTTTGCACCTCTGCCCCCAGGCCTGAACAGGCTGCCGCTTCTATTTTTACCTTTGATTTAAAGCTGGATCTTCTGTTTTCTCTTCAATGCTTACCTTTCTATCTCTTAACTGCTCCATTCCCTGCTTCACTCCCAAGCCCTCAAAAATCCCTAAGGATGCTGGTTTTCCAGCTGCCCGAATCCCAGGAATCCCAGGACAAGCAGGGCCACTCTGACAGAGTGGGCATGCTATTAAACAAAGATGTAGGTGATGTGCTTGCATCTGCCTTATTTCTTCATCTATATGGTGTGACACTGTAGGATAAGCACTGGACTGCTAACCACCAAAAGGGCCTCAGAAACTCTATACAGTCAGAACCGACTAGACAGCATTTAACAACAGCAACAATAACATAAACCAAGAGGGTTCCATTAAATCAATGTTCTCTCAAAATTTTTTTTTTTTTTAAGCTGAAGAAAAGTTTATTCAAATAATTTTTTCAAACGTTTTGTGACTTGAGTGAAAGTTTACAGAGGAAATTGGTTTTCCATTCAACAATTCATACCCATTTTGTTTCATGACATTTATTGCAGCCCCCAAAATGTCACAGCAATTGTTTTACTTCCTCCTCCCTGCGTTTCTCATTTCCATTCATCCTTCTTCTCTATCCATACTTGTCTTCTGAGCTTTATCCCTGGGCAAATGCAACCCTTTTGGTTTCTTTGTTCTAAGGTGGGCATACCTCTCTAGTGCTCTTGTTTACCTTGTTGTTGTTGTTTAGTGCTATCAAGTCTGTTTCAACTCATAGTGACCCTGTATAGGGTTTCTGAGGAGCAGTTGGTGAACTTGAACAGCCAACCTTGCAGTTCAAACCAACTGTGCAGTCTAGTGCATTAACCCACAGCACCACACCAGGACTCCATTGTTCACCTATGGAACTTTTATTTGTTTGACTGAAAGTTGCACTTCAGGGTGAGTTCAGTTTCAGG
>NW_006408578.1:17143433-17145290 GCF_000296735.1 Chrysochloris asiatica
TATCAGGAAGTTCTCCGGAAAAGGACATCAGGCTTGGTAACATAGACCAAACCCATCCCAACCTATTCCCATGAAGTCAATTCTTACTCATAGCAACCCTGTAGAGCGTTTCCGAGGCTGTAAATCTTTACTGGAACAGAAAGCCTCATCTTTCTTTTGAGGAGCAGCTGGTTGGTTTGAACTGTCAACCTTGCAATTTGCAATTAGCAGCTTATCCTGTAGTGCCACCAAAGCTCTTTTGGTGGAAAAGAGAAAGACCCTCAATTAGCTGGATTGACACCGTGGCTGAAACACAGGCAAGATTGTGAGGATGATGCAGAACCAAGCTGTGTTTTGCTCTGCTGTACATAGTGTCTCTATGTGTCAGAAGCAACTTGACTGCATCTAATAACAACATAGGACTGCTGGTGTGGTGCTGTAGGATCAGCACTGGACTGTGAACCACAAGGTTGATAGTTCAAACCCACCAGAGGCTCTTTGGAAACCCTATACAGGGTTGCTATGAGTCAGAACCAATTTGACAGCACTTAAAACAACACAATAACAACATATTTTTATGTCAGGCAATTATTTCTTATAATGTTACATGATGCAAAACAGCCATATTGAGGTCCCATATTTACATATGCTGCATGATATCAAGCCATGTGTGCCATTTTAAAAAATAGTTTATTGTGGTAAAATAAGGAGCTCTGGTATCTTAGTGGTTGCAAATCAAGCTGCTAACCTCAGGGTCAGCAGTTCAAAACTACCAGCTGTTCCAAAGGAGAAAAATGAGGCTTTCTGCTCCTGTCAAGATTTACAGCCTCAGAAACCCTGTATAGGGTCACTATGAGTCGGAACCAACTCTACGGCGCATAACCACCACCAACCACCATTGTGGTAAAATACGTATATTTCAGTATTTGCCCTTTCAACCATTTTTTTCACTTTTTATTGTGAATTGAGTGAAGATTTACAGAAAAGATCATCAGTTTTACATCCCATAAATCCTACACTTAGTTTCATCTTACTGATTGTAATCTTCTCAATGTAATATAATTTACCCCACTTTCTCATTGTGTTTCTTGTTTCCATTTTTGCTTTTTTCCCCAACCCTTCTGAGTTTCTGTTTCAGCCATCGTTAATGCATAATGCAGGGACATTAATTACATTCACTGTGTTGTGCAGGAGTCCTGGTGTGGCATCGTGGGATAAAGCACTGGATCACAAGGTCAGCAGTTCAAATTCACCAGTCGCTCCTTGGAAACTCTATACAGGGTTGCTATGAGTCAGAACAGACTCGAAGGCACTTAACAAATGTTGTACATTTTCTTTACAGAAAAAAAAAATCATTCTTAGAAGATATAAAAACAGAATGCTCCTTAGAAGTAAAGGTGGTGATACTTTGGCTCACTTACTTTGGACACATTAGTACCTTAGTGATGTAGTGTTAGTATAACAGAAATACCACATGTGGATGGCTTTAACTACTGAAAGAAGTCTACGGAAAGAGGTCTTTTTCAGTAGATTTGCTTAATGCAACCCATTGTTTGATTTCTTGACTGCTCCTTCCATGAGTGTTGATTATGGATCCAAGCAAAATGAAGTCTTTGACAACTTCAATCTTGTCTCTATTTATCACAATATTATTTATTGATCTTAATTGTGAGGATTTTTGGTTTCTTTACATTGAAGTGCAATCACACTGAAGGCTGTAGTCTTTGATCTTCATCAATAAGTATTTCAAGTCCTATTTACTTTCTCCAAGCAAGGTTGCATATCACAGGTTGTTAATAACTCTTTCTCCAAACCTGATGTCAAATTCTTCTTTATATAAATCCAGTTTCTCAGATTATTTGCTCAGCATACAGACTG
>NW_006408578.1:17153243-17154393 GCF_000296735.1 Chrysochloris asiatica
TAACCCACAGCACCACACCAGGACTCCATTGTTCACCTATGGAACTTTTATTTGTTTGACTGAAAGTTGCACTTCAGGGTGAGTTCAGTTTCAGGCTTGAATGGTGACTAAGGGCCATAGTCTCTATCACCAGTCTCTATTAAACCAATAAGCCTGGTTTGTGATTTTTGTGATTTTGAGTTTGATTCCACATTTCTTCTTCTACTCTCTTCAGAACCCTCTATTGTGAGCCCTTACAGAGTGGCCAGCAGTAGTAACTGAGCACTATCTAGTTTTCTGGTCTTAGGGTCAAGGAGGCTGAGGCTCATGTGGTCATTAGCCCATTTGACTAATTGTTTCCTTTGATTTTCACCACTCTTCTTTGCTCTAGAAGCTACATCTTAGATGGCCACTTACCAGCTTCTCATCAAAGTAAAATGTGGAACGTTGTCTTTGTGGTCTATGTTATGCTACTTTTCCTTGAAGACCCCTTCAACTATGATCCTAAGCCCCCGGCCTCAAACAAATTTTAACTGATTACCAATTGTTTTCAAGATGACCCCATGTGTGTCAGAATAGAACTGTACTTCATAAGGTTTGATTTTTGGTTTTTTAAATTTTTTATTGTGAATTAAGTGATAGTTTACATGGGACATCAGTTTTATACTCATCCTATCATATTTCATTTCATTGCAATGATTACAATCCCCTCCATGCTTCATTGGCTTCTATTCCCTCTGGGTTCTTTTTGGATATACACAAAACCACTCAGGAATATATAATCATTTAAACAACCAAATGACACAAAGGGCAAGCCTACTTCCTGGCTGCCAACACACAGCCTTTCTCTTTCCATGAGTCTAGAGTCCTCAGCCACTCCCCCTCTCCATGCCCCCATCTCTGCCTCCATCTCTGGCGCTGCTGCTTCTCTGGATAAGGTCCTTCATTCTACTCATGCTCTTCTCCCTTGATGGTCCTAGGGGCCTCTGTCCCTGGACTATAAGATTAACTACTTCTCCCTTTTTGTTACAAAACTTATAGTTGTGACAGTCCCATTTAGTCATGATAACAATTACTCACTATTGAATCATGAGAATCTTATCCCCATCTCCTTGCCCCAGACCCATCTAGACAAGATGAAAACTATTCAGTGGAGAATTCTACCTTTCCC
>NW_006408578.1:17155806-17158674 GCF_000296735.1 Chrysochloris asiatica
CCCCCTTCCCCTTCTTGTGTATTGCCCTCCCCCCAACACCTAAACTATGGTGTGTCTATCCCCTACCCTGTGTTCTACTGTTCCCTCCCTTCCACTCCTGGTAGCTAACAAAGTTTTGGTTGTTTTTTTTTTTTTTTCCTTTTAGTATGGGTATCTTTTCTTAAGCTTTTACAATAATATTCTCATGTAATATTTGTCCTTTTGTGACTAATTTCACTCAGCATAATATCCTCAAAGTTCATCTGTGTTATGTATGCAATGGCTTGCAGCTTCTTTGTTATTCTTCAAGGTAGCATAATAGTCCATTGTGTGTATGTACAAAAGTTTGTTTATCTATTCTTCCATTGATGGGCACTTAGGCTGTCTCCATCTTTATGCTATTGTGAATAGTGCTGCTATGAACAGTGGTGTGTCATAAGGTTTTCAGTGACTGATTTTCCAGAAATAGAACACCAAGCCTTTCTTCCAAGGCACCTCTGGGCAGACTCAAACTTACAACCTTTTGGCTAGCAAAAGTGTTAATCAGGTGCACCACCCAGGGACTCCTGTTCAAACAAAACTATCTGAAAACACAGCATGATAGAACATTGCCCATTGTCCTTCATTCCTTCCATTTCCAGCTCTGATGTGTTTGCCAGCAACCTCTGGGATTCCACAGAGCACAACTGAAAAAATGCTGGGACTGTGCTCCATGGGGTCCCTTTAAGCTCTAACATTCTGTGATTCTGTGATGGGGAGCTTCATGAAGTTTCCTAGCAGAGAAAAGAAACCCTGGAGTATGTATGTAAGTGTCCTGAGCTAAGATCTGGGGACAAGACAGAGACACATTTTACTACTATCAGCACTGGACTACGAACCACAAGGCCAGCAGTTCAAACCCATCAGCTGCTCATGGGAAACCCTTTTCAGGGTAAATGTGAGTTGGAACTGACTCTACGGCACTTAAGAACAAACAACAACAATATCAGCATTGTTTGTGTTATGGTAACACCATGTTGTGGTCAAGTGTCGTCGAGTCGCTTCTGACTCATGACAACTCTATGTGGGGTTTCTGAGGAGTGACTGATGGGTTTGAACTTCCAACCTTGCGGTCAACAGTCCGGTGTTTATCCTACAGAGCCACACCAGAACTCCACAGTAACACCTTAGTCACCCTTTATCTAAAGTGCTTTTAATCTCCCCACCCCAGTCCTATAAGATGAGGTTGAGAGGTAGATAGTTCCCTATTGTTAGTCGCCTTTAAATCAGCTCTGATCATGGTGACTCTGTGTACAACAGAAAGAAACAGTGCCTGATCCTGATCCATCTTCACTATTGTCGATATGCTGGAGTCACAGTGCTTTTGAGTGCCTTCCAGTTTAGGGAGCTCATCTTTTAGCACTATCTCAGAAGACATTCTCTTGTGATTCATTGGGTTTTCATTAAGTCGCTTTCAGAAATAGATCAACAGGTCTTTTTCTTCATCTGTCTTAGTCTGGAAGTTCTGCTGAAACCTGTCCACAAATGGTGACCCTGCTGGTATTTGAAATACCAATGACATAGTTTCCAGCATCACAGCAACATGCAAACCACCACAGTGTAACCAACTGACAGACAGGTGGTGGCAAGGCCCTGTAAGTCCACTTTATGGCTTTTGGAATTTTTTCCTTAAAACAATGGAAAGTCCTAAGGCTTTAATTAGAGTTTCAGCATATTCTGATTGACATAATTTTCAGATTTGCATGTTTAAATGATTATGTTGTTAGGTGGAGGGTGGGTGAGGGATAAGCCAGGAGACAGAGAAAATAGTCTTATCAAGAGAAATGAAAACTATGTCCACACAAAAATCTGTGTTCCAATGTTCATAACAATGCAATTCATAATAACCAAAATGTGGAAACAACCCAAGTGTCCATCAGCCAATAGATGGATACGCAAAATGTGCTACATACATACAGTGGAATATTATTTGAGAGCATTGTTAAATGAAACAAAAAAACAGACACAAAAGGCCACATGTTGCATAATTCTATTTATATGAAATGTACAGAATAGCAAGTCAGAGACAGAAGGTAGATTAATGGTTGCTAAGGGTTGGGTATTGGGCGCTAGAATATATTGTTAATGGGTGCAGGTGTTTATGGGGGAGTGATGAAAATATTCTGGAATTAGATGGTTGTACAAATCCAATTGTATAGCAATTAAGTGGCAGTACAATTTTGTGGGTACATAAAAACTTACTGAATTGTATACTTTGAATGATTGACTATTATAGTGTATAAATAATGTCCCAAAAATGATATGTGAGAGGGAGAGAAGCAATGGACACCTACCTGGACAAAGATGGTAATGGGGATATGCTCGTCCAAGAACTTTTAAAGAAATGGTGTCAAGTTTATTGACTACGTGGAAATGAGAGTGAGAGAGAGGAGTTGAAGCTAATTTTCTAAAGGGGCAGGACTGGTATCTTTAAGCAAGACAGGTGTTGAGGATGAAAAGCAGATGAAGTGAGAGATGTGGATGGACTGGGGGTGCACATGAACATAAGATCTATGGTTCCTTGGGGAGGCCAGTGGCAGAGGCAGCAAAGAGGCAAGGAAAAAGCCCAGGCCACCCTCCTCATCAGTGAAAACAAGGCCAGGGGCAGACTGTAGAACAGACCATCAATTACTCATATGCAAATTGAAACTGAAGCTGAAGAAAATGAAAACAAGTCCACAAGAACCAAAATATGACCTTAACTATATCCCACCTGAATTGAGAGATCAACTGAAGAACAGATTTGATACATTAAACACTAAAGACCAAAGACCGGAAGAATTGTGGTATGACATCAAGAACATCATACATGAAGAAAGCAAAAAGTCATTAAGATGACAAGAAAGAAGG
>NW_006408578.1:17176300-17177106 GCF_000296735.1 Chrysochloris asiatica
AACCTTTATTATTTCTTTTCCTCTCGGGGAAGTAGGCTAACTTTACTGCTCTAGATCTAACTGTTGGAGATGTTGGATTAAGGTGTTGATTTTCATTCTTTCTTTTTTTGGGATTGTATTTTAATTCTCGTCTGATTCAAGGAATCATTTTATTTCATTTCTTAGAAATGAAATAAAAATAATATATTTTTTATATGTTCTATCTGCTGCACAAGACCCTATTTAAGTGTTGAAGAGCAAAGATGTCAGCTTGAGGACTCGGTGCACCTGACCCAAGCCATGGTATTTTCAATAACCTCATATGCATGTGAAAGCTGGACAGTGAATAAGGGAGACTGTAGAAGAATTGATGTTTTTGTGTTATGGTGTTGGAGGAGAATACTGAAAGTGCTGTGAGCTGCCAAAAGAACCAACAGATCTGTGTTGGAAGAAGTGCAGCCAGAGTAATCCTTGGAGGCCAGAATGGCCAGACTTCGTCTCTCATACTTTGGACATATTGCCAGGAGGGACCAGTTGCTAGAGAAGGCTATCATGTTTAGTAAGGTGGAGGGTCAGAGAAAAAGAGGAAGACCCCCAACAAGATGGATTGGCCAAGTGGCAGCGTCAGTGGACTCAAGTGTGACAACAATTGTGAGGTTGGCCCAGGATCGGGCACTGTTTCGTTCTGTTGTACATAAGGTCGCTATGAGTCAGTACCGACTCAATGGCACCTAACAACAACAACAACATTACCCAGTAGCTTAAGCAAGGTGTTCTTCAATTTTCATGTATTTGTTTTTTCCCTTGATTTTCTTATTTTATAATGT
>NW_006408578.1:17178966-17180212 GCF_000296735.1 Chrysochloris asiatica
AAACTCTATACAGGGTTCCTATGAGTGAACTAACTCCATGGCACTTAACAACAACATCTTTATTGTAGAGGGTCTCCTGTAATATGTCTCGCTAGACTGCCATCTTGCTGGAAGTAGCAAATAATTCTCTTTCTAGTTTTTTTCTTCATCAAAAGTGGTGTATTAAAATATCCTATTATTATTGTATTGTTGTTGTTAAGTGCTGTTGAGTAGGTTCTAACTCATAGTTATGGTGTTGGAGGAGAATATTGAAAGTGTCCTGGGCTGCCAAAAGAACCAATAGATCTGTTTGGAAGAAGTGCAGCCAGAGTGCTCATTGGAAGCCAAGATGTTTGAAGCTGTTCTCTTATTAGGAAAACCACCAACTTCCTGCTTAATGAAGAAAAGCAGGAGGCTGGAGTCCCAAAACTGGCTGAGTCCAGATCTGACCTGCCTAACACGCACAGTAATAACCAAAGTATCTTCAGCCTGACCTGCTGAGGTTGTGAGGCTGGGAACATATGTCTGTCAACACCCCAGAATGGGCCAAATGTTATCACTGTGACTTCCCTGTCCCAAATGAGAATGCATAGAGGACTAGTTCTTGTGTCGAATCATCCTGACAAACACAATCAGACACCAGTTGCCACCCTAGAAGATTCCAATAAACGTCCCTTGGCTCAGGATTTGGAGCGCCATCTTGGCGATGTGAGTCCCGGTGCACCTCTTTGCTTAGCCAACCAAGTCAGAGCTGCTTTTGCTTCCATTCATTTTGCTCTCTGCCTCCTTGCTGATAGAGATCTGGGAGACAGCTGTAACACTTTGGCAACATTTGCTCTCTTGTGCTGGAACCTGACTTTGGTGGTGCTAGTGTGCCCTGGAGTTGGTTCCAACTCATAGCGACCCTGTATAGGGTTTCCGAGGCTATAAATCTTTATGGGAACAGAAAGCCTCATCTTTCACCCGTGGAACAGCTGGTAATTTAGAACTGCTGACCTTGAGGTTAACAGCCTAATTCGTAACCACTACCCTACCAGAGTTCATCAGAACCTGACTTTAGCCAGCTAATAACAACAAACAGATTGCCACTGGGTCTTTTATCATAATTAATTGTAGTAAAAAAATAAGGTTGTTTTATATCTTTGTAACAGTGGTCCCATAAGCACTGGATTGCTAACTGAAAAGTCAATCTATTCCGTGGAATGTAACAACAACAGCAATCTAAATAAATGCATTGCCCCTTTAAAAAAAAAAACAAAAACAAAGT
>NW_006408578.1:17180647-17182756 GCF_000296735.1 Chrysochloris asiatica
CTTTGGGAGTCTTCCTCCATTTTTTAACAGATCCTACATTGGACCAAGCATGATGTCCTTCTCTAGGGATTGGTCCCTCCTGACAACATGTCCAAATAATGAGGTACAGAGTCTCACCATCCTGGCTTCTAAAGAGCATTCTGTGAACTTCCAAAACAGATTTGTTTCTTCTTCTGGCAGTCCATCATATTTTTAATACCCTTCTTCAACACCGTAACTCAAATGCATCAGTTCTTCTATAATCTTCTTTTGTCCAACTTTCACATGCATAGGAGGAAATTGAAAATATCATTGCTTAGGTCAGGCACACCTTAGTCTTTGCCCTGATACCTTTGCTTTTTAACACTTTAAAAGAGGTCTTGTGCAGCAAATTTGCCTAATGCAATAATACATCATTTGATTTCTTGACGGACCTTTCCATGTTTGTTGATTGTGGATCCAAGCAAAATGAAGTTTTTCACAACTTCAATCTTCTCTCCGTTTACTTATTGATCCAGTTTGAGGATTTATATTTTCTTTAACATTGAGATACAATCCATACTGAAGTCTCTGGTCTTAATCTTCATTAGTATTTTAAGTTCTCTTCTCTTCCAGCAAGCATATCACAGCTTTTTAATGAGTCTTCCTCATTAAAGGAAGCCTGATGCCACACTCTTCTTCATATACTCCAGCTTTTCATCATATAGATTGAATAAATACAGTGAAAGGATATGCACACATTTTCTGATTTTAAACCATTAAGTATTCCCTTGTTTTGTACTGTACTGGTTCCTCATGAGCACAATTAAATGTTCTGAAATACCCATTCTTTGCAATGCTATCCATAGTTTCATGATCCACATAGTTGAAAGCCTTTGCATAGTCAATAAAGCACAAATAAACATCTCTACTTCTGGCCAAGATCCATCTGACATCGGCAATGAAATCCCCAGTGTCAGGTCCTCCTCTAAATCTGGCTTGAAATCTAGCAGTTCCTTGTCCATGTACTGTTGCAATTGTTTTTAATTGTCTTCAGTGAAATTTCTGCTTTCCATTGGGTCACCTCTCTTTAGAATGGGAACAAATATGGATCTCTTCCAATCTGCTAGCCAGGTAGCTGCTTTCCAAATTTCTTGGCATAGACAAGTGAGCACCTCTAGTGTTTCATTAGTTCATTGAAAGATTTCAATTTGTATTCCATCAATTCCTGGAGCCTTGTTTTTTGCCAATGCCTTCAATATACCTTGGACTTTTTCCATCAGTACTATCAATATTGCAGGTAGTAATGCTACTTCTTGAAATGAACAGTGACCATTTCTTTTTGGTACAGGGATTCTGTATAGTCCTTCCATCTTTTTTTTTTTTTAATGCTTTCTGCATCATTCAATATTTTTGCCTATAGAATCATTCAGTATTGCAAATAATTTTTTCTTTAGTTCTTTCAGCTTGAGAAATGTTGAGGATATTCTTCCCTTTTAGTTTTCTAACTCCAAATCTTTGCACATTTCTTTACAATATTTGACTGTGTTCTTGAGATAAACTTTGACATTTTCTATTCAGCACTTTTACTTCCTCATTTCTTGCATTTACTTTAGCATCTCTATGCTGGAGTACAAATTTCAGAGTCTCTTCTGACATCCATTTTGATCTTTTCTTTCATTCCTGTATTTTTATTGACTTTTTGATTTCTTCCTGTATGATGTTCTTGATGTCATCCCACAGCTCTTCTGGTCTTTGGTCATCAGTGCCTAATGCATCAAACTGTTCTTACGATGGTCTTTAAATTCAGGTGGGATATATTTAAGGTCATATTTTGGCTCTCATGCACTTGTTTTCTTCAGTTTCAGCCTGAAGTTGCATGTGAGCAAAAGATGTTCTGTTCCACAGTCTGCCCCTGGCCTTGTTTTGGCTAATAATAGGGAGCAAAGCTTTCAGGACCTTCTCTTTCCACAGATGTAGTCAATTTGATTCTTTTGTATTTCATCTGGTTGAGGTCCTTGTATACAGTTGTCTTTGATGTTGTTTACAAAAGGTATTTGCAATGAATAAGTTCTTGGCCTTACAAAATTCTATTATGTGGTCCCCGGTGTCATTTCTATCACCAAGACCTTTTTTTCCAACTACTGAGCC
>NW_006408578.1:17183056-17184088 GCF_000296735.1 Chrysochloris asiatica
AGTCTTTATGCAGTCCATTTGATTTTGACAACTTCCAGTTTTCCTAGATTCATATTTCATACATTTCATGTTCTGATTATTAATGACTATTTGCAGCTGTTTCTCCTCATTTTTAATTGTGTCCCACCAGTGAAGAAGGTCCTGAAAGCTTTGCTCCATTCATATTGTTATAATCAACTCTACTTTGAGAAGACAGCTCTTCCCCAATCATATTTTGAGCACTTTTCAACCTGCCAGGCTCATCTTCTGGCAATAAGCTGCTGTTATTCATTAGGTTTTCAGTGGCTAACCCCTCAGAAGTGATCCACCTCCCCTTCTGTCTTAGTCTCAAAGTTCTGCTGAAATCTGCCCAAGATGGGTAAGCCTGATGATATTTAAAATACCAGTGTCATAGCTCCATCATCACTGCAACACTCGAGCCACCAAAATATGACAAACTGACAGAGTGTGGTGGTGAAACTTAGATAGTATAAATTCAGTTGACTCGGTTTTCCAGTTTTTTAGACCAATGAATAGTTGAGTAACTGAAGGTCAAAATAATTACCAGTATCCTGCATCAAAGTTTCTAAAGAAAGAAAGGCCTTAAGCAACCAAGTTTGAAATGTGACAATTTAACTAGAACTTCAAGCATGCAGTGAGTCATAATAATCCCATAAGATGTTTTTAATAATTAATGGGCTCATTGCCCATTTGGGTTCCTTCCTTTTCCCCATTCTCATTTCCTCTAACCAAAAAGAAACAACAAAATCTCTAAACAAATAACTAGCACTAACCATCTTAATTATTTGATGGGCTTTAAGTCTTTATAAGCCCAGCGGGGTATGAGGGCACCAGTGACCCTGAACAGTTATTAGTTTCCACCACAAAAGACTCTTGCCTCAGCTTGTGTCTAAGACAGCATAGAATACCTGCCCTACTTCCAGCTCTGAGTTCCTTTTTCTACATCAGATTCCTGACTGCTCACAAAACTGTTCCTTGCAGCCCCGCCCCCATTTTAAAATGTTTTATTGTGAATAATTATGTGATAGTTTA
>NW_006408578.1:17185413-17187389 GCF_000296735.1 Chrysochloris asiatica
ATAATATTATGTAATAAAGAGGCTCCACAGGAAGCCTCCTTCACTGGGCATGTTGTAGCCCCATTTTAGGTATTCCTTTCCATTATAGGCAGGAGACGGACTTACAAACTTTCTATCGTGATATTTCTGGCTATTTCTTTCTCTCCCCCTCAAGTGTCTATTTTATAATGGTATGCCAGGGAAACCAAGATTCAGAAGACAGCCAAGCATCTTAACATTATTTCTCCCTTGTTGCCCATTCCAACCATGGCTCAATCCCTGTATCCTAGAGCCCTGTTGTTCCAACGTTGTGCATATACCATTATTTACGTCCCTTGCAGCCCTTTTAAAACCTCCAAAGTACAGCCCAAGTTTGGCATTCTTTCCTGTTGCTGCCCTCAGCAGTAGGAAAAGCAATGAAATTTTAGCAGAAATTTCTGGAAAGCATGTAAAATATAACTGGACTTCTCCACTCACCTCCATGGACTGGCAATAGCCAAGATTCCCTGAGTAAAGGCTAATATCATTCCTCCAGCCAAAAGGATACAAAATCCCAAAGTCAAGCCTGAACAATTCTCATTCATATTTAATGTCATGTTATTTTAAAGGAGACATGAATTTCCTCCTTGAGCTATCACCTAGTTCTGGTTTTGTATTCTCCTACCATTTTCATATTCTCCCTTCCTCAATCAAAGTCCTTCTCCACACCAGGCTCCCCCAACCATTACTCAATGTCATTAGGAAATGCAACTTTCCACATTCCAACCCTAACTGCTCCCCAAATAAGGAGCCCTGGTGGAACTGTAGCATAAGCACTGGACTGTCAACTGCTAGGTTGGCCATTCAAACCCACCAGCCACTCTGCAGGAGAAAGATGAGATTTTCTGCCCTTTAAAGATTCTACCCCTGTAAAGGAGTCCTGGGAGCATAGTGGTTATGCATTAGGCTACCAACTACAAGGTCAGAAGTTCAAATCCATCAGCTACTCACAGGAGAAAGATGAGTTTCTGCTCATGTAAAGCCTTGGAAACCCTATACAGTGTCACTACGAGTAGGATCCTATTCAATAGCACACAACCACCAACAACCAAAGACTTACAGCCTCAGAAACCCTGCATAGGGTCACTATGAGTCAGAATTGACTCTATGACAGTGTTTTGATTTATTTTTTAATGTAACCCCAAACGGCAAATATTTCATCACAGGGCAGTTTCACTGAGAGAAAAATGCTTCTGATCTCTTGTTGTTGGTTGCTGAGTGCACTGAGTTGGTTCTGACTCATAGGGACCCTGAGCAGGGTTTCCGAGGAGCAGTTGGTAAATGTGAACACCAAACTTGCAGTTCAAACTGACTTTGCAGTCCAGTGCATTTTCCCACCGTGCCACACCAGAGCTCTGATCCCTACTTCCCTGGAAAATCCACATCAAATTAGTCCAGCAGCCACATTGAGTTGCCTAATGTATAATTCAACCTTAGCCATTGACTCACAGGTATAGGGAAGTGTCAAGCAGCTACCTGCATTGGTAGGCTCAGAATAACACACTTATTATGAAACAAAATTAAATTATTTGTCATAGTAGTAAATTTGTAAGACTGGAATAGATTTTCCTATGTGTATATTCATTCTGTGAGTGTGTGACAATCCACCCTCATAATAAAAAAAATAAATACAACACAGTATTGCCAGTTATTATAAAAATAAATGATTCTACAACTTTGTTGTTGTTCTTAGGTGCATCGAGTCAGAACCGACTCATAGCGACCCCATGCACAGCAGAACGAAACAATGTCCGATCCTGGACCAACCTCATTACTGTTACCACACTTGAGTCCATCAATGCTGCCACCTGGCCAATCCATCTCATTGGAGGGTCTTCCTCTTTTTCTCTGACCCTCCATCTTACCAAGCATGATATTCTTCTCTAGCGACTGTTCCCTCCTGACAATATGTCCAAAATATGAGAGACGAAGTTTGGCCATCTTGGCCTCTAAGGAGC
>NW_006408578.1:17189959-17192537 GCF_000296735.1 Chrysochloris asiatica
CCATTCCTCTTCAATTTGTCATTCCCTGCATAGTAAACCATGTGGTTGTCAGATTCAAAATGGCCAATACCAGTCCATTTCAGCTCACTAATGCCCACAATATTGATGTTTATGCATTCCATTTCATTTTTAGCAACTTCCAATTTTCCCAGATTCATACTTCATACATTCCACATTCTGATTTTCAATGGATGTTTGCAGCTGTTTCTCTTCATTTTGAGTTGTCCCCCATCAGCAAATGAAGGTTCTGTGGGCTTTCTCCCATGAGCTTAACTCCATTCACGTCATCATGGTCAACTCTACTTTGAGGAGGCAACTTTACCAATACATAAAAGTCAAACTTTGGTCAACTTAAATTCCTTCATGCAGTATTTTTTAAGTCACCCTGGTGAAGTGAAGCCTGCATGCTTCTGGTGATCTCTTGATATACAGACATCAAGAAATGCTTACCCTGCTGTCGTGGCTTCGCTTATTGTGATCTTTGAGTATAGAAATTGCATGCTTTGATTGTAGAAAGGGTCACCTAGATTATCCAGGATTTGCTTATCTTATTTTAAAAAATTATCACCCAGAATAAAATTTAAAAAAAATTTTTTTTGAGAAATCTGGACTTTGGAAGAATATATACATATACATAAACCCTGAGAATTTTGAGAATTCTGCTGTAGTTTGATTCTGCAGAAACAATCAAGAACTCCATCTTTACCTCTCAGGATTTGGAGACTCCCATAATATATCAAATTGACCTGCCAGTCTTGATTGGATAGCTATGCTAACAGTTTGTTGTAACTACCAGTTTCTAAGCTTTAACAGAAAGAGCTCTCTTCTTTCAGGATCTATTCAACACTTAAAAGAATCTATATAAAATACTGCTCCTGCTTTCTGATACTTAATAATCCTACTGAAATCTATGAAACATCCTAAGTATAGTAATAAAAACCAGAAACAGAGAAAAGGATAATTTTGATAATAAATAAAATCTAACTAAAACTTGTCTTTGTTGTTATGTGCCTTCAGGTCAGTTCTAATTCATAGACACCCTATATAGGATTCTGAAAACTGGCTGGTGGGTTTAAACTGCTGACCCAGTGGTTAGCAGTCCAATGCCTATCCCACAGTACCATACCAGGACTCCAATATATAAATCAAAATCCTAGCAGGTTTTTAAAATGGAAATTGATAATTTGATTCTCAAATTTATATGAGCTGCTGAGGCCAAAACAGTCTTCAAGAAGAACTAAATAAAATAAACTACTAATTCAAAAGCTTAATATAAACTTAAAGAAATTAAGGTTTCCATTTTCAACAATAATAAAAATATAAAAATTACAAATTAAACTTTTATATGATAATATAAGATAAATGTGTTTTATCACCTTGAGAAAGGGAAAAATTTCTTAAACAGATCACAGAAAGGAGTAGTTATAAAGACTACATTCAAATTAAGAATTTATATTTATTCAAAGACATCATCAATGTCAAAAGGCAAGTCACAGAGTACATTTAGATACATGCAACCCATTTAACTTTTTTTTTATTGTTTTTAAGTTTTTATTGTGAGTTATGTGGTTGTTTACTTGGGAGAACATTATGTTTACATTCATCCTATCATATTTCATTTCATTTCAATGATTACAATCCCCTGCATGCAAATCAAACAACCAAAGGGTACACCCCATAGGCCTTCCCCCCACCCCCACCCTCCCGCCACCAGCACACAGCCCCTCTCCCTCCCTGAGTCTAAAGTCCCCAGAAGCTCTTTCTCTCCAAATCATGTCTCTGCCTCCATTCCTGGAGTCACTGCTCCTCTGGATAGGGTCCCACACTTTGCTTTTCTCCTTTGATGGTTCCATGGACCTCTGCTCCTGGACTGCAAAATCAACAACTCCCCTCCTTTTGTTACAAAAATGTCTCCCTTTACCTTTCCAACACTCACAGTCAGTCCTGATAGCAATCATTCCATATTGAACCATCAGAGTCTTATCCCTCTCACCTTTTATCAGCACCAGCCAGACAGGTTGGAAACAACTCAGTGGAGATTCTACCTTTCCCCGTACACTCTGAAACTAGGTTACTTATTGAAAGCTTGTAAGTCAGTCACTTCTTGCCTTTGTAGCCCCCCCCTCCCCAACACACACACATTTGGGTAGCCACTGTCTAAGTTACCCATCCTTGTCAACCCTGTGTACCAAGGGGGTGGGAATGATCCTCATTGTAAAGATTTGTTTGCTAGTTTGCCATATAGTATCCACAAGCATAGGTCAAGTTCATCTAATTGTAGTGGATTACTCTTTTTATCCTCCAGTCGTATTCTGATCATCCAGCCATTGAAGTAAGGTCAAATTATTGCTGGTGTGAAATATCTCATTGTTGTTTTGATTTGCATCTCTCTAATGGCTAGTGATCATGAACATTGTTTCATATGTTTGTTGGCTGCCGAGATCTCCTCCTTGGTCTGTTCATTGTCCTTTTCTTGTAGAGGTGTTGTAAGTTCCTATTGTTGTTGTTGTTGTTAGGTGCCATCAAGTTGGTACTAACTCATAGTGACCTTATGCACAGCAGAATGAAACACTGCCCG
>NW_006408578.1:17192637-17193680 GCF_000296735.1 Chrysochloris asiatica
GAGAAACGAAGTTTGGCCATCTTGGCCTCTAAGGAGCACTCTAGCTGCACTTCTTCCAAAATGGATCTATTGTTTTTTTTGGCAGCCCATGTCACTTTCAATATTCTCCTCCAACACCATAACTCAAAGGTATCAATTCTTCTACGGTCTTCCTTAGTCACTGTCCAGCTTTCGCATCCATATGAGGTTATTGAAACTACTATGGTTTGGGTCAGGCACACCTTAGTCCTCAAGCTGACATCTCTGCTCTTCAACACTTTAAAAAGGTCTTGTGCAGCACATTTGCCTAATGCATTATGTCGTCTGATCTCTTGACTGCTGCTTCCATGAGTGTTGATAGTTGGTCCAAGAAGAATGAAGTTTTTGACAACTTCAATCTGTTCTCTATTGATAAGAATGTTGTTTATTGGTCCAGTGGTGAAGATTTTTGTTTTCTTTACATTGAGATACAATCCATACCAAAGGCTGTGCTCTTTGATCTTCATCAGTAAATATTTTTTAAGTCCTCTTCACTTTCAGCAAGCAAGGTTGTATTATCTGCATATCGCAGGTTGTTAATGAGTCTTCCTCCAAACCAGATGCCACGTTTTAAACCATTAAGTGTTCCCATGTTCTGTTCAAACAACTGCTTCTTGGTCCAGGTACAGATTCCTCCTGAGCATTCCAGAATTAAGTGTTCTGGAATACTCATACTTCGCAATGTTATCTATAGTTAGTCATGATCCACACAATCAAAAGCCTTTGTGTAGTCAATAAAGCACAGGTAAGCATCTTTCTGATAGTCTCTACTTTCAGCCAAGATCCATCGGACATCAGAAATGATATCCCTTGTTCCACGTCCTCTTCTCAATCCAGCTTGAACCTCTGGAAGTTCTCTGTCAACGTATGATTGTAGCCGTTTCTGTATTAACTTTAGCAAAACTTTACTCGCATGAGATATCAAAGAGATTGTCTGATGATTTCCGCATTCTGTCGGGTCACCTCTCTTTGGAATGGGCACAAATATTGATCTCTTCCAGTCAGTCGGCCAGATAGTTGTCTTC
>NW_006408578.1:17198170-17201773 GCF_000296735.1 Chrysochloris asiatica
GGAAGTAGTTCGTCACTCTTTCTTCCTAGTCTGTCTTTGTCTGGAAGCTCATCTGAAACTTGTCCACCACACTAGCAGATCAATAATTGTGAGACTGTCTTCAAACTCACAGATTTGGCCTCCTTTGATTCAGTTCTATTTCTTGTTCCTTCCCTGTATTATGTATTTCTGAAATCTTAGTATTGTACAGATTTCTATTTGCTCTTTCTGTACTGTTTCTAGTTGTTCATTTCTTTGTCAGTTTACTCTTGTAATGTCTTCTGGGATTCTTCTAAAGTTTTGTTGGTGTTTTCCTGGATCTCATCTGCAGCTCTATCATTCTCTCAATCCATTGACGGCACCTAAATAGCATTCTTTTGAATTCCTTATCAGGTAGTTCTGATGCCAATTCTGCATTTTGGTCACTTGTTTGAGCCACTCTGCCTCATTTCCTCATGTAAGCTGAAATTGTCTGTTATCTCTAAGACACTGCATGGGGGAAAAGAGAGAACGGTACTCCCTTGCTGCCAACCTCCAGCACACGTCCTTTGTCTCCAGGCCACTGTGTCACTTGACGGTCTACCCCAAAATCTCAGGATGGTCACAGCATGAGAAGCCAGCTGACAGTTCACCCATCTGTCTCCTCTCCCGCCACTCCCATTCAGTTTCCTCTCCCAGTTGGTACTCAATCTAACCTGTCTTTCTTTTCATTTGAAACTCAGCATTCCAATAATCCCCATCTGTATCTGTTTTACTTGGTCTCCTATGTCCTGTGGTTGCAAAGGGTCTGCTCAGCATCTTGCCCCAGAAGTATCAACGTCTCTTCTTCTTGAACAGCTGATTAAGGTATATCTCCAACCACTCCCCTTACTGGACTTTCACACACCTGGGTCTTTTTGCACCTACTCTACTTGTCCCAAGACCAGGCACTTAACAGTCCTTATGCCTTAAAGCCTTTAGAATTTTTTTAAATGTCCAATCCCTAAGAAACCTGCAAACCCTAGCTGGCCTCATTCTGCTTGCTATGCATAAACTATCGTCTAAAAATCCCAGCTTGTTGTCACGCTGTGTCCAGGTGCAAGTTCCTGAGTGTGCTATGAACACCAGAGCTGTGAGTATAACAAATCTTTACATGTTTCTATCCTCTCTTGCCTAATTCATGTTTGACCTTAACATACCTCAAACATGACTATTACATCAAGCTAAAACACCAGAACACAATAAAAAATCATGAGACACAAAGAAACAGAAAACTGTAATCCACACACAAAAGAAAAAGCAGACAGTAAAAAACTAACCCCAACATTCAAATATGTGGCTATTTTCAGACATAAAAATCTATAGGGTAAGCACTGGGCTGGTAATCGCAAGGTCAAAGTTTAAACTCACTACCCACTCTTGGACTCCATATACAGGATTGTTATAGTCCTAGTATGGCACTGTAGCATAAACACTGATCTGCTAACCACAAGGTTGGTGGTTCAAACCCACTTCAGAAACCCTATACAGGTTACTATGAGTCAAAACTGACTTGAATGCACTTAATAATAATAACAATAACAAATGAGTGTTGTTGTTATTAAGTGCTGTTGCCATATTGATAATGTTAATTTTATGTGCTGTTGAGTTGGTTTCCACTCATTTGTTATTGTTGTTATGTGATGTCAAGTCAGTTCCAGACTCATAGTGACCCTGCATAGGGCTTCTGAGGAGAGACTGATGGGTTTGAACCACAAACCTTTCATTCATAATGAATGAGCAGGTATGGGAGCTCAGCAAAGAAATGGGTATTACAAAATATAATAATAATAATTTTTGAAAGCCAAATGAAAAGATTCAAAATCTGAAAAACAAAAATTTAATTACTCTTTGAGCTTAAGAGCAGATTGGATACAGCAAACAAAATTTAGAGGTTTGGTTAAGTGTCTTTGAGCCAGTTCTGACCCATAGCGACCCTGTATAGGGTTTCCTAGGAGTGGCTGGTGAGCTTGAACCACTTACCTTGCAGTTCAAAATGAGTTTGTAGTCCAGTGCATTAATCCACAGTGCCATACCAGGACTTCCACAAACAAAATTCAAAGGTAGAGCAATGGAAACAATCTAATTTGAAGAAAACAATGGGGGGGAAAAAACCTTGAAGACAAGTGAGCAGTGTCTTAGAGATTTGTATAATGAATAAGTTCTAGAAGACATGGAAATAGTAGAAAAGTCAAATGTGTAACTAATAGTTGAAAATGCTCAAAATCTAGTTAAAAAAATAAATAAAATAAAACCTAGATTTACAGATTCAAGAACCTCAACAGACTCCATAGTCAAACTACTAAAATTAAAAAACTAAAAAATAGCATATTGAAAACATTTAGGAAAAAAACAACACATTACATATAAGGGGAAACAATATGACTGATGGCTGAGATACCAATTTTGAAAACAGAGGCAGATTGACAATGGAATGAAATCTTTAAAGTGCACAAAGAAAAACCAAATGACAAGCCAGAACTCTATATGCAGCAAAGCTCTCCTTCATACACAAAGCAGGAGCCACATTGAGATATGCCCAGTAGGATGGCCAAAATTAAAATTTGAAAATACTGAGTGTTGATGAGGACATGGTCCAACTGGACTTGGGTTTTGGAAATCTTAAGTCTCTTTATGATAGGATTAGGGATGTATTCACTGAAAGATTTCCATGTGCAGAACTGCAGTTTCTCAGTTGGCTTCTGTAGTAAATAGCTTTGTTCTGGAAAAACCACTTCAAGACTTACTCAGCTATTTGGCTAATTTGCAGCAGGAGGAAATGTTTTCTCGGCACATCTATCTTGATGTCATTTGCTTTTGGAGTAGGCTGTTTCGGACACAGTAGTTTGACTTAGTCTGTGTTAAAAATCTAAATAGCCTACAAATAGTGAAAGGGGAGGAAAAGAATTTGCAAACATGTGGAGTACATTATATGGATTTTCAAATTGCGCCTATGATTAAAAATGAAAAATAAATTGCCAGGACCTTGGCTTTCTAAACTTAGCCCTGAGCCATTTCCTTAAATTATTCCAAGTCCTTTCAAGATGCTTTGGCACTACCTAGAGGGAATTATTTCAGTGAGTAGTAAGTGGAAATGACTCTCAAAGGAATACTGCTTCTATTGCCGAAGCAGTACTCTCCAGAAATTCCAATGAGGAGGAAAGCCTTCTGAGCAGTGTGGTCTAGTGGAGAGTGTAAGGAGTTTAGAAACTGGCAGACCTGGTATTGAGTGTGAGCCCAGCCACTTAGTAACTGTGGCTGGGCTATAAGAACTGCTTGTCTTTTTTATTTAAAGTTGAGTTATACATGCTAAAATGTTTGCAACTTATACAGCATCTCACACCACAGGGAAACACAGATAACCACAGCCTGACCATTAGGGCCCAAGGCAAACTGTACATACAAGAATTTTGCCTTTAATTTAGTTCCTCTAAATCTAAGGAGGAGTCCTGGTGTGGCACTGTGGGTGAATGCACTCGACTGCAAAGTCAGTTTGAACCATAAGGTTGGTGGTTCAAGCTCACCAACTGCTCCTCAGGAACTCTATATAGGGTTGCTGTGGGTTGGAACTGACTCAACGGCACTTAACAACAACAAATCTAAGGA
>NW_006408578.1:17201888-17205861 GCF_000296735.1 Chrysochloris asiatica
TACGTGGTAACTATAAGTTGGAACCGACTTGAGGGCACACCACTACCAAATCTAAATTCTGGAAATCAAGGCTGTGGAAATCTGAAACATGAGATCCCCTCTTCCTCCTTTCCTAATGTCTAATCTCAAAGATTTGTAGCGTATAGGCTACAAATCGGGCTGCAAACCTTAAGGTCAGCAGTTCGAAACTACCAGCTGGTCTGCGGGAGAAAGATGAGGCTTTCTGCTCCTGTAAAGATTTACAGCCTCGAAAACCCTGTACGGGGTCGCTATGGATTGGAATCAACTCGACAGCACTTAACAACAATAACAACAATCTCTGGAAAGGGGAAATAGAGCCACCCCAAGAAGTAATTGTAAAGCCGTGACCACCTTTGGAAACTTTCTGCTTGCACACTTCTGCTCTGTCTTGGTACAAGTCTCCTATACCCTAAGGCCTGAGCGGCACAGAGCGCTGTTTGCAGGCCTCTGACAGAGAAGAAAAGAGTTTTAGGCACTGCACTTCCTGAGGTTAGGGAAAACCTGAAACGCTTAAAGCACTTCCAGTGTGTTAGCCACTAACCATAAGTGGTTACTGAATACTTGAAACGTGGCTAGTCTGAATTGAGATGTGCTGGAAGAATAAACTACACCAAGTTTAGAAAGCTTAGTACTCCCCAAAATAGAACGTAAAGAAATATTTTTATATTGATTACACAGAGAAAAGATAACATTTTGGACAATTAATTCTGTTATTATAATCAATTTCACCTATTTCTTTTTATTTTCTTTAACAAGCTACTATAAAATTTAAGATTACAAACATTGTGCTCTATTTCTATTTTTTTCTTTACAAAAAGTTTGTGAGATATAGAATGAAAGAGAATGGAATTTTTCTATAAACTTTTTAAGCACCCTTGAATACTTAACTATTAAACATTTTTCACATGACAAGTTAGTGACACCAATTACACAAGTCACGTTGTACAACCATAACCAACATATTTCCTATCACCATAAATGGAAACACAATGCTTCCCAAATAATGGACCTCTCTAGGGTGTGTGGTGCTGTGGGCTAATGCGTTAGACTGCAAAATCGTTTGAACTGCAAGGCCAGTGGTTCAAGCTCACCAGCTGCTCCTTGGAAACCCTATCAGGGTCACTATGGGTCGGAATCGACTAGACCACACTTAACAACAACAACTAGGGTGGTTATAAGTCAGGCTGCTAATCTCACAGTCAGCAGTTCGAAACTACCAGCTGTTCCATGGGAGAATGATGAGGCTTTCTACTCGCATAAAGATTCACAGCCTAATATTTTTGCTGAAGTCAGAACAACTCATAAACTTTGTTCTCTATACATTTGCCTATTCTAGAACTTTCATGTAGGTGGGGGACAAACAATATTTGTCGTTTCGTATATGACTTACTTCAGCATAATGTTTTCAAGGCTCATCCATGTTGTGGCATGCATAAGGACCGCATTTTTCTTTATGTAGTTGTTGTTAGGTGGTGTTGAGTCAGTTCACACTCATAGGACTCCTATATGCACAACAGCCCAAAATAAATGGGCCTGTCCTGTGTCATCCTCACAATTGTTATTATGTTTGAGCCCACTGTTACTGCTATCAATCCATCTCACTGGGGGTCTTCTTTTTCGATGACACTCCACTTTTCCTAGTATCATGTCCTTCTTCAGGGACTGGTCCCCCTGACAACATGTCCAAACAAAGTACAAGGGACAAAGTCTCCTTTCTAAGAAACATTTTGGCTGTACTTTTAAGACAGTACGTTTATTCTCCTGACAGTCCATGGAACGTTCAATATTTTTTTGCCAACATAGTAATTCTAATAGTTCTTCTCTGGTCTTCCTTAGTCATTGTTCAACTTTTAAATGTATATGAGGCAATTGAAAATATCCTATCTTGGATCAGGTAACCAAGACATCTTTGCTCTTCAACATTTTACAGAGGTCTTTTGCAGCTGATTTGTCTAATGTAATTATCATGTGATTTCTTGACTGCTGTTTCCGTGAGTGTTAATGTGGATCAAAGCAAAATGAAATTTTTGAAAACTACAATCTTTTCTCCATTTATCATGATGTTATTTATTCGTCCAATTGTGAGGGTTTTTGTTTTCTTTACATTGAAGTGCAATCCATATTTATGACTGTAGTCATTGATCTTCAGTAAATATTCCAATTTTTCTTTACTTCCAACAAGCAAGGTTGTGTCATCTGCATAATGAATCTTCCTTAAATCCTAATTCCACATTCTTCTTCATATAATCCAGTTACTCAGATTATTTGTTCAGTATACAAACTTAATAAATATCATGGAAGGATACAACACTGGTATACACATTTCCTGATTTTAAACCATTCAGTATCCCCTTGTTCTGTTTGAATGACTGTTTCTTGTTCTCTTTAAACGTTCCTTATGAGCACAATGAAGTGTTCTGGAATAACCATTCTCCACAATGTTATCTACAGTTTGTTATGATCCACACAGTTGATGTCTTTGCATATCAACAAAGTACAAGTGTGGTGCTGTAGGGTAAGCACTCAACCCTAAAGTTGGCTTGAATCGCAAGGTCAGCAGTTCAAATTCACCAGCTGCTTCTCAGAAAACCTATACAGGGTTGTGATGAGTCAGAACCTACGTGATAGCCCTTAACAACAGCAACAAACATTTTTCTGGCATTCTATACTTTCAGCCAAGATACATCTGATTTAAGCAATGATAACCCTCATGCCACATTCTCTTCTGAATTTAGTTGGAATTTCTGACAGCTCCCTGTCAATGTATTCCTTCAACTGTTTTTTAATAATCTTCAGCAAAATTTTTCTTGCATATGATATTAATGATATATTTTTTATTATTTTCACATTCTGTTAGGTCATGTTTCTTTGGGATGGACACAAATATGAATCTCTTCTAACTGGCTGGCTGCCAAATTTCTTGGCATAGTCTAGTGAGTGCCTCTAGCGTGCATCAGCTTATTGAAACATTTCAATTTATATTCCATCAAGTCCTGGAGCCTTTTTTCTCACCAATGCCTTCAGTGCAGCTTGGACTTCTTCCCTCAGTTCTAATTATATGGTACCTCTTGAAATGGTTGAGCATCAGCCAATTCTTTTTGGTATAATGACTCTGTGTATTCTTTCCATCTTCTTTTATTATTTTTAAAAATTGTATTATGCACTGAGTCCAGGTTTACAGAAAAGCTCCTTAGTTTTACTTTCAACAAATCATACACTGTTTCATCTCAATGATTGCAATCCCTTCCATGCAACACCAGTTGTCTCACTTCCTCGCTGTGGTTCCCATTTCCATTCCACCCACCTTCCCATCCCTTCCCAACTTTGCCTTTAGGTATATGTTTGTTTCCCTTTTGATCTTGGATGATTTACCATCCCAATTCTTCCTTCTGTTTCCTGCTCCATTTCTCCATCTTCCTTAACATTTTCTTTCCTTTTTGTAACTGTGGCATGGAGCAGTCATGCTAAGCCCAAAGTTTCCACAGGGTGGCTGCTCCTCAGAGAACCATACTTTCCCAGGACCCAGAGGGGCACTTGGAGCAGGAGACCATTGCCCTGAGGAATGGAGGGGAGTCCAAGGCAGTAATATCAGTACAGTTGGTGTCACCCAGTACATAATTCACGATGTCTGGTGTCAATTCCCCCACACCATGGACCTTCCCCTGTACCAGAGCACACAGACTCCTTGGTAATGTCTATTATCAATTTTGATGAGAATATTATGTGATAAATATAATGGGAAATTGCTTACATGTAATAATTCTGAGATTATATGAATGTTATTTTGTTGTTGTTAAGTACCATGGAGTTGGTTCCTACTCATAGCAATCCTATCCACAACAGAACGAAACAGCCAGTCCTGGGCCATCCTCACAATTGCTGCTATGCTTGAGCCCATTATTGCTGTCAATCCATCTCATTGGGGGTCTCCTTCTTTTTCCCTGTCCCTCCA
>NW_006408578.1:17206946-17208903 GCF_000296735.1 Chrysochloris asiatica
ACAAATGTAGATCTCCTCCAAGCAGTTGGCCAGTCTTCCAATTTTCTTGGCATAGAAGAGGGAGTACCTCCAGTGTTGCATCAGTTTGTTGAAATATTTCAATTTGTATGCCATTTGTTCTTTGCCAATGCCTTCAGTGCACCTTGTACTTCTTCCTATGGTACCATTAGTTCTTGATCACATACTTCCTCCTGAAATGATTGAACATATACTATTTCATTTTGGTACAGTGACTCTGTGCATTCCCTCCATTTTCTTTCGATGCTTCCTGCATCATTCAGTATTGAAGTCTAGGCTTGAATTTTTTCTTCAGTTCTTTCAGAAATGCTGAGTGTGTCCATACCCTTTGGCTTTTAAACTCCCAGTCTGTGCATATTTCATTATAACATTTGACCTTGTCTTCTCAAGCTGACCTTTGAAACTTTCTGTTCAGCTATTTTACCTCCTCATTTCTTCCAATTGGTTAAGCATCCCCATCCTGGAGAACAAGTTTCAGAGTCTCTTCTGACATCCAGTTTGTTTTCTTTCTTCCTATATGATGCTCTTGATGTCATCCCACAACTCTCTGGTCTTAAGTCAGTGTCTAATTCATCAAGCCTGTTCTTGAGATGACCTCTAAATTGAGGTAGGATATAGTCAAGGTCTTATTTTGGCTCTCATGGATTTTTAACATTTTTCTTCAGATTAGGCCTGAACTTGTATATGAGCAATTGATGGACTATTCCACAGTCTGCACCTGGCCTGTTTTGGCTGATGATACGGAGCTTTACCACTGTATCTTTCTACAGATGTAGTCAGTTTGATTTCTGTGTATTCCATCTGGTAAAGTCCATGTGTATAATCATGTTTTATATTGTTTTAGAAAAGTATTTGCAGTGAAGAAGTCATTGGTCTTGTAAAACTTTATCATGCCATCCCCACCATCATTTCTATCACCAAGTTAATATTTCCTAACTACTGATCTTTCTTCGTTTCCAACCTTTGCATTCCAATCACTAGTAATTATCATTTCATGTTGATAGCATGTTTGATCAGTTTCAGAGTGAAGTTGATAGAATTATTCAATTTCATCATCACTGTCTTGGTTGGTACGTAAATTTGAGTTATAGTGGTATTAACTGGTCTTCGTTGTAGGAGCATCGATATTATCCTATCGCAGACAACATTATATATCAAGCTAGATCTTGAAATGTTCTGTTTGATGATGAATGCTGCCCCTCAATTTGTTATTCCTGACATAGTAAACCATGTGATTGTCAGATTCAAAATGGCCCATGCCAGTCCATTTCAGCTCATTAATGCCTAGGTAATCGATGTTTATGCATTCTATTTCATTTTTGACAAATTCCAATTTTCCTATATTCATACTTTGTATATTTCACATTCCAATTATTAATGGGTGTTTACACCTGCTTCTCCTTATTTTGAAGAGGCAACGCTTTCTCAGATGTATTTTGAGTACCTTCCTATCAGAGGGGCTCATCCTCTGGCACTATATGGGACAATATTCTGGCACTGTTATCACATTTCAATAGTCAATCTTCTGGTGCTGACAGTGTTTTACTATTATTCACGTTTTCCAGCAGCTAAATGTTTGGAAGTTATCCACCTTTTCTTCTTCTGAGTCTGTCTTAATCCAGAGGCTCAACTGAAACCTGCCATTATGGGTTACCCTGTCGGCATTCAAAATTCTGGTGACATCGCTTTAGCAACACAGCAAAACTCATGTCATCACAGCTGGACAAACTGACTGATGAGTAGTGGAAAGAATATGAATCCTAACAATAAAATTGTTTTGTAAACTCTTTCTATATGGAATTACATTATTAGTAACTGAGTGGAAGACTTTTTGTGATTTTTCTCAATCTTTTTTTTTTTTTAAATTACAACTTCATTATCACAATAGATATTGATTATAGATTCCCAAACACTAGTTACAACAATATTGTCTCTAAAA
>NW_006408578.1:17209968-17212060 GCF_000296735.1 Chrysochloris asiatica
TGATTGAGAACCGACTCCACGGAACATAACCACCACCACCAGGATCCCAAAAGCAGGGTTGTTTCCATTTACGACCGCAAATTTATGGTTTCACACACCTACCAAAGAGATTCTACAAGGGTTGTAAAAGAACACAAGAACGTTCCCATAGGCTTAGCGAGTCCATAGCTTTAGCGAGTGCTCGTCCTCTCCTGGCGCCCACGTGCGCGGGCCGGTAGGACTGCGCATGTGCAATGAGAGGGGCGGGGCTCTATGGAGATGGGGCGGGGCGAGAGGAGGGGCGACGGCCAGACTAAAGCGGTGAGCTCGAAAGGCGAGGCAGAAGCCAGGGGCGGGCCGCACGGAGTTCCTTCTGGGCCGCGTTGCCGGAAGCCGGTGTAGAATGGCTACTCTGCGTAATCTGCGGGAGGTGCCGCGGCACTTGCTGGTCTGCGAGAAATCCAACTTCGGCCACGAGAAGTCACGCCACCGGCAACTCGTGGAGACGCACTATCACAATTACAGGGTTAGTCGTGCCGTTTCTGGGCAGGCTGGCTCACGTTGTGTCCGCAGGGGCGAGTTGGGTTGTCCCAACTCGCGCTCGGTCTGGGCTAGGCTAATGGAAGGGGGAAGGGAGAGAAAGGGGTGGAGACTTTCTCGTACAGCATTCTGGGAGCTGCAGTCTCTTAACTTTTTCCTCCCGGCTTGTGGAATGCAAGCCTGGGAGAACTACAACTCCTAGGATGCAATAGGGCATGAGGGCAGCGCCCGACCTAGAAGGGAGGGGCTGTGCGGTCGCTGAGGCTTAAACCTCCCGGTCCCAGACCGTAGAGTCTCCTAGAGAGATGTGAGAGTTGGGGTGGAGAGTGGAGTGTGCGTGGGGTGAGCCCGCCAAATGCAACTACTCGCTTTTACCAGACGACTGGGATGCCACCGCCTCTCCCCGCGGCGAGATTCCTTCCACCACGTGTCTGAGGATCTTTTTAGAGCATTATGCCTATCCAGGCCCAGGAAACTGTTTGGTTTTAGAAAGTGAGAACCTAGTTGATGAGGTCTGAGAAATTTTTAATTCTGCTTGCCGCCCTTGGGTTTCGCCATCCATAGTGCACCATTCCCGCAACTTTTGGGAGAAATTCCCTTTGTGGCCTCACTAGCGCAAATTGGAGCTTCTCGCGGGTAGGAGGAACATTGTTGCTTCACGCTTGTAGTGTTGTCCTCCCAACGCTCCATTTACACGGATTAGCGGTTGAAGCATCATCTGTGATGTTAGTTCTTGGCTTCCTGGGGGATCTCCTGAGTGTAGAGAACAGCCCAAAATGTCAGCCAGTAGTTAGTGGACTTACCTCACCATCCCAACCATAGCGTAATAATGTTGTTGTTAAGTGCCGTCGAGTCGGTTCCGACCCATAGCGACCCTGTACAGGGTTTCCGAGTCTGTAAATGTTTACGGGAGCAGAAAGCCTCATCTTTCTCCCGCGGAACAGCTGGTCGTTTCGAACTGCTGACCTTGCGGTTCGCAGTCCGATTCGTAACCACTACGCTACCAGAGCGTAATAATAGATAATATCAATTATGTCTTTAAGTGCCATCGAGTTCGTTCTGACTCACAGCAACGACCCCGTATAGGGTTTCCATGGAGTAGCTGGAGAGTTTGAACCACGGACCTTGCAGTTTAACAGACCTTTCAGCCTCTATCTAGCCCCACACCCTGACTTTCAGCCTTAGGGTAATAATGGTTTCAGCATTTTGCACTTAATATTTGATCAAGCTAATCAGTGTAGACACAGGTGATGACCCTGATGCCTCATGAAGAAACTCGTGTTCCAGGCTTGGGGAAGTTTTTCAAGTTGTGCAGTGCTTGAGTGTGGTGACATTTGAAACCTGTTGAGATGTAGCATCTCTGAGTGGAAACCTCATAAAAAATAGCAGGGTCTGCTTCAATCTAGAAAATGAAAATATCCAAAAGTATTTATGTTTCCATGTATTCTTTTTAATAATTGTTGTTAAGTGTTGTCCAGTCTCTTCCCACTCATAGCGACCCTGTATAGGGTTTCTGAGGAGCGGTTGGTGAGTGTGAACCGCTGACCTTGTGGTTCAAACTGACTTTGCAGTC
>NW_006408578.1:17219325-17231144 GCF_000296735.1 Chrysochloris asiatica
ACTAAGGTGTGCCTGATCCAAGCCATGGGATTTTCAATAACCTCATATGCATGTGAAAATTGAACAGTGAATAAAGGAAGACTGTAGAAGAATTGATGCATTTAAGTTATGGTGTTGGGGAGAATATTGGAAGTACCTTGGACTGCCAAAAGAACAAACAGATTTGTGTTGGATGAAGTACAGCTAGAGTGCTCCTTAGAAGCCAAGATGGCCAGACTTCATCTCTCATATTTCGGACATATTGTCACTGGAGAAGGATGTTATGTTTGGTAAGGTACAGGGTCAGAGAAAAAGAGGAAGACCCCAAGTGAGATGGATTGGCAAAGTGACAGCAACATCAATGGGCTCAAGCGTAACAACAATTGTGAGGTTGACCCAGGACCGGACAGTGTTTCGTTCTGTTGTACGTAGGGTCTCTGTGATTGCTGTGAGTTGGAACCAACATGATGGCACTTCACACTAACTTGAGTCAGGAATGCTGGTGGTGCTGTAGGGTAAACAAAGGGACTACCAACCAAAAGGTGGACAATTCAGACCACAAGCCGCTCCGTGGGAGAAAGATGAGACTTTCTGCTGCCTTAAAAATCTATAGCCTCAGAAACCTTATGAAGGGCCACTCTGAGTCAGAACGAACTCCATGGCCCTTAACAATACCTTCACTATTAACCAACCTCACTTGGAATCAACTCAGTGGGTCTTTTGGGTTGCTAACCTAAAGGGTGGCAGGTTCAAACTTACAGTCTGCAGAAGAAAGACCAACAATCTGCTTCTGTAAAGATTAAAACCAAGAAAACTCTTTGGGATTTTTAATGCAGTTTTGCTATATAACAAATGGGACCATCGTGAGTAGAAAATGATGCAACAGTGGCAGATTATAATGAATTAAAGAATTTAAAGGAAGAGGAAATACAATATATTGCTCATTTGCAAAAGATAAAAGTTTCATTAAAAGTTCTCTGGTCAGTCTTTTCCGTTTACTATCTGTTTGAATGCAGAAATGAAAATCTTTGATTGTCACATTTGTCTTTCCCCTAAGATTGGTAAATTAACAGACATCTTCTTATCCACGTTTATATTTCAGGGAAACCCATGGAGGAATCATTAGCAGTTTTCATGTATCTTATTTTATCTAGAATCTGGATGTTAATCTACATGAAAATAAAACCTTGTTTATATTATGCACTTCAATAGGTTTCATTTTTGATTCCTGAATGTGGAATACTCTCCAAGGAACTGAAAAGCTTGGTCATGGAAACTGGACCCTATTACTCTGTGAAGAATTTACCACTTCATGAATTCATTTCACAGGAGTTTATCAACACCTTTGTAAAGAAAGGTAAGAAAAAAACAAGAATGTAGGATGGGAAGCTATTGGTAGATCACACCACAGTGATAGGCATCCTTCTCTTGGTTTAATTAGGGCCTGTGCTGAGGGTCAGTATGGCCAGATGCATTCAGCACTCTCCCCCAACCTTTTCATCCCACTCTTTGCCTCAAGACACTGTTCCTGATTACACTTACTCACAGTGTCAGATGAGGATGTAACATGAAGGTATTAATCATAATAATGAAAGAAGGATTCACGGAGAGCAAAGTCTGGTATCTGTGTGTTCAGACCGCTTTCTGGTGGGTATGTTGCTGCAAAAAGTGTCTTGAACTACACAGCTGTAGCTCACAGAGCCAAGTATTCATCATGTCTTGATCACTTCGCTTTTGTGGTTCTAACTGTCCTCACTGTTAGGGTCCAGTCACTTGACTTCTGCAGGTCTAGCAAGACCCACTTGTATATGGTACAAACAGCACACACAGACAACAAGCAGCAAGTAGCAAGCAAGGTTTATTAAACTATGAAAGTACACTTCTCAGAAGAGGAGGAGCGGGTGTGTCTCTCATGAGTGAGAGAGAGCCCTGGCTTTCTGTTCTTTCTCCTTCTTTGTAGGGTTTTTGGCTACTCTCCCTCAGGTTTAATTCTGATTGGTGGCAGGGTCTTGGTCTGACATAGTCTTCATTTGCACGTGTCTTGGTGGTCTAGCACTACTCAATTTCTCAAAAGCTGTGCTGGATTCAGTTTCCTGGAATTGTTGATTCAAGTGCCAGGTGTTGGGGTGCAGTTAGGCCCGCAGCTAGGTTCCTACTCTGTCCCTGACACTCACCCCTTTCTTAGTTGTATGCTGGGCTGATTGGCTTCTTGTAGTTGTTTCTTATGAACCCTGTAAAACTGTATTTCACAGTTCCTGGGTGGTACAAATATCTGCTAACCAGAAGGTTGGAGGTTTGAGTCCAACTAGAGGAGTCCTGGTGTGGCGCTGTGGGTTAATGCGCCAGACTGCAAAGCCATTTAAACTGCAAGGTCAGCAGTGCAAGCTCACCAGCTGCTCCTTGGAAACCCTATACAGGGTCACTGTGGGTCGGACCCAACTCGACGACACTTAACAACGACAAAAAGAGGTACATTGGTAGAAGGGCCTGGCAGTTTACTTCTGAAAAATAAACCATTGAAAATCATTTGGAGCAAAGTCCTACTCTGACACACATGGAGTTACCAGGAGTAACAATTGGTGGTGATGTTTTTTAAAGAGTGTCCATCCACCCTCACTACCTAAGCCGCCCAGTTGAGCTCCCTCAGTAGTAGCTCTTACTTCCCTTCTTGTCAGCCCCAAGTGATGTTTGTTGCAGTTACTAGAAATTCTTTTTACTTCTTTGATAAGGTTTTTTATGATGTTCCATTTATTTATTTAGTCTTTGGCTGTTTGTTTTTGTTAATGTCTTAGGTAAGCTGTTGTGAAAAGCTAGGTTTGGCAGTCTTGCACCTGCATTTTCTTCTGATAACTTTATTCTTTTAATGTTCACCTATGCATCATTGATCTGGTTTGAATTTTGTCTGCTTGTGTGGTGTAAAGTGTGGATCCTGATTCATTTTCTGCATATACAAATCTGGTTGTCCCAGCACCATTTATCAAACGGACTCGTTTTTCCCCCATGGACTTAGCACCCTTGTCAAAATTCAGATGACTGTAGGTGTGTTGGTTTCTTTCTGGACTCTCAGTTTTGTTCTGTTGATTTATATGTGTACCAGGCTGTTTAAATCACTGTAACTGTATAATATGTTTTGAAATCAGAAAGTGTGTCTTCTACTTTGTTACTCTCCATAAAAGTTATGGTAGCTATTCAGAACCTCTTCCATTCCATGTAAAGTTGAGCATTGTTTGTTTGTTTTCCATTGCCGTAAAGAAGGCTGTTGACATTTTGATTGGAATTGCATTGAGTTTATAAATCACTTTGGGTAGTACTGACATTTTGACAATATTTAGTCTACTAATCCATGAATGTGAAACAACTTTACATTTATTTAAGTCATCTTTAATCTCTTTCATCAGTGTTTTGTAATTTTCACTGTGTAAGTCTCTCACATCCCTGGCTCACTTTGTTCCTAGGTATTAGATATTTTATTTTTCTAAATGCTATTGTAAATGGAATTGCTTCCCTAATTTCCCTCTTAAATTTTTAACTGCTGTCGTATATAAATCCAGCTGATTTATTTGTTGATCTTGTAGTCTGCAACTTTGCTAAATCCCTCTAATAGCGCTATAAGCTTTCTTACGGATACTTTGTGATTTTCACTATAGTATCCATGAATACAGATTATTTTACTTCTTATATGATTTGCTTGCCTTTTATTTTATTGAGTCCTGGAAGGGGATTTATCCTGAAGGGACTTGAGTGCTTGCCTTGATGGCTCTCCAGCAAACAACTTGCTTGCTCTTGTAGTAGACAAGCAGACTACCATTTTTGTTTTGGATTTTTCCTGCTGATCTTTCATTCAAGAAGTATCTTCTGTTCCTTTAGCTGTTCTAGGCTGATTTGCTTGTCCTTTCAAGTGGAAATGTCCCACCTCAGAAGGTTCTGGATAGGGCTCAGGATTCCACCTAAGCCTTTACACTGCAAAGGCTCCGCAGGAAGCCTATTTACTGGACAAGTTATAGAACCCCATCTAGGTATTCCAATCAGTTGTAGGCTGAAGACAGGCTTACAAGCTTTCTGTAATCATGTTTCCCAATATTCCTTTCTATCCCACTCCTCTGTTTTACATTGGCTCCTATTCCTTCTCTGCTTTAATTACAATAAACATGTTCCAGATCTGTTTTCACTTTTCACTGTCTTCTAAACACCAGAGAGCATGTTGTGATCGGTTGTCCACTAGGGTACACAGCCTTCTTTCTCTCTGGCTATTACTCCCTCCTGTGTTCTGTTTCTGCAACCATATTTTAAGTTGAAAAATTCACACCCAGTGAATCCATATAGGACTGGGTAGTGCCCTCTGGCTTTGCCCAAGTCTTCCTTCCCTGCTCTCTGGTGGCCGTTTCTATCTAAACTGGTATTCAGGGGAAGCACAGGCAGACTTTACTCCATGTCAGCAGGAGGATAAGCCGGCACTCCCCAGAAAGACCTCCGAGAGATCTGTCTTGTTGATTTCAGAGCCCAGCAATTTTGTGGTGCTTGGGGAAGCAGTCTCCAATTAGGTGACCTGCCTCCTGGATGTGCTGTAAGGGACCCTTCTGTTGAAGTTGCCTCTGTCCGGCATTTAGCACTTGCCAGGTGGGAAAGGGGCTGGCACACTTCAAATAGACCCCAGGGATGTCTGTCTTGTTACACCCACCTAGGGTCGGAACCGACTCAACGGCACTTAACAACAACAACAACATAGGATGTGGTATGTGCATGCAGTTTCCCTGAACATGCATTCTTCTTAGCATACAGCCCCTTCATTCTGCAATTCTGTGTGCAAACTGGTGTGGAGTACAGACAGACCCATCCTTAGTCCCAGAGAAATCTGTTATGTTTGGTTTTGGAGGCTTGATCTATGGAGTGTGCAGCTGGTAGATGCTGGCTATGGGAGCAAATGCCACTTCAGTAGGCCTTCTAGCTATTCATAGTGGCCTGGCAGCCAGTTGTTACTAGGTGGGTAGGTGCTGGCCTGTGAAGAGAAATCTCCCAGGGAGGTCTGCTTTGTTAATTTTAGAGCAGAATCCTGGGGTATTGTCACTTTGCACAGGCGGGGGTGTGGTGTTTAGGGCAACAGACTATTTGGATGAAATTGCTACCCAAGTTCACAGCAGCCAGCAGCGAACATGGCTTGGAGGAAGGGCAGGGAGGGTAGAAGAAGCACTGTTCCTACCATATTCGACTCATTGTTGATTCATTGATTCTTGCCAGTCTGAAGTTCTCCACTGCTATCCTTTACTCCCCACTTCACAGTCCTTTAAGACCACGCCTCATGTCCATGCTGTGTGAAGAAGGGTGGGAACGTGAACTGTTTATACTTCCGTCTTCCCAGAACCAACTCTGGAGTGACTTTCTTAACTTCACACAACTTCTTGTAGATGTTGAACTCTTCCTCTAAGGGGGGTGCACTACTTCCCTAGTGTTCTGCTTGTCACCTCTACCAGCATCCTCAAGTACATATATTCCATGTTCTGAGTTCATTTTCTACTTGGTGATATAATAGGAAACCAGCAGAAATAGACAAACCCATGGTGGGAGGTGACTGAACTCGCACTTGGCTCTCCTTGTGCTTTGACTTATCCCAGGCTGGTGTTAGATTTAATGAGTGAGCCAGAGCAGTGATAGATACCTGGGAGACTTACACTCATGTGAAAATAATCCACAGATGTTTTGTAGGTGTGATTTATTCTTTATTACAGTTGTAGGTTATAACTTCTCCTATGGACTTTCTCTTGCAGGTGCATGCTATGCGTTAACGTACAATACAAACATTGACGAAGATAATACTGTTGCCCTACTACCAAATGGTAACATCAGTCACTTTTTTTAATTATGAAAGAAATACGTATTATTACAAAAAAACTAAACATTTAGATTCATATAAAATGAAAGTTCTGCTTTCATCATCTTTCCTCTAAATCTACTCCCCATCTTAGAAGTATTGTTAACAGATTGATGTTTTTTCTTCTAGACATTTTCTGTGTTCATAAATACCAATTAAGGATTTTTAACATAAATAATATTTTGTTACATTATTTTACAATTTGCTTTTTTCCCAAGCTCTGTGTCATAGACATCTTTCTGAATACGGTTCTAACTTACTACTTTTAGTGGCTTGAAGGTATTCCAAAGAATGAGTATACAACAATATGTTTAACTGTTCTTTCTGTCTAATTTCGCTATTGTAAAATGATGCCACGTGTTACCTTCATACCTAACTGTTCGGTTGCCTTGCTTGCTTTTTATCAGAGGATATGTCATATATTTAACATCTCTCTTATGGAAACAATATGATTTATAGGGAAATTAATTTTATCACTGGATAAAGACACTTATGAAGAAACTGGACTTCAAGGTCGTCCATCTCAGTATTCTGGCAGAAAAGTCATGAAATTTAGTAAGTTATTAGGCTTATTCCACTAGATTCTAAAAAGTCAATAATCTACCTATAGAAATTTAAATTTAAAAGTTAGATTTGCCTGTTCTCTGTTTATTCAGAAAAGGTTTAGCTTTGTCTTGTCTTTTTAAAACTTCTGACTTTGGCGGTTATTACATGACTCAAGGGCCTTCAGAGAAGATAAGATGCTGTGTTTATATTTCTTCTGCTATAGGCTGCGTCTTATAAAGATGACAGAATTGGGCATGGCGCACTACATACATACACACACATATATATATATATGTTTTGTATAAAAAATTTGAAGTAATAAACCCATGATCAGAGACGATAGCATGTTCTTTTTTTTTTTTATCCCCTCCTCAAGTTATCATGATAACAAGTATAAATTGAATGGAGGAGCGGGTGATACAGTTTTCTCCCTGAAAAATCCCCATAAGTGAAAAACTTTGATTCCGGTGACAGTGTCTGTTTTGTTAATGCGCCAGACTGCAAAGCCATTTGAACTGCAAGGTCACCAGCTGCTCCTCGGAAACTGTATACAGGGTTGCTGTGGGTTGGAATCGACTCAATGATGCTCAACAACAACAACAACAAATTAACTGAGGCGACCACATCCATAGATAGATTGAGTTGGCCTCCTGGGGATCTCTGCCTTTACCTGAGTCTTCAACCTTAGAAAAATGATGTTATTAGCGTCCAGTGTTAGAAATGCCTCTTAAAAGTGGAGTTTAATACCTTTTTCACAGTGGAAACTGTGTTTATATGAGAATAATATTTGTTCTTCTTTGTGTTGTTTAAGTTGTTTCCATTAATTTGATGGATTTATCCTTAAATCCGGATTCCAAGAACTATAAAAGAATATCTTGGTCCTTCAAAGAAAAGAAGCCCTTGAAATTTGATTTTCTTTTGGCTTGGCATCCTACAGGTATGAAGACTTAATTATGTGATGGCATAATGATTTTGAAATTAATTGCTAATTAAGGGGGGGGAGTAAAGTGGGAGTCCCCGTGTGACACTCACTATAGGATAAGCACTGGACCACAAGGTCATTTGAACTGAATGGTCAGCGGTTCAAATTCACCACATGCTCCTCAGAAACCCTATAAGGGGTCACTCTGGGTTGGAACTGATTTGACAGCACTTAACAACAACCAGAACACCGGTGGAGGATTGGGATCTTGGTGACACGTTTGAAATGCTTGCTGGTGCAAACAGTTAAGTACTGGGCTGCTAACTGAAAAGTTAATGATTGGCGTCCACTCAGAAACACCTCAGAGGAAAGGCCTGGCAAACTACTTCAAGTCATCAGCCATTGAAAACCCTATAGAGTTCTATTTTGACACGCATGGGGTCACTATGAGTTGGAATTGACTCTCTGGCAACAGATATAGTTAAGGGATATTGTATATGTATAAACATTATTAAAGAAGTGACTGGCTTTCTCTAGAATCCCTTAGGACCATAGTTCGGGGTAATTGAGACATGCAAGCCAGATGCATGAGTCTCCTTGGGCTCTGTGTGTAGATCTGAAGCTCCATCTAGGGGCCTTAGAGCAGCTAAGTTCTCTTTCTCCCTTTCTTAGCACCTTACTTCAAACAGCCTAGGCTATAATGTTTTCAAATAACATTAATTATACACACAAACTACTTACTTCATTATTATAGGGTATGAACTTAAATGTCATAGTAAGTTTGTAGTTTTTAATTGAGTAGAACACTAAATTTAGTTCAAAGTATGATGTTCTCCAAAAAGTTAATCTGCTGACAACTTACTGCTTATACCTTGCTCCTTTTACGAGTATATTTTTGTTCCATGACAAGATTGTGATGAATCAAATCATGAAGAATTCTGATAGTACAGTGCTGTCTTTTAGACAGTGGGAAGCACATAGGTTTGTTTGGGAATGTGCCCAGCTCTCCTGCACTTAAGTGACATTTCTGGTTCCTGGGTTCTCTGTTTGTCTCAAGTCCTAGGTCTATAACACTGTGTTTTCACCTATGTCCAATAGAGCTAAAAGTAGGCAGAATGTCTTTGTGTATTGACTAAGGACTAGCATCTCATGGAGTCTTCTATGAGAGTCATCCATGTGCTTATGGACGACTTTCTGCTCCTCAGAATCCTAGTTATTTTAAGGACTTGTCAAGAACTGTGAGAGGTTTGAGATTTTACCACATTTGCAAGCTAACATGTTAGCCTGCCACAGTTTGATGTTATTGTCATTGTTCAGTGTCAGTGCTGTCAAGTCAGTTCCAACTCATAGTGACCCTGTCTGGATTTCTGAGGAGCGATTTGTTAGCTTGAACCGCCAACCTTGTGGTTCAAACCGACTTTGCAGTCCAGCGCATTAACCCACAGCGCCACACCAGGACTCCACCACAATTTTATGAATGCTAGAAAAAGACAAGAAACTCCTTACTAGAGAAGAAGTGCTCTACTATTCACAGCAATAACAGTGGTTAGAGTGTCTGTGTTTTCTTGCACTATTTATGTGAGTCCCTTTCCTACAAAGCAGTATGAAGAGGTCTAGGTGACTATTGCTCGTACAGCAGGCAGTGTTATGGTAGAGGAGCTTGGACCGTGAGGAACTCAAACCTTTCATAGTAGGCAGTAAGCTTACCCAACCTTTGTTCCAGAGAAACACACAATGTGTGTGTGACATTGTTATACTGGACAAAATAATCTTTCCCTTGGTTCTTAAGGGAACCACTGTTTTTGTTTTCAAGGATGTTGGTTTTGTAGACATCCTTAAAATGACAGACATTTGAACATTACTGGGATTTTAAGAAGACAATCTAGGATGCGATTATATCAGCATCCATTTCCTCCTCTGTTTTCTTCTTAGAGATTATACACATATGCTTTCTCTGTTTTTGTTGTTATTAAGTACCTTGGAGTTGGTTCCGACTCACAGCGACCCTGTATAGGGTTTCCAAGGCTGTAAATCTTCACAGGAGCGGAAAGCCTCATCTTTCTCCCTTGGAACAACTGGTAGTTTCGAAATACTGACTTTGTGGTTCGCAGCCCGATTCGTAATCATTACGCTACCAAAGCTCCTGTAGAGGTCACCAATTTTACTCATATAGAAGGAAATGTTAAGTACACTGGAGTCGGATCCTACTCATAGCGACTCTGTACAGGGTCTCCAAGGAGAGCGTGGTTGGTTTGAACTGCTGACCTTGTGGTTAGCAGTCTAGTACTTAGCCTACAGCACCACACCAGGATTCCATAGAAAGAATGGTTTTGTTTTATTTATTAAGTTGAATTTTTTTTGCTAGTACAAATAATGAAACCAATATGCGTTGAGTCTGAAAGTGTGAGACTTTTCCAGGAAAAGTCTGAAAGAAGATGAATGTTTGCAGAACTTTGGCACCGGATACAAAAAGCAGCTTAAATGATTTTCACTTGAATACAGCTTTGCACAACTTCCTTCCATTTTACTTAATACTTCCCAGAAACCTCAAATGGGAATAGGGTCATTTCAGGGATTTACTGAACTTCTTTAAATTATTTAAATGACCATAAATGGTGTGTTTTAAGGTGCAGAAGAACCAACAATGATGTCATACTTTTCCAGTTACCAAATTCAGGAGCACCAGCCAAAAATAGCCCTGAGTGTGCTGACAGACCTGCAGTGTCCCGCGCTGCAGAGCCACGTGCTCCAGGGGGAGCCCGAGGTGGCCTGCAGCGCCCAGGAGCTATTGGACTGGCTGGGAGCCGTCTTCAGTCACGTCAGCCTGTGCGTATCTGATCTCACCAGGGCCTTCTGTGTGGCTCTTTTTTTTTAATTTTAATTTGAGTTGAATGTGATTATGTAGTAGATAAAAGTGTATTTTCTTTCTTTTTTTTTTTTGTGACAGAAATAATGAGCCCAATAATTTCATATCAACCTATTGCTGTCCTCAGCCAAGTGCAATTGTGGCAAAAGCTTATTTATGCACGATCACTGGTTTCCTGCTTCCAGAGAAGATTGGTCTCTTATTGGAACAGCTACGGTAAGACCTGTGCCTCGCCTATTGAGCTTGTCTTGTGCCCACATGGCACCTTGGTGACATTGCTACACGTAGGGTCTCCTCACAGACATTTTTCCTTGTGTGCGCTTAAAATGTAGGAGCGTCATCATGTTAAGTGGCATAATTACCCTTGCTGATAGAGGAAAATCCAATTGCCAAGTTATGAAAAGGAAAAAAAGCAGAACTTAAAATATGCTTCGTAAAAGCAAACCGCTCATTTTCCTTGATCTGCTTCCCCGTCCCGCTTTGGAGCAGTCATCATAGCATCTAAGAAAACAGCAGGGCGCTGTGAAACAAATTATGTTTTAAATATTGGAGCTCTGCAAAATACTTAACAAAGGAGTGGTTAAAAAAGAGTTTGGACACCTGAGTTTAAATCATATCTCAATATTTGCTAACCCTGATAGTCTATAAATCATTGGTCATTATAATTATCATTATTCAGTACCAGGTACTGCATAAAGTAGTATTTAATAGCTTTTGGGTTTTGTGGCGCTATAGGATAAACACTGGACCGCAACGTCAGCAGTTCAAACTCACCAGCCTCTCCTCAGAAACCCTACACAGTAGAAACGGACTTGATGGCACTCAACAATAGCAATACAAATAAAATATGTACAATTGTGTCTGTTGTTGGCAATTTAAATCCCTTATTGAAAAGGCTATAAATTGAGTATAATCCTATTTAGCAAGCATGTCTCAATTTTCATTTTTAAAATGTCTAAGTTAGTAAGTTCTGAAGCGTTTCTGTTTTAAATCCAACATCCTTTTGCACATTTATTAGCTGTGTCTAAGATTTATATTTTGAGGGTTTTCCTTTTTCAAAAAATTATGGTAATATTCATGTACAAAAAAATGACACTTAACCATTTTCAAGTGTACAATTCAGTGGCTTTTAGTGCATTTATAGTGCTGTACAAACATCACTAGTACAGTAAGCACTGCACTGTCAACCACAAGGTTGGTGGTTCGAGCCTGCTAGCTATTCCACAGGAGAAAGATAAGGATTTCTGCTTCCACAATGAGTTAAAGCCTCGGAAACCTTGCCCAGCATTGCTGAGTCGGAACCAGCTTGACAGCACTAAACAACAACAATCTAGTTGCATAACAGAAGCTCCGTATCCATTAAGCCATCCCTCTCTATTACCTCCTTTCTCTCTCCCAGCAACCACTAATCTATGGGTTTGACTATTCTGGATGTCTCATGTAAATAGAATCATACGACATGTGACCTTTTGTGTCACGTCTTTCACTTACCACAGTGTCTTCAGGATTCATCCATGTTGCATCATGTAGCGTACTTCATTCCTTTTTATGGCCAGATAAGGAGCTCTGGTAGCGTAGTGGTTATGAATCGGGCTGCTAATCTCACGGTCAGCAGTTCGAAACTACCAGCTTTTCCGCGG
>NW_006408578.1:17231589-17235282 GCF_000296735.1 Chrysochloris asiatica
CATCTTTCTCCTGCGGAACAGCTAGTAGTTTCGAACTGCTGACCCTGAGATTAGCAGCCCGATTGGTAACCACTATGCTACCAGAGCTCCTTGTAGGGTTGCTGCAAGTCAGAATTGACTTGATCGCAGTGGATTTGGTGGTTGTTAAGTGCCATCGAGTCAGTTCTGACTGAGTGATCCTGTCTAGAGTTTCTGAGGAGCGGCTTAGTGGGTTTGAACTGCTGGCCTTGGTTAGCCATCCAGTGCTTATCCTATGGCACCACACCAGGACTCTGAGTATGGCTATACCACCTTTTATTTATCCATTCATTATTTGATGGACATTTGAGATGTTTCTACCTATGGACTGTTTTGATTAGTGCCACTGTGCACATTCATATCCAAGTTTTTGTTTGATTAAAGTTTCCCTTTTTAAACTCAGTATCCTTTTTTATATTTACAAAATTTAGTATTTTGATTTTCTGCAATAGGAAAGTCAGTTTCTTAAGAGACAATGAATTATTTGGTGTTCCAACTACTAGAGACCCTGAAAGCATCCTTTCTAAAGGAGGGACACTATGGTTGTATACTTTTATGGGTTTGTTTGTTTTTTAATAATCTTCCATAATAAAGTTAGGAACAGCTTAAGTTTGTTTTGTTGTGGCATGTTGTATGTCATTATTAAATTTAAAATATGGCATCGGGAACTTAACTCACATTTCCTTAGTTTTTTAAATGAAAACTTAGGTTTATGTTTCATCAGAAATACCACATATCCTGGATAAATAAATGTGAACATTTCTAACTCTCCCTGTTGTTTTAAAATTGTCTTCTTTTTCAGTCACTACTTTGATGAACCAAAGTTAGCTCCCTGGGTTTCCTTATCTGTTCAAGGCTTTGCAGACAGCCCTGTTTCTTGGAGAGAAAATGAGCATGGTTTTCGAAAAGGAGGAGAACATTTGTACAACTTTGTGATTTTTAATAACCAGGACTATTGGCTTCAGATGGCTGTTGGGGCAAATGATGACTGTCCACCGTAGAAAATAAAAATTAAAAAATTTGTTTTTTTTTAATGATTGTTTTCAGATTTCTTAATACCCATAGGACTGTGTTTTTACTCAGGCTTATATGATCATTTCTGCCATCATTTCTTACATCAGCATCAGCTACCATTGGTCTCTAGACATAGGGCATATCTTGTGACTACCGGAGCCTGTCTGACATTCACTGACTAGCTCATAGTTGGTCTCTGCCTTTTAGTATGAGTTCAGGGGTGATTTGCTACATGACGGGTGGACCTGGAGTCCTGGTGTGGTGCTGTGGGTTAACGTGCTGGACAGCAAGGTCGATTTGAACTGCAAGGTCTGTGGTTCAAGCTCATCAGTTGCTCCTTGGAAATTCTATACAGATTTGCCGTGAGTAGGAACTGACTCAACGGCACTTCACAACAACAACAAGGGTGGGCCTGGAGAGCTGGTATGACACTGTAGAGTAAGTACTGGACCTTAAGGTCAGCTTAAACTGCAAGGTCAGCGGTTCAAATCCACCAGCCGCTCCTCGGAAACCCTATACAGTGTCGCTATGAGTTGAAACTAACTAGAAGGCACTGAGCAACAACAAAAGGATTAGCCTGGTATGGCATTGCAGGATAATGCGCTGGGCCACAAGGTCGGCATGAGGTTATTACACTATATGTGAAGTGGAATCCCTTGAAGTTAACTGTAATAAGTAAAAGGATACTATCAACTGTAAAAGCAACCATTAACAAACTACAAAGTTGTGGCCAATTAACAGGAGATGAAACAGAACCACAAAAGGTACAGGGCCCAGAATAGCCATCACACTCTTGGGGGGAAAAACGGAAAGAAAATAGGAAGAGTCACACTTCCTGATTAATATAAATAGTAATCAAAACAGTGTGGTACTGGTTTAATAATAAGACACATTGACCAATGGAATAGAATTTTGTCCAGAAATAAAGCTCTTTGGTTTTCAACAAGTTTACCAAGTTTATTCATTGGGGAAACAATATAGTGCGGGAACAGCTTAAGTTGCTACCCTAGAAAGGAATGACATTAGAAAGTCCTGTTTAGAGTGGGAGGAACATGTGGAACAAACTCAAAATCATAAAAAGACCAGGCTTACTGGTTGGAACCACTAAGACAATGGAGCCAAACAATATAAAGTCTTTAAGGAGAGCAGTAACACTAGTGAGTTATGCACACCTTAGAATAATCATTTGATTATTTTTACCCAAGGGCAAGGTTCAGAGGTATTAGGAAAGGAAGGATGGAAACAGGAAACTTAGGGGATGTGGGATAATGAATGCTACATGTGGAGATGTCAGTCAATGATGTGTATATGAATTGAACAGAAAACTGATTCTGTAAGTCTTCACCCAATTTACAATGAAAAATTTTAAAATTGAAGCTAAACTCTTACCACACCATGTAAAAAAAATTAAATGGGTTAATGAACTAAATATAGAAACTAGTACCATAAAACTTCCCGGAAGAATAGAAGTGAAGCTTCAAAGGACTTTATTAAAATGAAGGCATAACTTGTTATAATTATTTTGTAACAGCATCTAATAAAAACTAACCTTAAATATGGAAGGAAGATAGAAAATGTTTATGGAAAATAGAATCAAAATGAAATTTTTCATATGAGCTTTTTGAAGTTCCCTTGTATATAAAACTACAACTCAAAAACACAGACATCTCAATTTAAAGATGAGCAAAGGAACAACTACTTCTCCAAAGAAGGTATTTATCTGGTCAATAAGTACTTAATATGATGCTTGATAATTGTTGTTAAAGTGCAGTTGAGTCATAGCAACCCTGTATAAAGTTTCCAAGGAGCAAATGGTGGGTTTGAACCACCTACCTTGTGGTTCACAGTCCAGTGCTGATGGCTGCAGCGCCACACCAAGAATCCATCAACTTGGCTCCAACTAATAGCAACTTATATTTAAAAAAGTGAAATATTGCCTTCATGATTGCTTTATGTTTCAGTCCATTGCTTTGACTGTCATGTCAGTCTATCTTACAGACCTGATTGGAAAAGATCTATAGTTGTGCCATTCCAAATACAGGTCACTCCTGAATAGATACCAAAAATAATTGAAAGCAGATGCTTGTACACCAGTATTTACAGCATTCGTCACAATGGCCAAAGGAAAAATAATTCAAGTAACCATCCACAGATGAATGGATTAAAAAAAAAAAATTGATAGAATATTGTTCAGCCATAAAGAGAAATTGTTCATCATGGATGAATCCTGAAAATGTTATGTGGTATCAAACACAAAAGGACAAATATAGCATAATCCCACTTAGCATGAACTATGTAGACTAGGCAGGTATGTAGAGACTAGGGCTGGAAGTGGGAGGGTACTGAGTCTTTTGGAGGTGATGTAAAATTTTGGAAATAGGTGATTGCACAACATGGTGAATGCAATTAATGTCACTGAATTAGACACTTAAAAAGTCAAAATTGCAATTTTTGTTAAATACCTTTTACCAGAATAAAATGTTTCATTAATACTGCGTTAATTCAAAACAAGATAGAAAAAGAGGTAAGAATGAACAAGAAGGTGATGCGATAAATAGGAAACAAATAACTGATAGGCTCAAACTTAACCATATCAATAATCACATTAACTGTAAATGATCTAAACACCCCATTAAAAAGATTGCATGGATTTTTTTTTTT
>NW_006408578.1:17236367-17243887 GCF_000296735.1 Chrysochloris asiatica
ATTAAATGTTCCAAAATACTCATTCTTTGCAGTGTTGTCCATAGCTTGTCATGATTCACATAACTGAAAACTTTTGCATAGTCAGTAAACATCTATCTGGTATCCTGTGCTTTCAGCCAAAATCCACCTGACATCTGCAATGATATACCTTGTTCCTTTGTTCAACATCCTCTTCTGAATCTGGCTTGAGCCTCTGGAAATTCTCTCTCAATGTGTGGTTACAGCCATTTTTGTATTATCTTTAGTAAAACTTAACTCACATGGGTTATCAGTGATAACTGCCTGATGATTTCTGCATTCCGTTGGGTCACCTCTCTTTGGAACGGACACAAGTATGAATCTCTCCCAGTCAGTTGACCAGGTAGCTGTCTTCCAAATTTCTTGGCATAGATGAGTGAGTGCCTCCAGTGCCACATCAGTTTGTTGAAAGATACCAATTTGTATTCCTGGTGCCTTGTTATTTGCCAGTGTCTTCATTGCACTTTGGACTTATTCCTTCAGTGTCATTGGCTCTTGATCATATGCTACCTCTTCAAATGGTACAACGTTGACCATTTCTTTTTGGTACAGTGACTGTCTGTTCCTCCCATCCTCTTTGGATGCTTTCTGCATCATTCACTATTTTGCCCATTGAATCCTTCAGTACCACAAGTAGAGGCTTGACTTGTTTCTTTAGTTACCTTAGCTTGAGAAATGCTGAGCATCTTCTTCTCTTTTGGTTTTCTAACTCCAGGTCTTTGCACATTTTGTTTTATTTGACTTTGTCTTCTCATGCTAACCTTTGAAATTTTCTATTCAGCTCTTGTACCTTCTCACTTCTTCCATTTGTTTTAGCATCTCTACACTGGAGAGCAAGTTTCAGAATCTCTGTAGCATACATCATTGGTAGCATGTGATATAGACTTGGTAGAATTGAAAGAAGAAATCCAAGCTGCACTCTAGACATTAGTGAAAACCAAGACTCCATGAATTGACAGAATACCAATTGCTGTTTTCCTTTTTGACATCCATTTTGGTATCTTCCTTCCTTCTTGTCTTCTTAATAACCTTTTGTTTGCTTCCTTTGTGATGTTCTTGATGTCATTCCACAACTGTTCTGGTCTTCAGTCTTTAGTGTCTAATGCATCAGATCTGTTCTTGAGATGATATCTAAATTCAGGTGGTGACCATGTTAGCATCAAATTCTATTTCAGAGCAAAAGAAAATACTACCGAGGATTAAAGAAGTTCATTTCATAATTATAAGATAGCCTATTAATGAAGAGAACATAATAAGCCTTAGTAGTTTACACCTAACAACAGACTCTAAAGCAAAAACTAATAGAATTGCAAGGAGAAATAGATAAACCGACAATTATAGTAAGTAGTTAGAAAATCAAAGACGTTGTTGTTAAGTGCCTTCAAGTTTCTGACCCTCTGCTGACCTGTACTTTACCAAGCAGAGTCCTGGTGTGGGTCTTCAAAATAAGCACTGTACTGATAACCGCAAGGTCAGCAGTTCAAACCCACCAGCTGGTCCTTAGAAATCCTATCCAAAGTCACTATGAGGGCATTTAATATCTTAACTAAGCATGCTGTCTTTCTCTAGTGACTTCCTTCTTGATAACAAGTTCAAAGTACTTGAGACAAAGTCTCTTCATCTTTGATTCGAAGGTGCTTCGTCCAAGGTGTTCATTTTTCTGGAAGTCCATGGTATATTAATATTTTTTATCAACACAATTCAAAAGCATCAGTTCTTTGGTCTTCATTTTTCAATGTCTAGTTTTTTAATCCATGCAAGCTACTGAAAATATGGCTGGGATCAAGTGCACCTTAATCAAGTGCACTTTAATGCTTTAAAGGGGTCTTTTGCAGTAGATCTGTGCAATGCAATACATTGTTTGATTTTTTTCACTGCTGCTGTCATAAGCATTGATTGTGGATCTGTGTAAAATGAAATCCTTGACAATTTTAATCTTTTCTCTGTTTATCATGATGTTGCTTGTTGGTCCAGTGTGAAGATTTTTGTTTTCTTTATGTTAAGGTGTAATCCACACTGGAAGCTGTTTAGTCCAAGCAGTGTGGTAGCATCTGCATATTGGAGTTTGTTAATGAGTCTTTCTCCAATCCTGATGCTGCTGCCTCTTCATATAGTCCAGTTTTTCAGATTATGTGCTCAGTTTACAGACTGAAGAAGTATGGTGAAAACATACAACTCTGACGCACATCTTTCCTGATTTTAAATAATGCTGTACCTTGTTCTTTTTGAATGACTACTTCTTGTACAGGTCTGTGTACAGGTTCTGTGTAAGCACAATGAAGTATTCTGTCCATTCTTCGCAGTGTTATGGTCCACACAGTCGAATGTATAGTTAATGAAACACAGGTAAACATCTTTCTGGTATTCTCTCCTTTCACCTAAGATCCATCTGACATCAACAATGATATCCCTTATTCCATGTCCTCTTCTGACTCTAGCTTGAATTTCTGTCAATTCTATAATCATTCAAAAATTATCTTTGGTAAAAATTTCACTTGATATTAATGGTACTGTTTGATCATTTATGCACTCTGTTGGATCACCTTTCTTTGGAATGGGCACAAATATGGATCTCTTCCTATTTGGCCAGGCATAGACTCACAAGTGCTTCTAGCACTGCATAAGTTTGTTGAAGCATTTCAATTGGTATTCTGTTAGTTCATGGAGTCTTGGTTTTCAGTCATGTCTAGAGTGCAGCTTGGATTTCTTCCTTCAGTACTACCATTTCTAGATCACATGCTATCTCTTGAGATGATGGAACATTGACCAATGATGTTTGGCACATCTTTGTATTCTTTCCATTTTCTTTTGATGCGCCTGTGTTCTATGTTTTGCACATAGGATCCTTTAGTATTGCAGCTCAAGGCTGAAATTTTGTCATTTCTTTCAGCTTAAAAACTGCCAAATATGTTCTTCCTTGTTGGTTTCCTAACTCCAGTTCTTTGCACATTCCATTATAATACTTTATTGTGTCTTCTCAAGCTGTCTTTTGAAATCTTATGTTCAACTCTTTCATTCTATCATTTCTTCCTTTTGCTTTAGCTCAGGACCATAATCTCAAGGGACACTAGGTTCAATTGGCATAACGTAATCCACAAAGACAATCAAAGACAATGTTCCACATCCTACTTAGGTGAGTAGTGACTGGGATCTTAAAAGCTCATGAACAACCATCTAAGGTGCAACTATTGGTCTCTCCATGTACATAAGAACAAAGCATGAAGAAAATTGAAGATGCTTGGAATCAACTAGTCCAGTGAGCCATTGGAACCAGATAGTGCCCAGCTACTACTACTAACTGCTGTGAAAAGGATCATATTATAAGGTCCTAGAGAGAGTAGAAGAAAATGTGAAACAAGACCCAAATTTTTAAATAACAGACTGGGCTTACTGGTCAGAATGAGACTGGAGAAGCCCAAGACAATGGCCCCTGGCCACCTTTTGGGTCTGGAGTGAACACATTCTTGTCCAATTTTCAGCCAAGCAGTAGATAGGTAAATAGGGTGGGGTAGGAGAGACTACAACACTAGTAAAGTATGCTCACTGTTGTATGGTCAACCATTCAAGATCAGAAGGGCAGCATTTACCTTAAGACAAAGTTCAGAAGGACTCGGAAAGGGGGTGGAATGGAAATAATTCCTCCCTGTGGTTCTTGAGATAACTATTGTTACAAGGAAGGGATTGCAAGCATTGAAATGTAAAACTGATCATCTTTTCTGTAAGTAAGCCTTATGCAATTCACAATTAAAAAAAAATTTCAAGAAAAATCAAATGAAGGACTTCATGCAAGATGGCAGACTAGGGAGAAATGTCACGTAGATACTGTACAAAAAAGATATGGAAAACCAAATGAAACCAATGTAGGCGATAATCCTGGAACCTTCTGCTTCAGATGAAGAGATAGAGAAGTCAGTTGAATGGTTACTAGGAGAAAAAGCTGAACAGATGTGGCAAAATAAGAAAACAGACAGGTTAACTGTGTTGGACAGCCAGATACAGCATGGCTATCTTGATCTTTTAGCAGCTTTGTAAACAGATGGAGGCTTGGCAGCACAGAGACATACCAGTGACTGGTGAAAAGAAAGATGCAGAGCCAGTCCTGGCCAGCCCTGGACTAGCCTTTACTGGGAGAAAAATCAAAAGAGAGTAAGAAACACAGTTGTGAGCCACCTCATTGTAAGTTGGGTGATAATTGCACCAACTCAGGTCAGACCTGCTCTACACTGGCAGAATCAGCCCTGGCCAGCCAGGGACTAGCAGGAACTCTCATGACCAGTTGCTCCTCCTGGCTTCCTTCTGGACTGGAAAGATACTGATCCTAGCTGTCTTGGGGTCTGCTGAAACTACTTCTGGATTGGGTGCTGTCTTAGGCTGGGTTTTCTAGCGAAGCAGCACCAGAAAAACATATACCTGTATGTATGTATGTATATATATATATATATATGGAGCTCTGGTAGCGTAGTGGTTACGAATTGGGCTGCGAACCTTAAGGTCAGTGGTTCGAAACTACCAGCTGCTCTGCGGGAGAAAGATGAGGCTTTCTACTCCTGTAAAGATTTACACCCTCGGAAACTCTGTACAGGGTCGCTATGGGTCGGAACCGACTTGATGGCACTTAACAACAACAACTATATATATATATATATATATATGGAGAGAGAGAGAAGTATATTATCAAGTAAATGGATTACATTTTCAGCAGAAGAGACTTTCCTGTGTGTCCGTTATATTGGGAGCAGGCCATAGTCAAAGAAATCATCCCTTTAATTGATTGGCTGCTCATAGCCACTTATTATAGAGTTAAGCACATCCCAACTGCTAAACTTCTGGAAATCCTGGCCTACTCAAGTTAACATAGAATCCTAACCATTACAGTCCACCCTTGTCAACTTGAAACCTATAAATTATATGCATGGTAGTTGGTGGTGGTTATGTGCTGCGGAGTTGTTTCTGACTCATAGCGGCCCTGTACAGGGTTTCCAAGGCTGTAAATCTTTATGGGAGCCGAAAGCCTCATCTTTCTCCCACAGAACAGCTGGTAGTTTCGAACTGCTGACCTTGCAGTTCACAGCCCTATTCGTAACCACTACGCTACCAGAGCTCCTTAAATTATATGCATAATCTCTAAAAAATAAATAAATAAATTGTAAAGTCATACTTGCACCTAACATGATATTACTAAAATACATATAACTGAAAATACACAGGTCCCATTTATATTTTATGTGTCACAAATGAACAAAGCAAAACAAAACAAAAAGATATATATTCGTTTAAATGTCCAAAGGGTACATCCTGAAAGCCAGCCTCCTGCCCATAGACACACAGCCTTACTCAGTCCATGGGCCTAGAGTCCGTAGCTGCTCTGTCTTTCCATGCCATCACCTCTGCCACCACCTCTGCTGCCATCTCTGCTATCACTGCTTTCCAGGCAGGGATCCCATGCTCCATTGGTGCTCTTCCTTCTTGATGGTCCTGGGATCGTCTGTTCTTTAAATGAAAAACAACTACTTCTCTGTTTAGTTACACATCTTCTACAATTACAGTTTTGACAATCACAGTTAATACTGCTAATAGTTATTCACAATTAAGTCATAAATCCTATAGGTATCATATCCCCATCCTCTTTCTTCAGACCCATGTAGAAAAGAAGAAAACTATTCAGTGGGGATTCTACCTTATCCCCTTCATTCTAAAACTAAGCACACTCATGAAAGCTTGAAAGCCACTCACTTCATGCCTTTATTTTGTTGTTTTAAGTGCCATCAAGTTGGTTCTGACTCATAGCGACCCTGTATAGGGTTTCTGAGGAACAGCTAGTGAGTTTGAACTGCCAACCTTGCAGTTCAAACTGACCTTGAGGTGACTGCTTATCCTAGGACACCACACCAGGATTTTATAGCCCCCCATTTTTAATAGCAACTGCCCATCCCTATCAACCCTGTACACTAAGGAGACAATCATATTTCTTGATATGAAGAATCTTCTATTCCTATTGGAATTTTGAACAACTGCATCCATAAGCAAAAGTCGAGTTCATCAAATTGTAGCAATTGACACTTGCTCAGAGTTTCAAACATCTTTATCTTCATCTAGTCAGCTCAACCCTAGCCATCCAAGCTAGGTCCAATGGATACCAGCTGCAAGTTTGGGAGTTCACACACACCTCCCTGCACTTCACACAAACTGGCCCCTTTCACTTTCAGTCCTATCTCTCAGACCGTTAGTGCCCGTGGGCTTAGGAGTTACACAACTCCCTAAACTTAAGACCAGCCAGTCTTCTCTCTCCTGGTACCTCAAGGTCAATGGGTGCCAATATGACATGTCCAAACTCAGCCCATGTCTTCATTGATGCATTTCCTTCAATTCTACTTACAAGTAGACCCAGGGGGTCACCAATTAGCAGAAGACATGCTGTCCTAATTTACAGTCCTGGAAAGGGGTTTTCTTCAATGGCTGACTTGAAATCTCAAAACACCCAACTCTGCTTTTTTCTCAGCTTGAATCTCCTCCCAGCAGTCCAAGGCTGGTCTGCGTGTCTTTTCAAATGCAAATGTGCCAATTCAGAAGGTTCTGGGTGGGGCTCAAGATTCCATTTAAGGTGGCTCTGTGGGTTAATGATCCAGACTGCAAAACCATTTGAACTGCATTGTTGACAGTTCAAGCTCACCAGCTGCTCCTCAGAAACCCTAACAGGGTCAGTCACTATGGGTTGGAACCAACTCCACAGCACTTAACAACAGCTCTACAAAGGCTTAAACCAAGTAGGCTTTTTTTTTTTTTTTTTTTTTTTTGGCCAGACAAATTCTAACTCCACTTTTAGCAAATCCAATCAAGTACAGGCTGAAGGCAAGTTTACAAATTCTCTGTGATCATGATTCCCAATAATTCCTATCATACATTTATGTCTATTTTACAATAATAGGCAGGAGAAACCAATATTCATGAGGCAGTCAAACACATAAACCTTTTAAAACACTCAAATTCAATCTTTTCTTCTCCCTTGGATTAAATCTATTAATATGCATATGGCTTTAAGGGGCCTCTGGCAGGGTGGAGTACAATAAACCCTGGGCACAGATTACCTATCTTTTCTATCCAGCATAACATCCATTCCAAGCAACTCCAGAAACTGTTCTCCCTTCAGCTGAAACATTTTATCCCATTCTCCTTCATTCTTTTCCTTCATCCTCATAATGTCTGGGACCATTGCAATGAAACCAGCTCACAGCTCACAGCTCCAACTGCTTAAACAAGCAGGGACCATTATTTGATTTCCTTTGACTCCACAAGAGGGAAAGAGGATCAAATTCAAAATCAGCCCATGGAGGATCCTATGAAATGGAGGTCAGGCATGCCTCCACCCTATATCCATGCCTTTAAAATTAGTCAGACTTGGGAACCTAAATTGAAAACGTATCCTTATGATTTTGTTTCTCTAGAACCAGATGTCTTAGGCCAGGTTTTCTAGAGAAGCAAAACCAGTGAAACATATGTATGTT
>NW_006408578.1:17244152-17244911 GCF_000296735.1 Chrysochloris asiatica
TTGCATTCTTTATATATATATATATAGAGAGAGAGAGAGAGAGAGAGATATGGATGTTTATTATCGAGGAAATGGATTACAATTGCAGAGTCTCAGGTCCCCAGTGGAAAGGAGAGCAAAAGAGCCTTTCCCATGTGTCCATTATTTGGGGGTGGGGGGATATATATATATTATAATCCTGTTTATTGTATTTGGATAACCTTTTTTTTTCTTTATTTCCTGAAGTTAAGACTTTATAATCTCTCTCCTTTTCTTTGACTACTTCCTGAAGTGAGTAAAGACTTTATGATCTTTCTTTTTCTTTTCCTAAAATAGGAATGTGTGCCTTAGAAATTTGAACTAGCCAACCGGGTAAGGGAAAAAAGATCATGAGGTCAAAGCCCTAGCCAATAGAGTGAGACACAGCCTTAAGACTTGAGTCAGGAATTAAATATCCGAATGAACTGCCCACTCGGTGTGCTCACTGGCCTGTTCCTGTATGTACGACTATGCGTGAGCATCCTCCTGCAGGAGTAAATTTTGCTTTGCCAAGGTAATTTAGTCTCACCAAGTGTCTTTTACGTGACATCGGAATTCATTTCTAACAATTATTTTAGAGTAGGCCACATCCCCAAGGAAGCATCCTTTTAATTGACTGGCTCTCATTATAGCATTAACTATGCCACTATGGTGGTCTGAGTTGCTGTGATTCTGAGGGCTATGCCACCGGTGTTTTAAATAACCAGCAGGGTCACCCATGGTGGAAAGGTTTCAGATGAG
>NW_006408578.1:17248801-17267441 GCF_000296735.1 Chrysochloris asiatica
GGTTGCTATGAGTTGGAACCGACTCCATGGCACATAACAACAATAACAACATGCCTGTATTAGGTTTCATCACCATGGGAATAAGCACAGCCAACTGCTAAACCTCTGGAAATCCTGGCCTAGTCAAGTTGACACAGAACCCTAAGCATTAAAGGTGTCTGGAACAGACTATGCCTAGGCCTATCGGAACTCCATCAAGACCTGGGAACACCACTGTCTCATTTCTTCCCACCCACTCTGTGAGCTTGTTGGCCTCAAGAGCCCACCAGAGTTTTCTCCTCTCTGAGTCTAGCGCCTGCCCTGGTTTTTGCCTTTCATGATTTTTGTTAGTTTGTTTCTTCTTCTTCCTTTCCTTCCCTTACCTTGGTTTTTATCCTTTCTATCGGAGTCCTGGTGTGGCACTGTGGGTTAATGCACTGGACTGCAAAGTTGGTTTGAACTGCAAAGTTGATGGTTCAAACTCACCAGTTGCTCCTCAGAAACCCCATACAGGGTTGCTATGGGTTGGAACTGACTCGACAGCACTTAACAACAACATTTTTGCTTCAGTTTTTTTCTCTTTTTCTTCAGTGTCTCTTTCCTCCAGCTTCTGCTTCTTTCCCTTCTTTCTTTCCTCCTTTCTTTCTTTCATTCTTGATCTTTCTTACTACTCTCTGTTATCTCTTTTCTTCATGCATCTCTATAATTGTATTTAGTGCTTTTTATTTTCTCTCATTTTTCTCTTCTATTTTTTGTCTATCTATTTTCTTTTTGGTCATTGCATTCTTTGTCTAGGTGTTGGTTTTTCTCCCCTCCTCTATTATTTTCTTTTTTCAAAGTTGTTTGATTTTTATCTCTCTTGATTGTGTGTTTTCTTTTCTTACCTCACCCAACGGGGGAGAACTACAGTGCTCATACAGGTCAGCTATAGCCATACTCTCTATGGCTCCACCCACGGGGCAAGAATTAACACCAGTTGCTATGTACATGGTCCGTGACAACAGTCAACGTCAGCCAAACCCATCCTAAACTGAGATGCATGTACAGCAAACTGAGAACTATGCACATGCTTCCATTCTCTAATCACACTGCAAGGAGGCAGTTGGAGAGTATCTAAAGAGCACACCAAAATACAATTTTCAATCAAATACAAATACAACAACACCACAATGTCTTGGAAGTAACAGACAATTTCTGTTCACTTGAAGAAACAGAATGAATCAAACAAATGACCAAGCTGCAGAGCAAGAAAGGGTTTTTGAGGAAGAAAAGGCAATGGAATTACTTATAATGATATTTAGATACCTTCAACAGACTGAAAAAAAACAAGGAAATATTCAGGAAAACACTACAGGAACAATGAACAAAACAGATGAAAGAGATAATAAAATTAAAACCTGCCAAGAGAAATACAGAAATTAATACTAAGATTTCAGAAATGGATAATACCATGAAAGGGCAAAGAAGTAGATTTGAGTCAATGGAAGCCTGAATTAGTGAGCTTCAAGATAAATTTCTTAATACTAGAATGCTAGGAGAACAATCAGAAAAAAGGGGGGGAAAATCAAGAAAATCCTAAAACTTACGTGGGACACTATGAAGAGGAAAAATTTATGAGTGATTGGAATTCCAAAATTGGAAGAGACAAAAGCATAGGAAAAAAGTGTCAAACAGTTATTAGAAGAGAACTTCCATAATATGAAAGACAAGAAGATAAGCGTTCAAGAAGATGAATGAGGAGACTTCCAGCAAGATGGCAGACTAGGCTGACACACTCTATGGCCTTTCTACAATAAGAATACAAGAGACCAAACAAAACAGACACAGATGAAAGTTCTGGCACTCTGAACTTCTTAAGAAAGGTTAAAGAAATGATAGAGTGCTTGATGGGAGGGAAGCTAAGCAGGAACAGCACATGAGAGAGAGAATGGCTGGTGAATGGTTGGCCAGATGCTATCTTGTAGCAATAGAATAAAACCAGAGCAGATCCACAAAGGCGATGGTAAGGCGCAATTCCTTCTTTTCCCCTACACCCCCCTGGTGACCAGAAGTGTGGCCAGCTCCCACCCTCATCCACTTCTCCCCACCCCACCCCCACCCCAGATGCAAACCGTGCTCTTTAGGAGTTTGGAGACATGTGGTGGGAAACCATGGCAGTGTGAGGTGGGAGCCAGCTGTGCCTCTTTTGTGTTTCACTTTGGTGCCTGGATTCAGGTGGGCTCAGCTCATGACCTACAATCCACAGCACCACCAGACCAGCATTTAACCAGTCACCCTGCCACCAGCTTCCCTGTAGTTTTAATAAAAACCAAATCCATCTCTGGTTTTCTATTTTCAGTCTTGTAGGTTTGTTTTACTTCAAATACTTCTATATCTGGATTGAGTTCTGGGTGGTGTTATCATGTATAGTATTCTTAGATTTTTTTCTGCTGTTGTTGGTTCTCAGTCCAAAGAACACCCTTTAGCATTTTAAAATAAAATTTGGCCTGGTCATTTCAAATTCCTTTAATTTCTGTTTATCAGGAAATATCCTAATTTTGCCAGAGATATCAGTTCATAATGAAGACAACTGCATAGCAAAAAGGGAAAAGCATAGTTACAGAACTTCCAAATAGTGAGGAAGTCAAGTGGATTTTGAGATTAAAAACACTTTTAAACTGGGGAAGAAATTTAAATTTTACAGGGTAACCTCAAAGAAAATTAATACACCTTCATTTCCTAACAAAAATAAAATCATAAAGATCTAGCAAGCATTAAAACAACAGCAATGAAGACAGTGATAAGAAAACAAACAAACAGAAAATGATGTGGAACAGAGAAACTAGGAGCATCACACACACACATACAAATGACAGCAGTAAATTCATACCTATCAATAATTACACTGAATGTAAATGGACTAATATACCAGTCAAGAGACAGAAAGTAACAGAATGGATAAGAAAACAGGATTCTTCAATATGCTGTCTATAAGAGACACATATAACACACAAAGACAAAAATAGACTAAAAATTAAAGGATAGAAAAAATATATCAAGCTAAGGACAATCAAAATCGAGCAGGGGAAGCAATATTAATGTTTGATAAAATGGACTTTAAGGCAAAAACCAGGGGAACAGCCAAAGAAGGACATTATGTCATGATTAAAGGGTCAGTTGGACAACAGGGATAAACCAAAATAAATATCTATTCTCCCAATGAAAGAGCCTCAAAATATATAAATCAAACTTTAAAAGAACTGAAAAAAAGAAATAGACAACTTTACAATAATAGTGGGAGATTTTAATATACCACTTTTGATGAAGGACAGAACAACTAGGAAGCAGATCAGTAAAGACACAGAAGAGCTAAAAACAACAACCAACTTCACCTCATACACTTACACAGAAGACTCAACAACAACACAATACATATTCTTTTCCAGTGCACATGGAACATTATCCAGTACAGACCTTATATGAAGCCACAAAGCAAACCTCAATTAAGTTTATTATTGTTAAGTGCCTTCGAGTCAGTTCTGATTCATAGAGACCCTTTATAGGGTTTCCAAGGAGCAGATGGTGAATTTGAACCACCGACCTTGGAGTTCAAACCAACCTTGTGGTCCAGTGCATTATCCCACAGCACCACACCAGGACTCCCAATTAAGTTTAAAAACTTTGAAATACTATTAAAGCATTTTCTCAGATCACAATTTAATAAAATTAGAAATCAACTATAGGAAGATCAAGGGGAAAAAAAATCAAATACATGGAAATTGAATAATACCCTGCTTAAAATCTGTTGGGTAACAGAACAAATAATGAAAATTTTAAATTCCTTGAATCAAATGACAATGAAAGGACAACATGCCAAAACTAATGGGACAAAGAGAAAACAGTGCCTACAGCAATTTATAGCAATAAGTTCACACATCCATCTCCAACAATTAGAACAAAAAGCAGAACAATAAGCCCACTGCTTCCGGAAAAAAATAAATAATAAAGACTAGAGTAAAAATAAGTGATACAGAAAAAAAAAAATCTCTGAGAAGAAATTGGTTCTTTGAAAGGATTAATAAAACAGATAAACCACTGGTAAATTTAACCAAAAAAAAAGAGGAAGATATAAATAGCATGAATAAGAAATGACACGGGTGATGTCACAACAGAACCAATGGAAATTAAAAGGATAATAAAAGAATATTATGAAGCCTTGTACTCTAACAAATTTGAAATCTAGAAGAAATGGACAATTTTCTAGAAAAACACTACCTGCTTAAACTAACACGGAATGAAATAGAAAACTTGAACAGACTTGTAACAAAAGAAGACATTGTTGGTACTCAGATGACTTTACTGGTGAATTCTACCAAATGTTCACAGAAGAGCTGACACTAATTCTACTTAAATTATTCCAGACCATAGGAAAGGACAGAAAACTCCAAAATACATTTTATGAAGCAAGGATAACCCTAACAGCAAAACCAGGCAGAGACATCACTAAAAAAGAAAATTATAGACCAATATTCTTCATGAACATAGTTACAAAAATTCTCACCAAAATCCTAGCCAACAGAATTCAACAACACATCAAAAAATAATACTATATGATCACCTGGGGTTCATAACAGGTATGCAAGAATGGTTCAATATTAGAAAAACAGCCAACATTATCCACCACATAAATAAAACAAAGCAAAAGAGTCACATGATCATATCAATTGATGCAGAAAAGGCATTTGACAAAATCCAGCACTGAGGGACCAGTAACTAGAGAAGACTATCATGTTTGGTAAGGTGGAGGGTCAGAGAGAAAGAGGAAGACCCCCAAAGAGATGGATTGGCCAAGTGGCAGCATCAATGGACTCAAGCGTGGCAACAGTAGTGAGGTTGGCCCAGGATTGGGCAGTGTTTCATTCTGCTGTGCATAAGGTCGCTATGAGTCGGTACTGACTCAATGGCACCTAACAACAACAACATTCCTGATAAAAATAGTCAACAAAATAGGAAAACAAGGGGAATTCCCCTACATAATTAAGAACATATATACAAAGTCAACAGCCAGTATTAGTCTAAATGGAGAGAAACTGAAAGCAGTCTCCTTGCAAATAGGAACTAGATAAGGATGCCCTTTATCACCATTCCTATTCAGTATTGTGCTGGAAGTTTTTGTCAGACTGTAAGGCAAGAAAGGAAAATGAAAGCCATCCAAATTGGCAAAGAAGAACTAAAACCCTCTCAGTCTGCAGACGATATAGTCCGATACATAGAAAATCTCAAAGACTCAGCAAGAAAATTATTGGAACTCATTGAAAGATTTAGCAAAGTGGCAGGGTACATGATCAACATACAAAAAACAGTCAGATTCCTTTACACTAATAAAGAGAACTCTGAAAAAGAAATCAGGAAAGCAGTGCCATTTATAATAGCCACCCAGCAGATGAAATAGTTAGGAAAACATCTAACCAGAGAAACAAAAGACCTACACAAAGAAAACTACAAAACACTACTATAAGAAACCAAAAATATACCATGCTAATGTACTGCTGTGATTCTGAAAGCTATGCCACCGGTATTTTAAATACCAGCAGGGTCACCCATGGTGGACAGGTTTCAGATGAGCTTCGAGACAAAGATAGACTAGGAAGAAAGAGTGACGAACTACTTTCAGATATTTAGTCACTGAAAACCTTATGAATAGCAGAGAAACACTGCCAGATATCATGCTGGAAAATGAGCCCCTCAGGTTGGAAGGCACTCAAAATGTGACTGGGGAAGAGCTGACTCCTCAAAGTAGAGTTGACGTGGGAGAAAAGCCCATGGGACATTCCTCTGCTGATGGGCACAACTCAAAATGAAGAGAAACAGCTGTAAACACCCATTGAAAATCGGAACATGGAACATACAAAGTATGAATCTTGGAAAATTGTAAGTTGTCAAAAATGAAATGGAACACATAAACATCCATATCTCAGGCATTAGTGAGCTGAAATGGACTGGTATTGGCCATTTTGAATCTGACAAACACATGGTTTACTATGCCAGAAATGACAAATTGAAGAGGAATAGTGTTGCATTCATCGTCAAAAAGAACATATCCAGATCAGTCTGTGATAGGATAATATCCATGCGCCTACAGGGAAGCCCAGTTAATACCACTATTATTCAAATTTATGCACCAACCACTAAAGTCAATGAGGATGAAATAGAAGTAAATTCATCCACGTACTCACAGTTGTTCTTTGATAAAGTGGGACAATGTATTAAATGGGGAAGAGATAGTCTCTTCAATAAATGGTGCTGGCCAAACTGGAAATCCATTTGCAGAAGAATAGATATCTCACACCTTATACAAAAGTGAACTCAACTGGATTAAAATTTAGAACTATAAAGATCATTTATAAAAAATAGCAAACTTAGGGGCTATGAGACATGGCATAAAGACAGTATCAGATGTAACTGAAAACAAACAGCATAAGATCAGGCTTATTGGTCTTAAAGAGACTGGAGGATCCTTAGATTATGGCCCTCAATCTCCCTTCAGGTGATCTGACCCTCACGAACCCATCCTCGATGGCTCAAATTTTCAGCCAAGCAGTAGACAGTTATGTGGGGGACACAACAACACAAGTAAGATACCTGGAATAGTCAACCATTCAAGATAAAAGGGCAACATTTCCTTAAGGACAAAGTTCATAAGGGTTGGGAAGGAGGGTGAAATGGAAATAAGAACCAGAGAGAGGAAGCAGGATAAGGTGTTACATGGAAGGGGCTGCAATCATTGAGATGAAACCAAGTGTATCTTTGATGAATGTAAAACTGTTGGTTTTCTCTATAGACTTTCACTCAATTCACAATAAAAAGCTTTTAAAAATAATAAATAAAATGATATATTGCATTAAATGACAATAGCAAAGTTCAGAAAAATAGAAAGCAACAAATGCTGATGAGGGGGTGGAGAGACTAGGACCCTCCTACACTGCTAGTGGGACTGTAAAATGGTGCAAGCCCTCTAGAGCACTTCCTCAGAAAGTTGAAAATAGCAATACCATATGACCCAGAAATCCATCTACTTGGTATATATCCAAATACATGCCAAATGCATCTAAAGATGCAAAGATGTCACTTTGAGGGCTAAGGTGCACCTGACCCAAGCCATGTTGCTTTTCAATAGCCTCACGTGTGTGCAAAAGCTGGACGCTTAATAAGGAAGACTGAAGAAGAATAGATGACTTTGAATTAAGTTGTTGTTGCTAAATGCCATCCAGTCAGTTCCAGAGATGTTAGCTTGAGGACTAAGGTGCGCCTGACCCAAGCCAGGGTATTTTCAGTAACCTCATGTGGATGTGAAAGCTGGACAGTGAATAAGGAAGATCGTAGAAGAATTGATGCCTTTGAATTGTGGTGTTGGAGGAGAATATTGAAAGTGCCATGGACTGCCAAAAGAACCAATAGATCTGTTTTGGAAGAAGTGCAACTAGAGTGCTCCTTGGAGGCCAAGATGGCTAGGCTTAGTCTCTCATACTTTGGACATATTGTCCGGAGAGAACAGTCTCTGGAGAAGGATGTCATGCTGGGTAAGGTGGAGGGTCAGAGAAAAAGAGGAAGATCCCCAACGAGATGGATCAGCCAGGTGGCATCATTGATGGCGTCAAGTGTGGCAGCGGTAGTGAGGTTGGCCCAGGATCGGACATTGTTTCGTTCTGCTGTGCATGGGGTCGCTATGAGTCGGTTCCGACTCAATGGCACCTGACAACAACAACATAAGGTCAGCATAACCCTCATACCAAAACAAGACAAGCATATTACAAGAAAATAAAGTTACTGACCAATATTCCTCATGAACATAGAAGTAAAAACGCTAAACAAAAATTTTAGCAAATTGAATTATGCAACATAATAAAAGAGTAATAAATTACAAACAGGCAGGGTTTATCCTAAGACTGCTGTGCTCCTTTAACATTCAAATATCAATCAATGCAATTCACTCTATAAACAAACTAAACATAAATTCATATGATCATTTCACTCAATAGAGAAAAGGCATTTGACAAAAAAACCAACATCTATTTATGGTTTTAAAAAGCAAACTATGAATAGCAGGGAACTTTCTCAAGCTGATGAAGGATACTTATGAAAACTGTACAGCTAACATACTTACTCATGAAACATTAAATAATGTCTGTACTCACTATCTTCGTTCACCATTTTTCTGGGAATTCTAGACAGTGGAATGAGGTATGACACAGAATATAAAAGGATTCCTGGTTGGAAAAAAAATGAATAAAACACTTTATTCACAGATATTCATGATTGTCTGTAGAAAACGGATGAAATCTATGCTATATACAAAGAAGCACAAAGTACAATGTACAACATACTATAAAGAAGCTCCTAGAATTAATAACTGAGTTTATCAAGGTTACAGTGAAACTGGTATTCAGTGGTAGATCACTTTCTTGTCTTTTAAGTGAGAAACTTTGTTCATGAGTCAGAAGATTCAATATTATTAAGATGTCAGTTTTCCAAAAGTTGACCTAAAGATCCAATGCAATCCCAATCCAAATTCCAGCAGGCTTTTTTGTGAGTGTGTTTGGAAATTGACAAGCTCATTCTAAAATTTATGTAGAACTAAAAAGGGTCTTGTTAAACGTTGAGTTGGTTCTGACTCATAGCGACCATGAATAGCATTTCCAAGTGACTGGTGGGTTTGAACCGCCAACCTTGCAATTTGCAGTCCAGTGCTTACCTTATAGTACCACATCAGGATAACCAAAGGACCAAGGAGAGTCAAAACAACTCTGAAAATGAAGAATAAAGTTGAAGAACTAAAATGACCTGATTTCAAGAATTATTCCAAAACTATAATAATCAAGACAATCAATTTTTTAAATAAAAACAATAGGCCAATGATAAAGGGCTTATCTAAGTTATATGAAGAGCTCTCAAAACACTCAACAATAAGAACACAATCTAATTAGAATATGGGAAAAAGATATGAACAAATATTTCACCAAAGAAGATATACAGATGGCAAATAAGTTAATGAAAAGAGAATCAACATCATTAGCCATTAGAAAATGCAAATTCAACCCACAGTGAGATAACACCACACATCTGTTAGAATGATTATAAACAAATTTATATAAAATTTTATAAATAATAGTGATAATATCAAATTCTGGCAAGGATGTGGAGAAAATTAATCTCTTTCATTGCTTGTAGGAACATAAAATGTCATAACCATTTTGTCATATAATTTGGCAATTCATAAAGCTAAAATCCAATTCCCATATAATCCTATTATGCATATTATGTAATTTCTGCAATACTCTTAAACCACATATGTACAAAGCAATGTTAATATATGCTTCTGTAATATGTTTAAGGAGTCATGGTGAGGCGCTGTAGGATAAACTCTCGACAGTTAACTTCAAGGTTGGTAGTTTAAACCCACCAGCTGCTCCTCAGAAACTATATTGGGTTGATATGAGTCAAACCACCTGAAGACACTCAACAACAGTGTGTATAAGGCATTGTTTTGTTCTATAAATGCTCTTCAGCCACAGATGCACAAGTCACAATGCAACGTGCAACAATAAAGTTTCTAAACTTAAAAATAGAAAAATACAAGCTTGTTATGACTGTGGTAAAGAGCCTTTACATTTATGTTGCCCTTGCATGCTCGCTATGGGTCAGAACCGACTTGACGGCACTTAACAACTTGCATGCTAGCCTTGAGACATTAGTACATTGAAACCAGCCTCCTTTATCTCTGACCTTGAAGAAAACAATACAAAATTCAGGTAATCTCTAACCTTTAAGAAAAGATACAATATTTAGTTCATCTTTAACATTGGAAAGTTGCAGTGTTCTAGTATTTGATGTAAAACTGACCCTAACTAATTATGTGAGAAAAGTGAGAAAACATACACACACACACACAATAAAGCAAAAGCAACTGAAATGTAAAAGTATGCTTTAACCTATCCTGTTTGTACACAGGGTTGATAGGGACTGTCAACTTAGACATTGGCTACCTAAAATGGGGTGGGGGGAGGGGCGGAGCTATAAAAGTACAAAGTAGATGGCTTAAATGTTTTCAAAAGCGAGTTTAGTTTCAGCGTGGGGGGAGGGGGAGGTAGACTCCCCATTGAATAGTTTTCCTCTTGTCTAGACAAGTCTTTGAAAGGAGACAGGGATATAGGATTCATTGATTCAATGGTGAGTAATTGTTATCATACCGAATTGCAATTGTCACAACTGTGAAGGTAGAAGTTATATAACAACAAGGGGGGAGTAGTTAATCTTACATTCTAGGAACAGAGGACCATAGGACCATCAAGAGAGAAGAGCATGAGTGGAACACGGGACCCTAACCAGAGAAGGGGAGATACCAGAAATGGAGGCAGAGGTGAGGACATGGAAAGAGAAAGCCCTTGTGCAGGTGGTCAGGAAGCTGGTTTGCAGAATGTGCCCTATGGTTGTTTAAACGATTATATATTCCTGCATGTTTTTGTTTTGTTTTGTATATAAAAAAGAAAAAGGGAGGGGTTTACTTGATAAAAGAAACAATTTATGATGGTTTTGAGGGGAGGAGGAAATGGCTCCTGTGCTAGATGGTAGACAAACATTGACATGGGTAACAGGGCAGGCAATATATAACCAGAGGGAGGTTGGCAGAGAAAAGATGGGGGTGGCGGGAGACACAGGGAGGAATGCAGTGGTTAAAGTGAATAGAGGTAAATGCTGTTAACTGCTGGCACATGGAGGGGATTGCAACCATGTAATGAAGCAAAGTAGATGATTTGTTGAAACTGATGATCTGATTTGTAAACAAGTCACAATAATAAGTGAAATAAAATAAAGGCAAAGAGCAAAAAACAAAACAAAAAAAAGTATGCTTTTTAGAAATATATATAGATTAAATCACCTGTGGCTGTCAAGTCAATTCCAACTCAGCCACCCTATAGGACAGAGTAGGTTTGCTGCGTGACATTTCTGAGACTGTAACTTTATGGGGGAGTCTTGGTGTGGCGCTGTAGGATAAGCACTCCACTGCAATGTCGCTTTGAATTGAAAGGTTGGTGGTTCAAATTCACCAGCCACGCCTTGAAAACGCCATACAGGGCACTTAACAACAACAACAATCTTCATGGAGGAGTCCTTATGTGGCACTGTAACATAAGCACAGAATTGCTAACCTCAAGGTCGGTGGTTCAAACCCACCAACCGCTCCTTGAAATCATATACCGGTTCCCTATGAGTCAGAAACGATTTGGTGACACTTAACAACAACAATCTTTATGGAGAGCCCTAGTGTGGTGCTATTGCCAAACTTCCACTGTGCCAAATGTATCAAAAAAGGAAACAAGGGAAAGACACACACTAATTTGGAGGAAAAGGTAGAAGATGGGATGGAGAGGACCGTATTGTTGTTGTTGTTAAGTGCTGTGGAGTTGGTTCCAACCCATAGCAACCCTATATAGGGTTTTGGAAGAGCAGCTGGTAAGCTTGAACCACCGACCTTGCAGTTCAAATGGCTTTGCAGTCTGGAGCATTAACCCACAGCACCACACCAGAACTCTGGGGAGGATCAAAAATGTAAATTATTTCAATTATTTGAATTTTCTTGTTGAACAGCTACTTCCTGGGGTTTTATTACATTATTCAAATAAATAACCATGCATAGGAGCAATGATAGAAGTATATTACCATCAATGATTAGAGTTTTTCCAGTTCTGTATGCTTGAGACTAGGAGAAAAAGTCTATAGGGGGTGAAAAGAATGGGCGTTAATGCCTTCAATAGATCACAGTTCATCAGTAATTTCCAGAAGATGGCGGCAATGGGAACACAGTAATAAGTAAAACAGACAGCAGCTACAATCTAGAGTGTGCCAGAAGGTCAACAGCACCAGCTGGTTGGTCTTTCTCTTGAGAGGGCACGCGGCCAGGTGCTGACTCATGAGGGTGGATATAAATACCTGGCCTGGCATCTGAGTGGCCAAGCAGGTCCCATGGCTGGGTTCCATTGCAGGCTATTTTGGTATTGAGCGTCCTGGGAGAGGAGTTGTAAGTCAGGTCCTCCTCAAGACAAAATGCACAGATAGGATGGGTGTGATGTGATAGAGAAGACCGCGGAGGGAGCTTCTTGAAACCTGCAAGTCAGGCTTCTCATGAATTTACCTCCATGCCTCTTATCTTCACCATCCCCCATAATGGCTTCTACCATGGGACATCCTTGATAAGTAATATTGGCTGAAACATAATATAAATATATTATTTATTTTTATTATGAAAATATTTTATATATAAAATATATTATATATATCTATGGAGCTCTGGTAGCATAGTGGTTACTAATCGGGCTGCGAACCTTAAGGTCAGCAATTCGAAACTACCAGCTGTTCCACGGGAGAAAGACGAGGCTTTTTGCTCCCGTAAAGATTTATAACCTCGGAAACCCTATACAGGGTCACTATGAATTGGAACTGACTCCACAGCACATAACAACATATATATATATATATAATTATTATTATTATTTTAACCCACACTAAAATTGCATATTGGGGCATTGGTGGCTTCACCCCCATGCACCCCAGGTTCGATTCCCAACCAGTATACCTCATGCACTGCACCAGCCATCCAGCAGTGGAATTGTGCATTTTACCGTGATGCTGAACAGGTCTCAGCAGGATTTCCAAACTAGTCAAAAAGGTCGGGTGATCTTCTTCTGAAAATCAATTCGTAAAAATCTGAAGACTGCACCTCTTCCCATAAGTGGCCTGAGGCAATCTCACAAAATGGTTAGCTACTTACTTGACCTAGAAAACCCCACAAAATCATGCAAACCAAGAGTTTCAAATCTCCAGGGCCATTTTAAGAGTACCCAGGAAACTGCCCAGACCATCAAGGGTACAAGCCGAAAAGCCACCAAGTATTTGAAGGAAGTCACTCTGCAGAAGCAATGTGTACCATTCAGATATTACAATGATGGCATTGGTAGGAGTACCCAGGCCAAACAGCGGGGTTGGACACAGGCTCGGTGGCCCAAAAAGAGTGCTGAATTTTTACTGCACATGCTTGAAAATGCAGAGAACAGTGCTGAATTTAAGGGTTTAGATATGGACTCTCGGATCATTGAGCATATCCAGGTCAACAAAGCCCCCAAGATATGCCACCAAATTTACAGAGCTCATGGTTGGATCAACCTCTACATAAGCGCCACCTCCCCCCCTCCCCTGCCATATTGAGATGATCTTTACTGAAAAGGAACAAATTGTTCCTAAACCAAAAGATGAAGTTGCACAGAAGTAAAAGATACCCCAGAAGAGCCTGAAGAAACGAAAATTTATAGCTTGGGAATAAAGCTTAAAATAGAATGCAAATCAAAGCAGGAAAAAAAATTGTGGACCACAACAGTCCAATCTGCTACTGATCATGGGAACAACACTGTAGTGGGCAGTATTTCTTTCCATAGCTCATGGGATGAATGGGCTGGGATTTAACAATAGCTAACAACAGTGATTTGTTATATAATTGGGTTAGCATCACACTACCTGCCAAATGGGTATCTTATCTGGCCAAGAAGGTTTTTGTGGTTGCTTTCATGTACGAAAACTTTTTAAATGTTTCATTACAACGTCCTCTTTTTTTTTAAAGAGACAATGCCCACACATGGTCCAAAATACTAAAGACATAGGAGGAGTTACAGAGAAAGTTCCCATCCTGTTCCTGCTCCCTAGGGAAAACCATTATTGCCTTGTGTTACTTCCAGAAATAAAAATTATATGGAATGCAAGCAAATGCAAATGGTCCTAAAACTTGATTTTTTTTTTCCTACTTATCATATTATCTTAGATATGGTTCCAGATCTATACACACAAAAGGGCTTCGGTACTGTTGAAGAATAAGGACAAAAATCAGAAGGGTTAGGAAAGAAGGAGGAATGGAAAGAGAAAACACAGAAGGGAAGTGGGACAAACGATGCCACGCCCCCAGCCAACGGAATAAAACACAGTGTACATGAATTGTCTAATGAAAAGCTGACCCATTCTGCAAACCTTCACCCAACTCACAATAAACAGCCAAACAAAGAAAAGAACATCTTAAAAATGGCAAAAGGTTTGATTTTTTTCCCCTTCTTGACTGAGCCTGTCTGGACAATTACCTTCATTGATAACAATGACATCTCTCCAGGAATACCTGCAGCCTTTCTTCTCACTCACCCACACCCAACATCACTGGTTTTTGTGTTTTTAATTAATAGACTTTTCAAAAGAGCAGCTGAAAATTGAGCAGATGGTACAGAGAATCCCCCTATCTACCCTACCACTACCCCACATGCACACGTACACAAGGTCTTTCCTATTAACATCTCAAATTATATTTATGTGCTACATTTGTAATGTTGTTGTTGTGTGCCACCAAGTTGGTTCTGAACTCATAGTGACCCTGTATAGGGTTTCCAAGAGTAACTGGTGGGTTTGAACTGCCCACCTTGGAGTTACCAGTGCTTATCCTACACCAGGGTACGGTAAACTAATATTGCACATTATTATTAGCTGAAGTCCATAGTTAATTCAGGTGAACATGAACATGACATTTGACCTCTGTGATCCTCCTCCCCCAAACCCATAGCCCTAGTCTAATCATGAGACAAACATCAGACAAATCCCTATAAAGGAACATCCTCCAATCTATCTGATCAGTACTCAAAACAGTCAAGGTTATCAAAAACAGAAGTCTGAGAAAATGTGATATCATGGAAGGATTCTGGAACAGAAAAGGATATTTGGGGAAAATGAAGGAAATCTCAATAAACAATGGAATTCGTATCAAGCGTTCATTGTATCAACATGGTTTATGATGATGTTGACCTTGATCAACTGCTGAAGTGTGGTGATGGTCAGGTTTCTCCACTGTAAAGTATTGTCTGTTTCCTCCTTTCTATACTGCACTCTTTGGAAGCACATCACTATGTATTGTTGTTGTAGTAAAGTGCCGTCAAGTCGGTTCCAACCAATAGCGAACCTGTAAGGGTTTCCAAGGAGCAGCTGGTGAGCTTGAACCACCAACCTTGCAATTCAAACGGCTTTGCAGTCTGATACATTAACCCACAGCACCACACCAGGAGTCACTATGTGTAGTCCTCATTTAAGGAATGGGAGTCATCCTTGAGGGCTCAGTACCTACACAACTTACTTGGAATACTTCTGCATGGAAGATTTGTCCATTCTTCGTTTATTATTTTCATCATTGATTTGCATCAGTAAGGATTTATGGATATTTATTTTATATCCATGGAGTCCTGGTGTGGCGCTGTGGGTTAATGCGGCAGACTGCAAAGCTGTTTGAACTGCAAGGACGGGGGTTCACGCTCACCAGCTGCTTCTTGGAAACTCTGTACAGGATTGCTATGGGTCAGAACTGACTCGACGGCACTTAACAACAACAACATTTTATATCTATAAATGGCTACATATGAGGGCGAGCAGTGACTTCATAATGATAAACACTGGACTACAAATCACAAGGTCTATGGTTCAAGCCCCCTCCTGCCACTCCATGGGAGAAAGATGAGGCTTTCTGCTCCTGCAAAGATTTTAAATCCTTGGAAACACTGAACAGGATCGCTGAGTCGGATACAACTCGATAGCATTTAACAACAGTTTTTTGTTTGTTTTTTTACTTTGGATTATAATCCAATACTACTTAAATGATGGCTGAAATTGTCTCAGCTTTGGGCCATTGGGAGCTCTTTTCATTGTCTCCTGTGGAGTTTTAAAACACCCTATCAATGTGTGTGTATGTGTTTTCAGCACTTCCTTACTTTCTAGACTATAAGATGCTGCAAATGCATCTGGCATATTTCTTTCCCAGTCATTAAATAGGCATGTTTTCCAAGGAGATCTGGTTCCTCTAATTGGAGACTGGCATTAGAAACCAAGATGTAGGTTCTGGGTACACTCCATATCATAGTGATCTGTCAAATATTTGTAACACACCACACCACACTATCCTCCAACATCAACTTTCCATTGCAAGCAAACTTGTGTTTACTGGCACTCAACCTCAATTTCCCATCACTGGCTCCCTCACTCCCAGGCCCACCACATCATGGTCTTCTCATTTGTCAAATTCCAAATCATGTCATTCCCTGCATGATCAGAAGTTCCTCTCTAGTCTCTGATCTCCAAGAGCACTTGGCTCTTTCACGTTTCTGCCTTAGTGTCTAGCCCTGACTTCATTCTTGTCTTTGGTGCCAAATCTTATGGGTGTGGTCAGTGTTTTTAATCACATATTCAATGGACTCCTGGTGTGGAGCTGTAGGATGAAGCACAAGACCACAAGATTGGTTTCAACTACAAAGTCATAAGTTCAAACTCACCAGTGGGTTGCTATGAGTCGAAACCGACTCAATGGCACATAATAACAACATTCTCCTGTAACTGCTAGCATATTGACTGTGCACTCCTGAACTCAGGGTTATTTTGAAATTTAACAATAGGGAGGCCTATGATAGAACAGGAGTCCTGGAGTGGCGTTGCGGGTTAATACGCCAGAGTGCAAAGCCATTTGAACTGCAGGGTTGGCAGTTCAAGCTTACCAGCAGCTCCTTGGAAACCCTATACAGGGTCACTATGGGTTGGAAGCGACTCGACGGCACACAACAATAGATGATAGAATAGAAAACGCTATCTAGGAGTTTCATCTTTATCCTTCCTTCTGTTGTAATTCACCAGCCCAAGCGGGAAGTCATGAGATGCTTTTACTTCTTGTTGCTGTTGGATGCCTCCAAGTCTGCTGACTTGCAGTGACCCTACGCACAACAGAATGAAACACTACCCCACCCTGTGCCATCCTCACAATTGTTGGGGCCCATTGGTACAGCCATTGTGTCCATCTATCTCATTGAGGACCTCCCTCTTTTTCAATGACCCTCTGCTTTACCAAGCATGGTGTCCTCCAGGGACTTGGTCAAAGCGAGACAAAGTCTCATCATTGCTTCTTCTATGGAGCATTCTGGCCATACTTCTTCCAAGACAGATTTATTGAGTCTTTTAGCAATCCATGGTATATTCAATATTCTTCATCAACACCATAATTCAAATGCATCAATTCTTCTCTGGCCTTCCTTATTCATTGTCCAGCTTTTACATGAAAATGAGGTGATTGAAAATACCATTGCTTGGGTCAAGTGTACCTTAGTTCTCAAAGTGACAATTTTGCTCTTAAACATTTTCAAGAGGTCTTTTGCAGCAGATTATCCCAGTGCTTGATTTCTTGTCTGCTGCTTCCATGGGCATTGATTGTGGATCCATGTAAAATGAAATCCTTAGCAACTTCTACATTCTCTCCATTTATCATGATGTTGCTTTATTGAGCCAGTTGTGAGGATTTTTTGGGTTTTTTTTTACACTGAGGAATAATCCATTTTGAAGGCTGTATTTTTTATCTTTTGTTTCTTTGTTTCTCCAATAATCTGTATTCATGCATATTGACTAACAGGATGTGCTACAAGTAAATAATTTAGGAGGTATCTTTTGCAGTTGAACATAAGATTTATTCTGTAATTCTCTTGAATAATTCAGAGGTGTCTTTCCTCCCAAAGTATATATATTTTCCAGTTAATATTATGCTAGATGATTTTCCATTTCAACCTGAAATAAAAATCTGATCAAACACTTTTATTCATTGCCATCAAGTTGATTCCAACTCATAATGACCCTGTTTAGGGTTTCTGAGGCTGTAAATCTTTATGGTAAAGTAAAAATCTGATCTAAAATAGAAATCTTTCAAGGCTGAGTTGAGGAACTTACATAACTAGAAGAATAAACATAGATTTGCAAGAATAAAAAGTTTGTTCAAGAAATTTTACCGGGGAAACTCCAAACCCTATAGGGTTTAGATTGGGGAAAACAATAATGTGACAGTGGGTTCCCAAGCCATTAGAACAAAGAGCTATAGTCATATTCTTTCAGTTATAACTTTCTGGAACTTGGGGGTGAGAGAAACTACTACAAGTGTCTTCTTCAAAAATCTAGATTAAGGAGAAAGTTTCTCCCTTGGGTACAAATTTACTACAGTATTCATCTCAGTGAATAGATCAAATTATTAGGAAACCTAATACAACCCATTCATTTTGTTTTGTTTTGTTTTTAAAATGTTTTATTGTGAATTATGTGTTATAAAACATCTACCTTTACATTTCCAACCCTCACAATCAGTCCTGATAACAATTATTCACTATGGTATCACAAGAGACCTATCCCCATCTCCTTTCATCAGCCCCGACCAAACAGATTGGATGCTACTCAGTGGAGATTCTACCTTCCTCTGTGCCCTCTGGATCTAGGCTCCCTCTTGAAAGCTTCTAAGCCAGTCACTTCTTGCCTTTGTAGCCCTTCCATTTTGGGTAGCCAATGTTCAAGTTGCCCATCCCTGTCTACCCTGTGTACTGAGGGGGTCGGAATGATCCTCGCTGTAATGATTTGTTCCCTCTTTTGAACTACTGTATCCATAGGTGTAAGGAGCTCTGGTAGCGTAGTGGTTACGAATTGGGCTGCGAACCTTAAGGTCAGCAGTTCGAAACTGCCAGCTGCTCCGCGGGAGAAAGATGAGGCTTTCTACTCCCGTAAAGATTTACACCCTCGGAAACCCTGTACAGGGTCG
>NW_006408578.1:17268521-17273423 GCF_000296735.1 Chrysochloris asiatica
AAAGTGGTTTGAACTGCAAGGTTGGCATTTCAAGCTCACCAGCTGCTCCTTGGAAACCCTATACATTGTGGCTATGGGTCAGAATCGACTCGACGGCACTTAACAACAACAACAATATTTATATATTTGATGATGGGGTCTTTTCTCCCTTGTAACATTTGGCATAGTTATTTGAAGGATTTCAAAGTCTCTTCTCTAATGGGATCCTCAGGGGACAAATGGCCTTATAGGTATCAACAAATGGTTGTATTTCCACCATATTCCACAAGAATCTGCAAGGTAAGTACTCTTGCATTTTCACACCCATGTTTCAGGTTTTCCTGAGACTCTTATTAAGCTTCTCTCCATATGACACATTTTCCTCTTTACCTTTGTTTTCCCGGCAAAAATAGAAGTGGTGGTTGAGAAATTTCTGTTTCTGTTTTTTCTGTTTATAAATTCAGTCTGCTCTCTAGTGGGTGATTCTGGTTAAGAGTCTGATTTTGGAACTCTAGAAATCTGAAAAGTACTGTTTCTGCATTTAAATGATGGTAATTCTATTTTTCTGGGTTCATTATGAGTTTGTGCATACATTTCTTGGGTGTAGACAGAGGGAATCTTGAGCCCTTTGCTGGGAAGTACAGTGCTCTGCTTCACTGTTGCTAACGAAACTTTGCTGTCTGTGGTTTTCGTGCGCATTTGAGTGGAATCACCAATTTCTTGCAAGAAGTATTCACAGGGCGGATAGAAAGCAGTTTCTGACCTGCTTATAAACACATTGGTGCAGAGAGAAATTCTTGATAACTTTAAGATAACCTAAGTGAAACAGCTTAAAATTATTTAGCTGCTTTTGTATGAGTGTGTAGCTTTGTTTTGTGTTGTACTGCTTTTGGAACATTGTGGTCTTGCAACATAGAACCTCATAATGGAAAACATAAGCCTGTTTTTTAAACTGACTTCAGAAACACAGTGAGTATGTGGGCCATGCCTGAGGTGATGTCCACCTAAATGGACTCTGAGATTCCATTTCCTGAGAGCTTCTGTGTGTTAATGTTAAAACATTGGCTGTGATCTCCCTCTCTATGAGATTTACATGAGGTTCATTTAAAGAGTGCTCTATAGAAAAACAATTTACTTTCATGAGTATATAACAAGGCCTTCTAAAGCAATAACACTGTTTTAGAGTTTGAAATCTTTTTTTTTTTTTTTGCTTGTGAACAACTCCTGAGCTTAGTTCATCTTGTGCCTAGTTTTAAGATTTAGATGTCAATTCATGCATCTCTAGTGGCCAAACAGCCAAAGTGAAAAACAGAGTAAATTTGAAAGTGGGTTTGGGGCCACTTACCCCAGCCAGCACAGAAAGAACAGAAACTCTACAAGAACCTTCCTGGGCACACCCCTTAGTGGCCGCAGGAGTTGCCTGTGTTTGACATCATACCCTGAGAGCCTCAGGGACAGTCATTAAGTTTTCCTGTTTACAATAGTCCCCTCCCTGCTTCAGTAGCATGAGTATGTGACACATTGCTGCCTTCAATTGTGGTTGTAGAAAGACATTCTTTTTTTCTTTGTTCATGGCATCATTTAGGATTTTCTTCACTTTGGTGATCTATGTTTGTTTCTTCTTGCTTTAACCCCTGTGTCAGACTTAATAAAGGAACCCTAGTAGCGTAGTGAGTTACAAGTTGGGCTGCTAACTGCAAGGTCAATAGTTCAAATATACCAGTCACTCCTCTGGAGAAGATGAGGCTTTCTGCTCCTGCAAAGATTTACAGCCTTGGAAACACTAGACAGGGTCACTATAATAAGTCAGAACTGACTCCAAGGCACATCATCCCCACCATCATAATATAAATATTTTGAAGACGGAGTCTTTTTCTCCCCCACAACAACACTCACACAAATGAAAATTTGCCTCCCGATGGTATTATTAATTTTTTTAGCTCTATTTTGATTTTTTTCACACATGTGTGCTTATGGTTTTAAATTATCTTGACATTATAGAGAATTAACAATATGCTTTCATTTCAACAGCTCTTGGTGTTTGTAACAGCTTTGAAATCAAAATCTTCATAAGTAACTTGAATTGTTATTAAGTACCGTAGAGTCGGTTCCGACTCATGGTGACTCTGCACAGGGTTTCCGAGGCTGCAAATCTTTACAGGAGCAGAAAGCCTCATCTTTCTCCTGTGGAACAGCTGGTAGTTTCGAACTGCCAACCTTGAGGTTAGCAGCCCGATTCGTAACCACTACGCTACCAGAGCTCTTTTAGATATCACAAAAACAAGTTTCCTTTAATTTTTCCTCCCTTAGTCCTAATATGGAGTCCTGGTGTGGTGCAGTATGATAAGCATTGGACTGCTAGTCACAAAGTCCAGCAGCGGTTCAAACCCACCAGCCACCAGCCTCTCTTTGGGAACCCCATACAGAGTCACTGTTGTTGTTGTTGTTATGTGCCGTGGAGTCAGTGCCAACTCATAGCGACCCTGTGCAGGGTTTCTGAGGCTGTAAATCTTTACTGAAGCAGAAAGCTCATCTTTCTCCCACAGAACAGCTGGTAGTTTTGAACTGCTGACCTTGAGGTTCACAGCCAGATTTGTAACCACTATGCTAGTAGAGCTCATTATACAGGGTCACTAAGACTTGGAAATAGAGAAAAATGGCTCAGCTGACGGAATTAGGCTGCCCATTGTTTTCCAAATCACCCAGGCCAGTCTAAATATATGCAAATGAATTCCCAAGCCTAAATTTGTGTCTTTAAGAAACTCAGACTGAATTCTTATGGCCCAGGGATAACTTGAAGGAAAAATAAAGAGAAAATTACCAGCTCAGTATTGAAGAAGCTTAATGCCTCAAGAGTCGTGGTGTGGTTCTGTAGGTTAAGCACTGAACTGCAAGGTCAGTTTGAACTGAAAGGTCATCAGTTCAAGCCCACCAGCTGCCCCTCAGAAACCCTATACAGGGTCACTATGAATTGGAACCAACTGGAAGACACTCATAAACAGCAACAATAACATTGCCTCAGTAGGAGCCCTGGTAGCATAGTGGGTTATACCTTTGGGCTGCTAATTGTTGCAGGGTCAGTAGTTCAAACCCACCAGCTGCTCTTTGGGAGAAAGGTGATGCTTTCTATTCCCATAATGATTTACAGCCTTGGAAACTGATTTGACGTCACACAATGACAGCAATGACTTAGTAGGAGCCCCAGTAGTATTATTGTTATTGTTAAGTGATGTTAAGTCAGTTTCAACTCAGCAACCCTGCATAGAATTTCCAAGGAGTGATTGGTGGGTTTGAATCACCAACCTTATGGTTAGCAGTTCAGTACTTAAACTACATCACCATACCAGGATACCACTGGTGACGGCATATTGGGTTATAGCCTCAGAAACCATATGTTGTTTGTTGTTCGGGGCCATTAGAAGGTTCCAACTCATAGTGACCCCATGCACAACAGAAGGAAACACTGCCCAGTCCTGTGCCATCCCCCCAAGTTTTGTTACATTTCAGTCCATTGCTGCTGCCACGGTTCCATTCCATCTTGGTTGGGGGGTGTTCTTCCTCTTTTGGGCGGATCCTCTACTTTATCAAGCATAATGTCCTTTGCCAGGGGCTGGTCCCTCCCAATAGTATGTTCGAAGTATGAAAACAAAGTCTCGCCATCCTGGCTTCTAAAGAGCATTCTAGCTGAACTTCTTCCAACACAGATTAGATTTTCTTCTGGCAGTCCACGGTACTTTTCAATATTGTCCTCCAACACCATAACACTTGTCTGTCAGTTTGTCATAAGTGTGGTGGCTGTGTGTTCCTGTGATGTTGGAAGCTATGCCACTGGTATTTTAAATACCAGCAGGATCACCCATGGTGGGCAGGTTTCAGCTGAGCTTCTAGATTAAGAAAAACTAGGAGAAAGGAGAGGTGAACTGCTTCTGTATGTTTGTGCTGAAAGCCTTATGAATAACAGAACCCCTACACAGGGATGCTATGAGTTGAAAACAACATGACAGTACACAACAACAACAATGGCTCAATGTGTTAAGTGTTGGGCTACTGGCTTCCAGGGGTAGGCGGTTTAAACCTACCAACTGTTCACAGGAGGAAAATGAGGCTGTCTGCTCCCCTGGTGATTTTCAGTCTAGGAGATCCTTAAGAGCACTGTTGCTCTGTGGCGCTGTGGGCTAATGCGTCAGCCTGCAAAGTTGTTTGAACTGCAAGGTTGGTGGTTCAAGCTCACCAGCTGCTCAGTGGGAACCTTACACAAGGTCACCAATGGGTTGAAATTGACTCAATGGCACTTAACAACAACTACAACATGAATGAGACTAAATTCTTTGACAATAGGCTTAATCTGGTGAAAGCATTTTAAAAGAATCTTAAAAAGCTAAATTTAGATTTAGAAAAATAATTTAAAGTTTCAAGGAAACCTTGTTGTTGTTGTTAAGTGCTATGCAGTCGGTTCCGACTCATAGTGACCCTGTATAGAGTTTCCAAGGAGCAGCTAGTGAGTTTGAACCACTAAACCTGTGGTTCAAACCAACCTTGCAGTTCAGTGCACTATCCTGCAGTACCACACCAGAACTCCAATAAACCTTACGATAATTAAATATATTTTTATTTCAACAGTGATTAGGGCTTATAGTGTGTAAGTAATTACAAGATCTTTAGGTAAATTTACTGGTGTTACGTTAACAAATATTTATTATAATTGAAAATTCACGTTTTTTGCTCTTATAGAGGAAAAATGCATGCATTTAAAGGCTGCTGAGTAATGTGTTAATTTTTTTTCCATTGAAAGGATTATATTGTTACAGCAGTTTTAGATTCATGGTTGAAGAAACTGAGTCCACTTGGAGAGGTGAAGCAGAGTTTCAGATTTTATTAAGCTGGCTGGCTCAGAGGAACTAATTTCTCCAGATTCTGAGCCCC
>NW_006408578.1:17276418-17296086 GCF_000296735.1 Chrysochloris asiatica
CAGCTGGAGACTTTAGATCCAGAGAGGGAGCGCGACTGTGTGCTGAAGACCTGCGGGGCACGGGGAAGGATTGCATGGAGGGGATTGTAACCATGGCAATGAGACGATATATGATAGAATGAATGTAAAACCAATGTTCTCCCATGTAAATTATCACATAATTCACAATTAAACATTAAAAAAAAAAAAGAAACGTTCAGGGCCTGCTCTAGGGCTGAGTGTCTGTGTGCATGTGTGGTGGAAGAACCCACCAGTGGTGAGGGTGGGGGGAGTCCACTCACTCAGGCTCCCCCTCTAGTCACCAGAATGAAGGTGGGCAAAAAGTGGGCATGCCAATGACCAGATACTAAAAAAAAAAGAAAGAAAGAAAATCAGAAGAAAGCAAAACTGACAAAGTGTATTGTCCACCTTTCCTCCAAGATTCCTGCAGCATTTTTCCGTGGGTTTTCTGCTCCCCTCCCACTTGGTCTTGCCGTTTGGTCTCACCCAAGATGTCGGCTCCGGGCCTCCGAGCCTGGCCCAGCAGATTCAAAAGTACGTGATTTTTTACTTCAGCTCCAATTTCCACAAGCTATAAACCTTCAAACTTTTAAAATATCCCTATCTCTGTGGTTCTGAGTTTTGGAGCTCTGCCCTGGATCTGCTTTGCCTGGTATTCTGTGTTATTGCTAACGGCGAACTTCACTGCACCTCCACCCTAGCCGCCATCAAGCCCTGGTTATCAGGTATGAGCTTTTAATGCATTTATATATACATGGAAAAATAGTCATATTTATTCTGATGATGAATAAGAGTTGGACGATGTTGGTATTTTGCCAATTTTAGTAACAACTCCACTTGCGGAAGGTTCTGGATAATCTGGATTACCCATGGGAATAAAGATGGTGTATCTCATCAGAAAGATGACATATCTAGTCAGAGTCCTAGTGTGGCACTGTGAGTTAATGCACCAGACTGTAACGCTGTTTGAACTGCAAGGTCAGTGGTTCAAGTTCACCAGCTGCTCCTCAGAAACCCTACACAGGGTCGTCATGGGTTGGAACCGACTTGATGGCATTTAACAACAACAACATCTAGTCAGAACATTCTGTATGGACCTTTTCTTTTTATACGCCACAGTAACATCTCACTGCTTCTTGGAACTGCCCATCAACTTTAGGAAAGCCATCAGCATTTGGGTGGGTCCATATTTTCAAGCAACTGAGTCCCTGATTTGAGTCCTGGTGTGGTGCTGTAGGATAAGCACTTGACTTAAGGGTTCAAATTCACCAACTGCTGTTCAAAAACCCCATTGAGGGTCTCTATGAGTTGGAATCAACTCAATGGCACTTAACAATAAGCCTCTGATTTAGTTTAAAAGAAATGCCAATTAATCCTTTCATTGTACAAAAATTTTTGACAACTTCTCTCTTTCCTCATTACTTTTTTCTTCTTCAACATTGCTTTCCTTTTCAAAATTCTTTTAAGTTCTGATCTGTCAATTCCTCTACTTCATGATCTATGAGGTTCCACATCGGCAATATCAAAATTCTAAACTCAGCATTTTAATCATATGTACAATTTCTCCATCTATGTCTCCCATCATATTTTCCTGATCAATGCTTGGAACCTGTTCATGTAACTCAGCAATTTTTTTCCATATCCACTTCATGCATTTTCTTGTATCTTACTCCTGGGAATATGCAATGTTCCAGATGAGTTGATGATTGTTAGGTGTGGCTCATCATAACTTGAATGTGTCATGAGTTAGGGACTACTTGTATAACTGTTAGGTAGTCAGAATAAGGAAAGAAGGGGTTCTTAAGTGACTCTAAATAGGACCTGTCTCAGCAAGAAACAAGCCAACCTCAGCAGTGAGGAATTTCTGAAGAGGGACAGGAGAGAGGAGACTGTTTACAAAAGGCAATGAAGTTAATTAAGGGGAGTCAGGGAGAGAGGAGACTGTTTGCAAAAGGCAATGAAGTTAGTTAACAATAACCTGAACAAGATAAACAAGACTCAGGGACACCATAAATGGACCAATTTCCCAGATTGGCTGTTTGGGCACTTGAACCAGGAGTATAGCTCACTCCCTTGACAAAGAGATATATAAGGAAGCCAAATTTTGTTAGGGCTCCACCTCTTCTTTTGAAAGGTGGAAGCCCCTCTTACATCTCCATAAGGATGTCTTTGCTAATAAACCTCTTTCATTTCCCTAAGCCTCTTGTCTTTCTAACTTCTTTTGCCGGGGGTAAGTGGGTTACACCTTCCCAATTCTTTGGAAAGACAGTAGTACTGATCCAGGGACTACAGTTGAACTCCAATTCAACTGTGACTTAACCAAAGGAACTGGGAGAATGTGATGGAAGAATGGAAACTGCGTCAACTGGGGTCCCTCCACAAGGGAGGAAAGCCACTTGGGAACTTCCTGGTCCTCAAGCTATTCTTTCCCACCTCCATCTCTCACCCTTGGGTCCTAATATACCAGTTATGAGGCATTACTCAACAGAATACCAACTGTTTTTGACTAGAGCTTGGTATGATGTTTTCTTTGAAAACCATTCCCTCAAGAGAGAATGTGTTACTTTATAGAAACAACCATCTTTCTTACTAGACCTATAACCAACCTTATACCCCATATGGAATATTAGTTAATGCTTTGCTTTTGTAGAGTGCTTTTCCTTATTTAAAAAAGGGAACTCATGGAAAAGATGGTTGGATTTAATTTTTCTTTCTCTTTTAACATCCACATGAAAGGGTTTGGAGTAGAAGATGGCAGCTGAAATCCACTACCATCATTTAAGTTCCATTAGTGTGGAAAGGCCTTGTGTGAAAGATGGAAATATAATAAAGTTTAGGGACAGGAAATCTGGATTATTGCTTTATTAGCATTTGTGAACTCTTTCTGAACACAGGCACAGAAAAACAACAACAAAAAAGTATATTTCTGCAGACTCTATTTCCCTGAACTAATAAGAAAAATTGGAACTCTTTTCTCTCTTTCCTTTTTCTTTTTAAACAAAGACCTCACATCTGGCTCTCATTTCAGATAACAATTGGCAGCCTGAAGGCAACTAGCTCCGTAAATATTCATGACTCTCTTGGCTCCTAGGCCCCACTACCAGATACAGTCCTCTGGGTGAGAGGCCCAGATAAGATTTGAGGGACTTAAGTCTATAACCATCGAGAATTTCTCACATTTTTCGTATGCTCCACCCTCAACCTCTTAAATCCTGACAGAAAGTGCCGGTCTCTTTTTTCTCAACTGGTAAACCTTGTCCCCCATTTCGTTTGCATCCATTCTCAAGTTCTCAGAAAAAATGATCAGTTAGTATGTTTGATTTCATAATAACATCTAACACTGATCATATACTGTGTGTTAAGGCAGTTCAATTAGAACGGCAAAGTCGGCAGTTCAAATTCACATGCTGCTTATTGGAAACCCTGTACAGGCTTGCTATTAGTCAGATACTGACTCCAGGGCATTTAACAACAATAGCATCATTTAATTATTGGAGTTCCTGGTATAGTGCTGTAGGATAAGCACTGAACAGCAAACCACAAAGTTTGTGGTTCAAACTCATCAACTGCACCTTGAAAACCCTGTATAGGGTTGCTATGAGTTGAAATTGACTCGACAGCATCTAACAACAACAACAACAACATCATTTGTTGTTGTTAAGTGCCGTTGAGTCGATTCCGACCCATCGCGACCCTGTGTAGGGTTTCCAAGGAGCAGCTGGTGAGCTTGAACCATCGACCTTGCAGTTCAAACTGACTTTGTAGTCTGGAGCATTAACCCACAGTGCCACACCAGGACTCCCATTTATATCATAGGCTCTGGGAAATGATGAACTAAAAATTGAAATTTTTCAACAAACTGATACAGCACTGCAGGTGCTCATTCATCTATACCAATAAAGTTAGAAGACAGCTTCATGGCTACTTGATTCAAAGAGATCCATATTTCTGCTCAGTCCAAGGAGAGGTGACCCAAAGGAATGCAGAAATCATCGAACATTATCATAGATATCACATGCAAGTAAAATTTTGCTAAAGATATTAAAAAATGACTGGAACAATATATTGACACAGAATTGTTTAGAGATCCAAACCAGATTCTGATAAGGATGTGGAATGAGGGATAATTTTTTGAGGAACTGAAAAACTGTTTTCCACAGTAGCTTTGCCACTTTCACATTCTTATGAGCATGCATGAGGTTCCAATGATTCATATTTCATTACCAAAATAAGATTGAAAAGATGAGTAGGAATTATCCATTATCGAAGAACAAACCACCCTAAGACTTAGTAACTAAAAAAAATTAATTATTTTTCATGGTAACACTTGGTTGACCTGTTGAGGCTTCTGTCTCACATGATTTTATCTATGGTGCTGGGATGGCTTGTTGTTGTTAAGCGCTGGTGAATCGGTTCCGACTCATAGCAACCCTGCATAGGGTTTCCAAGGAGCAACTGGTGAGCTTGAATCACCCAGTTTGTAGTTCAAACAGCTTTGCAGTCTGGTGCATTAACTCACAGTGCCACAACAGGACTCCGCTGGGATGGGTTAGAAGATCCCAAATAGTCTTAGTCCCACTGCTGATAGTTGGTACTTGGTTACTGACAACTGGTTACTATCAACTAGGGCTACTGGTTAGGGGCATCAGTTTCTTCTACATTGGCGTCTCCTTGTGGCTGCATGGGCTCCCTCACAACAAAATGATTGAGTTCTATGGAACATTCTAAGTAGATAAATCCTATTATGAAATTGCTTATTATGTTTCTGCTTGTAATTTACTTGTTAAAAAAAAAAAAAAAAAACACACCAAACATCTATCCCACAACATCTACTCAGCTGGGCTCAGTAATTCATTGCAATGGCCATGCCGAACTCAGAAAGCATACTCACAATTAGGGGGTTTATTAGGAAAGTTAACAGGTTACAATTCAGGGTAGCCAGAAAGGCTCAGGGCACAGTTCTTTAACAAGGACAGCCTGGTGTCTGCTGTGCCCACACTCAGGCCTCCTCTGGCCCCTTGGCCTCTGCCCTGCTCAGGCAATTTTACAAAGTTCTTTTAGGCTGCTGACAAAAGCTCAGAGAACCCTCAAGCCTGCTATAAGCCTCAGCCCGAAGGCACTTGACTCTAGTTCTGTGGGTCAGCAAACCTCTAAATAAGTGCCTGGAGCTACCCACTGTGCAAAAAATGTCTCCTGTCCAAAGGCACCAGCCTTAATTGCTGCATAGACTGGTAAGCTCACCACTCTGTCATTTATGACCCTTTGAATATAATAAGTTCAAACCTAAAAGTTTGATTGGTGATGTTCAGGCTGCTTAACTACTCAGTGATTGGCTAATATCACATATTAATGTAATATGCCCTGCTTTCAAAAACTAGAAAGAAATATGTCTTCTGCAGAAAAACAGAGAGAGATGATTGCTGTGTCAAAAAGAAAAAATAACATACATTTTACTTCGATTTTAGCATTTTTTGTACTCATGAAACCAAATACAGTATTAATAATAAAAATTCTTGACCAAATCCTGCCAGTGCTTTATTTTTATCCAAAGTTGCTAATCTTTTCTTTCCTGTTCAAAGTCAGGAAACTTAATTTAAATTTCACAAAGATATAATGTCTTCAGCTGGGTGGAGGGTCAGAGACCACCTTCTAATTGGATATCCATTGATCTCAGTACAAGGGGAAGGACAGGGCTTAATCTGTAATGTTAAGATGAGCCAGTGGTTGATCCTCTGTTCTTTTCCTTCCTCCTCTTTATAAGTCTCACTGTAAACAGCCTACTTTAAGCCAATTACTTTTAATTTTTTAAAATCAGAATGGTCTCTCCCTATGCATATAGAACAACTGTTCAGAATAAGATTTATGTTTCAATTTCTGGGAGTTTTATTTATTTTTAACAGCTGTAAACTGAAGTCAGCCAGCTGAAGAAGCTATCCAGAATGTCAGTCGGCTTCTGGGAATCCCTTATGTGGCCCATATCCTAAGCTTCAAATGCATTGTGAGGTTCACAAGGCCCGAGTGGTCATCTGCTGACTTCAAAAAGCCTTTTTCTTCTCCTCAGCACACCCGTTTCTCCAGCCTTTACATTTCTGTCTTCACTGACTGAGGAGAGTATCTCCTCTACTTGCTCTCCATTGCCTCTATACCAAATATTTGGCACACACACTTGGCCTACTTCATCTTTAAGGAGTCAGCTCTGGGGCCCGCCCTCTGTGAATCCTTCCAGCACTTACACCTGCTAAATTGAGAACTACTTAACTGGGCTCTGAGACAATCCCTCCCACCACAACCAGGCACACCCAACCCTCCTATCCTTGTTGTAATTCTCTGATTTCTGCAGTCTGCCCACTGAACCTACCCTTAAGTTACAAGAGACATTATCACAAGATGTTGAAACTTACACCTTATATATATAGTATGGAGCTCTGGTAGCATAGTGGTTATGAATTGGGCTGCGAACCGCAAGGTCAGCATTTCGAAACTACCAGCTGTTACGTGGAAGAAAGATGAGGATTTCTGCTCCTGTAAAGATTTACAGCCTCGGAAACCCTGTACAGGGTTGCTATAAGTCGGAACTGACTCCATGGCACATAACAACAACAACATATATAGTATATAATTAACCTGTTTTCCTGCTTTTTCCCTCCTCATAACTTGTTTCTGTTGAGCCCTGTTTCCTCCCAGGAAAGCAGGTTATCAGTTATAACCAGATCTGGCCTGCTGAGAATCAGCAGACAGGACAGTGGCAACCTATAGTTGACCCCAGAACAAAAGAATCTTGGCCAAAGAACAAAAAGTTGTGAAAAAAATGTCATCAGAGCAACAAGGAGTCCAACAAGCCACTTCCTGGTCAAGAATCCTAGCACTGCTACAATGTATATTCCTGATCATTCCTCAGAAATCTATTATATATTCATGATTCCCCCAATTTGCCTCCTTGTGTATATGTATGTTGCTGTTGTTGTTAAGTGCCATCGAGTCGGTTCCGACCCATAGTGACCCTGTACAGGGTTTCCAAGGCTGTAAATCTTTACGGGAGCAGAAAGCCTCATTTTTCTCCCACGGAACAGCTGGTAATTTCAAACTGCTCACCTTAAGGTCCGCAGCCTGATTCATAACCACTAAGTGTATATATGTATGTTGTTGTGTGCCGTGGAGTCGGTTCCGACTCATAGCGACCCTGTATAGAATTTCCGAGACTGTAAATCTTTAGGGGAGCAGAAAGTCTCATCTTTCTCCCATGGAACCGCTGGTAGTTTCCAACTGCTGACCTTGCGGTTTGCAGCCTGATTGGTAACCACAACGCTACCAGAGCTCCTTATGTATATGTATGGAACTGTAAAATTGCTCCTTAGTACTGAGCTTGCCTTGTTGCCTATGATGCTGGCCAGTTCCTTGTTTGATCAACCAAAGAAAGCTTTCCCTTCCACCTCACTTGTTGTTAAGGTCGGTCAAGTCGGTTCCAATTTATAGCAACACTGATAGGGTTTCTGAGGAGCAGCTGGTGGGTTTGAACCATCAATATTGAGGTTAGCAGCCCAGTGTTTATCCAACAATGCTAACCCAAGATCCCTTGCCTTCACCTAGTCTGTTTTTAAATCCTTCAGCCATGCTGACCAAGATTTAGGTTGGTAGCAGCTCCATACACCCTTAGCTCTCCTCTGCCTCAGGGTTCTTCACACTGTATAGAAGTGATCAGTGTGCAGGTTCCAGACCCTCCCCACTTTGGAGTATGGCTCCATAGCAGAGAGGCCCCCATCTTGTGAAACTATATTCTCAGGACTGGTTCAACCTTTGGTGAGTTCTCAGTAAATGTTTATTGAATGAATGAATGAATGAGTGAATGAAATATGTTGAGAGGTCCGAGTTAGTTCATTCCTTTAGGCAAGTATGATTGCCCAGAAAAGACATTGTTGGCAACCTGTTATTAGATTAAGAGCAACATATAATTCCAGATTTTTAATTTCCCAGATAAGACAAGCCAATATATTTTTTTAAGAATCATCAATGGTAGCAGTGGTTAAGTGCCATTGAGTTCATTCTGATTCATAGCAACTCTGTATAGCGTTTCCGAGACTGTAGATCTTTATGGGAGCAGAAAGCCACATCTTTCCCCCATGGAGCAACTGGTAGATTCGAACGTCTAGCTTAAAATACTCTACTTTGAGGAGGCAGCTCTTCCTCAGTTGCATTTTGAGTACCTTCCAAGCTGAGGGGCTCATTTTCCGCCACTATATCTGACATTGTTTCTCTGCTATTCATAAGGTTGTCAGTAAGTAAATATTCTAAAGTAGTTCATCACTCTTTCGGAGTCTGTCTTCATCTGGAAGCTCATCTGAAACCTGTCCAACGTGGGTGACCCTGCTGGTATTTAAAATCCCTGTGGGATCGCTTCCAGAATCACAGCAACTCACAAGCCACCACAGTATGACAAACAACTACGCAAAAGGCTTTCAATTGTGTGGATCATGACAAGCTATGGACAATACTGCGAAGTATGAGTATTCCAGAACACTTAATTGTGCTTATGAGGAATCTGTACCTGGACCAAGAGGCAGTTGTTCAAACAGACCATGGGAACACTGAATGGTTAAAAATTAAGAAAGGTGTGCAACAGGGTTATATTCTTTCACCATACTTATTCAACCTGTATGCTGAGCAAATAATCTGAGAAGCGGGCTTATATGAAGAAAAATGTGGCATCAGGATTGGAGGAAGACTCATTAATAACCTGCAATATGCAGATGGTAAAACCTTGCTTACTGGAAGTGAAGAAGATTTAAAATATTTACTGATGAAGATCAAAGAGCACAGCCTTAGGTATGGATTGCATCTCAATATAAAGAAAACATAAATCCTCACCACTGGACCAATAAACAACATCCTTATCAATGGAGAAAGGATTGAAGTTGTCAAGGACTTCATTCTTCTTGGATCAACTATCAACACTCATGGAAGCAGCAGTCAAGAATTCAAACGACGTATTGCATTAGGCAAATCTGCTGCACAAGACCTTTTTAAAGTGTTGAAGAGCAAAGATGGCAGCTTGAAGACTAAGGTGCGCCTGACCCAAGCCATGGTATTTTCAATAACCTCATATGCATGTGAAAGCTGGACAGTGAATAAGGAAGACCGTAGAAGATTTGATGCTTTTGAGTTATGGTGTTGGAGGAGAATATTGAAAGTGCCACGGGCTGCCAAAAGAACCAACAGATCCGTTTTGGAACAAGTGCAGCCAGAGTGCTCCTTGGAGGCCAGGATGGCCAAACTTTGTCTCTCTTACTTTGGACATATTGTGAGGAGGGAGCAGTTGCTGGAGAAGGATATCATGTTTGGTAGAGTGGAGGGTCAGAGAAAAAGAGGAAGACCCCCAGCGAGATGGATTGGCAAAGTGGCAGCATCAATGGGCTCAGGCATGGCAATAATAGTGAGGTTGGCCCAGGATCGGGCAGCATTTCGTTCTGCTGTGCATAAGGTCGCTATGAGTCAGTACCGACTGAGATGGCACCTAACAACAGCAATAAGCATAAAATACCTCCTTTGACAAGTCTGTTCTCAAATGCAAAATCAAAACAACAGGGAAAAATCACTTACCAACCTAGAGCTCAGTCAGGGGGGTGGCTGAAGGATTAGAAAGAGATTAGGTGAAGGTGAGGGGTCTTGATGTAGTACTGTCAGATAAACACTAAACTGCTAATATCAAGGTTAGGGGTTCAAACCCACCAGCTGCTCCTTCCAATGTCTAGGCTTGAGTCCACCCTATATCAGAAACCTAAAAGATGTTTGCTTCTCAGTTTATAGTAAATTTCTTTCTTCATGCTCACTCATGGTTCCATAGTCCCACCTCCTACACATTGTGCAAACTTTCTACTTAGACAAAGGTAGAACCTCACTGACATATACTCAAATGCTCACCTTCCCCCAACGATTTAGTCCTTAGGTTCTGCTCAGGGTTTTACATAAAATGTTTTATCTTTTTTAAACATATATATATACAAATGTTATTACCTATTTGTCCCAAGTCTTGGACCCACTGATGACTTCATGAATCACTACTAGGCTATGGAATACTTTAGAAATGTCCTATTTTCCTATTTTTATTTATATGGACAGTTTACTAATGCTACACTGTGTGATTACAAAGGAATATTTTCCCCACATAGTCCATTTGCTCTTAACCAAAAGGTCAGGATGTGATTCCAAAATCCTGACTTGGGGGGCTAGGGGCAAGATGGCAGAGTAAGCAGGAGCACTGAGCTGACCCTCTTCAGCAAACACATGGCAGACTGAATGAGACAGACCTAGATGGTGATCCTGGAACCCTAGGCATCAGAGAGGCAGATTGACAGAGAGGTGGACATAATGCTGACTGGAAAAAGAAGCTGATCAGAAGCAGTGAGACAGAAGAAAACCAGGAAGACTGTGGGCTGGTGTGGAGCATTGTTGAGCTTTTTCGAGAGGCTGTTGATACTGCAGCCTGCAGACACAGAACACTTCTGAGGGTTGGCACCAAGGGGCTGCAGTTCTTCCTTGTTCTCATAACCTCCCATGACAGTCACACCCAACCTTGCCAGCCCCGTGGCCAGTGGCACCTCTTCCTACTCAGCTTCTGCTCTGCCTGGGATCAGGTGCCAGGAATAGTGACTGGAGGTGCCTGAACCTGCCCTGAACTACATATACTACTGAAACAATGAACACAAAACTAACTTTGATCACATTTCCAGTCTCTACTACATCTAGCAAGAGACAGGTGGTGAGTGCCTGAAAATATACCAATATGCAATCATCATTGAAATATAAATATGACACCACAGTGTCTCAAAGAAAATAGACAATTTCAGCTTACACAAAGAAACAAGACAGAATGCCTCAAACAAGTCACCAAAATACAGAGTCAGGAAATACAACACCAAAAAGTGGTATCAGAACTACCTGATAGGGAACTTAATAAAGGCAACTTTATAGAAAGAGAAAACTACAAGTGAAATCAAGAAAAAAAAGACAAAACTATGGGAAAAAATTGGGTAACAAATTGATAAAATCATTGAAAAAAAATGGGAACTAGACAAAATTAGGAACTAGAAATCCAGAAGATTAACATTAAAACTTTAGAAATATGCTGAAAGGGCAAAAAAAGAGTTGACTCAATGAAAGACTGAATTACTGAGTTTGAAGAAAAGTCTCTCATTAATCATCTGCTAGATGAACAATCAGAAACAACAACAACAACAACACAAAAAAAGTCCAAAGAAAGCCTAAGAATTGACCATGTGTTATATCACAAAGCAAGGCTCCATATATTTACAAACATCAAAATACTGAGAGAACAAACAAGATGGCGGACTGGGTAGAAATGCAGTGAGTTGATCCATCAGCAGCAACACAAAATACAGGACCAAGCAGGCTCAGGGAATAGTCCCAGAACTCTGAACTTCATATAAAGGAATATTTAGAAAGTTGGAAGGCTTACAGCTAGTGGAATTTATAGCAGAAGTAAGAAATACTGTGCTTTCTAATCCAAGGTGCTCAGCTGCTCCTGGAGCCATCATCTTGGGCAAAACCAAACCAGGGAAGGATCAGAGCAGCTCCGGACGCCTGACAGAATCGCGGCAATAAAGGTGTGAACATTCTGTTTTTCGTATCTGTTTATTGGCCTCTTGCTATCCGTGCACCACCATTCTGGTGATTAGTGAGTGAGTGGTCACCCCACCTTAACCCTCAGAGGGTTCTATGATGAATACACACTGATCTCAAAATTTAAATGACAGTTTCCACTGAAAACCAAATGTCAGTGAAAAACAGCTACAGTAGGCCCTGAACTGTTTATCACTAGGAAAAAGGCCTAAAGGGGATTGTGGAACAGGAAAGACAGACCAAAATGGAAACAGGACAAAAATAAAATCCTGAGTTACGTCATAACAACCAACAGTGGCATCTTGAAATTTCTCAGGAAGATTAGTGAAAAGGGAAGCCCATCTTCTGATCACATCTACCTGGAGGCAATCAGAAAGAATAAAAAATACCAAACCCCACACCCATCTAAGTTTTAAGGCCATAGCTAACCACTGAATATGTCCCCCCAAAACAGAAACAGATGACCATATCAGCACATGTCCAGAAACAAGATAAAGTGACTGACACAAATGAGTTGGAGGTGGACCTACACTCCACACTGGAAGGAGGGGAGGCTTTGGAAATGCCTGAAAAGGAATTCAGGAAAATGATTATAAAATGTATCAAAACACTTTACAATGGAGTTGAGAAAAATAAGGAAGAAGTCTGGAAAGTGCTACAGAAACAATCAAATAAGATAGATACAGCATTGTAAACAATTCAAAACCTATGGGAAAAGGTCCAAACGATTAATAATAGAATATCAGAAATGGACAATACACTGAAAGGGCAAAGGAGTAGAATTGAAGAGATGGAAGCCAGAACTAGTGAGCTGGAAGATAAATCTCTCAATACCACTAAGATAGAACAACAAGCAGAAAAAAGGATTAAAAAATCTGAGGAGCATCTAAGATTCATGTTGGACAACATGAAGAGGAATAACTTAAGAATTATTGGCATTCCAGAACTGCCTATCAGTTGAAGAATGGGTAAAGAAACTGTGGTACATACACACAATGGAATATTATGCTACCTTGAAAAATAACAAGGAAGCTGCAAGCCACCACATAACATGAATGAACCTTGAGGACATTATGCTGAGTGAAATCAGTCAGTCACAAAAGGAGAAATACTGCATAGGACCATCATTATAAAAGATTAGGAAAAAGTACCTACACTGAAAATGGGTGGGAATTCTTTGCTGATTACCAGGGTGTATGGGTTGAGGTGAGGGGAGGAAGGAGAAGGTGGAGCACAAGGTAGGAAATAGACAAAAGATAGTTTGTGTGCTGGGGGGTGGGGTGGAATACACCAGAAGGGGGAGGGGAGTGGAATAACAAGGCAGGTGGGAGAACATGTAGACACGTTTGTATGGACTAAGTGGGACAGAGGTAAATAGTGATGTATGCTCAACCTTGGAAAAACAGGGCTCTGGGATACAGAGATTGAGGCATGGTTTGAATGGGTAAAAGGGGAAATAATGTTGAGATGCTTGGCTGTCTGTTGAATCTTGGTTTCCCTTACCTACTATTGTAAAATAGACATTTGATGGGGAGAGAATGGAATAACCAGAAACATCACCATAGAAAGCTTGTAAGTCCGTCATCAGCCTATAACTGATTGGAATACCTAAAATAGGGCTAGGACTTGCCCAATGAAGGAGTCTTCCTGCAGAGCCTTTGTATTTCATAAGATCACAGGTAGAATCCTGAATCCCATCTAGAATCTTCTGAGTTGGGTAATTTCCACTTGAAAGAACAAGAAGACCAGCCTGGAGTGGCTAGAAGAACAGTAAATACTTCATGAAAGAAAGACCAGCAGGAAAAATAAAAAACAATAATGGCAGTCTGATCAACTACTACAAGAACAAGAACGTTGTTTCCCCAGGAGCCATCAAGGCAAGTGGTCAGGTCCCCTCAGAGAAAACCCCCTTCCAAGATTAAGACTCAAGGGAAATACATGAGCAGGCATGTGGTCTTGCTGGTAACCACACTGGTCTACTGATAAGGGGAAGTGGGGGAAAAACAACAGCGAAGTTGTTATCTAAGTCCGACCACATTCAATAGACTCCTATTAACCTGGATTGAGACCTGGTTGGCCAGCAGTATGGTGAGACCTGGGGACTCCTGGATGCAGGGACAGGGATATGGCAATAGAGGACTAGAGCAGAGAGTGTAGCATCCAGCTAATATGAAGTGAGGGGAGATGCCCAAGAACACCCATCCTTGCAGATAGTACCCACTTGAGCTGGCTTCAATGGTTGAATGATAGGAGCTCAACTAGAAGAAGAAAGAAGAGGATAAAAAGAGTAATCTGCTACACTTTGATGAACTTAACCTATGCTCATGGATGCAATAGGTCAAAGGAGGGAACAAATCTTTACAGTGAGGATCATTCCCACCCCCTTGGTACACAGGGTCTACAAGGATGGGCAACTTAGACATTGGCTACCCGAAATTGGGGGGTTACAAAGGCAAGAAGTGACTGGCTTACAGGCTAGTTCTAGAGGGTGCGGAGAAAAATAGAATCTTCACTGAGTGGTTTCCAACCTGTGTGGATGGGGCTGATGAAAGGAGATGGTGATAAGACTTATGTGGTTCAATAGTGAATGCTTGCTATCAGGACTGACTGTGAGTTTTGAAAAGGTAAAGGTAGAGGTTTTGTAACAAAAGGAAGGGAGTGGTTGATTTTGCAGTCCAGGAGCCAAGGTCCCTGGGACCATCAAGGGAGAAGAGCGGAGTGTGGGACTTTATCCAGAGAAACACTGATGTCAGAGATGGAGGCAGAGACAGTGATGTGGAGAGGTGGAGCAGTGGGGACCCCGACGCAGGGAGGGAGAGGATCTGTGTGTTGACTACCGGGGGCAGGCTTGCAGGGTGTACCCTTTGATTGTTTGATGATGCATGCAGGGGATTGTAATCATTGCAATGAAATGAAATAAGAAAGGACTAATGTAAAGCTGCTGTTCTCCCATGTAAACTATCACATAATTCACAATAATTTTTTTTAAAAAAAAAAAGGTCATTAAGAAGTCAAGAAAGAAGGAAAAGACCAATATGAATGTTAGAAAAGACTGTCCAGGGTAGAGATGCTAAGGTGAATGGAAGAAACAAGGAAGTACAAAAGCTGAACAGAGTTCAAAGATCAGCTCATGAAGACAAAATCAAATATTATAACAAAATGTCTAAAGACCTGGAGTTACAAAACTAAAAGGGAAAAAACATGCTCAGCATTTTTCAAGCTAAAAGAACTGAAGAAAAAACTCAAGTCTCCATTTAAATATTGAAGGATCCTATAGAGTCCTGATGTGGCACTGTGAGCTAAAGTGTCAGACTGTTGTCTGAACTGCAAGGTTGGTGGCTCAAGCTCACCAGCTGCTCCTTGAAAACGCTATACAGGGTTGCTATGGGTTGGAATCGACTCGAAGACACTTAACAACAGCAGCAACAAATGGCCAAAATATTGAATTATGCAGAAAGCATCAAAAGAAGATACATAAAGGAATACACAAAGGCACTGTACCAAAAAGAAATGGTCGATGTTCAACCATTTAAAGAGGTAACATACAATCAAGAGCCAATGATACTGAAAGAAGAAGTCCAAGGTGCATTGAAGGCATTGACAAAGAACAAGGCTCCAGGACTTGATGGAATACAAACTGAAATCTTTCAACAACCTGATGTGGCACTGGAGGCACTTACTCATCTATGCCAAGAAATTTGGAAGACAATTAATTACCTGGACAGCTGACCTGGTGCCCATTCCAAAGAGAGGTGACCCAACGGAATTCAGAAATCATTGGATAATATTATTAATATCACATGGAAGTAAAATCTTGCTAAAGATATTTCAGAAACAGCTGCAGATAATTCAAAAACATTACATTCACAGAGAACTTCCAGAGGTTCAAGCTGTATTCAAAGGAGGACATGGAATGAACAATAACACTGCTGATGTCAGATGGATCTTGGCTAAAATCAGAGCATACCAGAAAGAAGTTTACTCACATTTTATTGACTACACAAAGGTTTTCCACTGTGTGGATCCATAGACAGCACTGCAGAAAATGAGTATTCGGGAACACTTCATTGTGCTCATGGGAATCTGCACATAGCCAAGAGGCAGTTATTAGAACAGAACAAGGGAACACCTAATGGTTTAAAATTAGGAAAGATGTGCACCAAGATTGTATTCTTTCACCATAAATATTCAATCTGTATGCTGAGCAAATAATCCGAGAAGTTGGATTATATAAGGAAAAACATGGTATCAGGATTGGAGGAAGACTATTAACAACCTGCAATATGCAGATGATACAACTTTGTTTGCTGAAAGCAAAGAGGATTTAAAGATGAAGATTAACGACCACAGTCACTATTGGTTACATCTTAATATAAAGAGAACAAAAATCCTCACCACTGGACCAATAAATAACATCCATATAAATGGAAAAAAGACTGAAGTTGTCAAAGACTTCAGTTTGCCCAGATCAACCATCAACAGTCACTGAATCAGCAGTCAAGAAATCAAACAACATATTGCATTAGGCAAATCTGTTGCACAAGACCTTTTTAAAGTATTCAAGAGCAAAGATGTTAGTTTGAGGACTAAGGTGCACCTGATCCAAGTCATGGTATTTTTGATAGTCTCATATGCATGTGAATGTAAGAATTAATGCATTTGAGTTATGATGTTGGAAGAGAATATTGAATGTACCATGAACTGCCAAAAGAACAAACCAATCTGTGTTGGAAGAAGTACAGCCAGAATGTTTTTGGAAGCCAGGATGCCCAGACTTCATCTCTCATACTTCAGACATATTGTCAGGAGGGACCAGTCCCTGAGAAAGATATCTTGTTAGGTAAAGCAGTGAGTCTAAAAAGAGAGGAAGACCCCCAACAAGATGGACTGGCACAGCGGTGGCAGCAATGGGCTCAGGCTTAGCAAAGATTGTGAGGTTGATATGGGACTAGGCAGTGGCCTAGTCTTGATCCATTGTGCATAGAGTCACTATGAGTTGGTGCTGACTCGATGACATTTAACAACAACAACATAGAGTAATTTTAGCCTGCATATATAGAGTTGCCATGAGTAGGATTCTAAGGCAACTAACAACAGAAATGGCACAATAAGCCAGTATGCAAATTTGGATTGCATGAATGTGAAACAAAGACACCTAAAAAGTATAAAGTCTTATTTTGTGTGCAATATTTAAAATACTGAAAGTTCCTCCAAATTAAGGACACCATTAAGGTTTGTGTAGCTTCAAATTGGCAAGCCCAGTGATTAGAAGACTGTGTTTAGTACACTGCACTTACTGATGGTACTGCAGAGAGCAAACCAAAAATTCTATCTTCAAGTTAGAATAAGCCCCATAGTTTGAGTTTTACATTATGTGGAGTCTTCATGAAGGAATCCTTCTCACAAAGTCTGATTTACTCTTCTGATATTATAATGGGAACTAGTTATTCCTCGTGGAGTTCTGGTGTGGCACTGTGGATTAATATGCTAAACTGCAAAGTCAATTTCAACCACAAGGTCCATGGTTCAAGTGCACCAGTCGCTCCTCAGAAATCCTATACAGGGTTGCTATGAGTCAGAACCTAGTCAACAGTACTTAACAACCATGGTTGCTTATGGGAATGTTTAACTTCTGAGCAAAAATATTAGAGCTAATTACTTTTTCATAGTGAGGGATTAATGTAACTATCTTTCACACTGACTTGTAAAAATGTATTGCTACTATTTTGAAAACCTTAGGAGTCAAAGACGTTTTTAATTCCCCTCTACAAACTATCAGCACTAGAGAACACATGATCTGAGCTTTTCTCCTTGGACCGCTCCAGCCACCTGCTCTGTCATTTAATTCTAGCTGTTATCAACTTTAGATTCCTAGGGCTACAGTGACAAACTACCACAGACTGGGTGGTTTACAACAACAAAAATGTATTCTCTCACATTTCTGGAGTCCAGAACTCTAAATGCAGTATATCAATATATATCTCTGCTGGCTTTAGAAAATCCTTTCGTCTCTCTTAGCTCCTGGCTTACTAGTGTTTCGTGATGTTCCTTGGTTTGTGTATGACTCTCTTTCCTTCTCTTTATAAAATGCTACTCAGAAGGGATTAGAATTATGACCAATCCTGCTTCAGTGTGACTTTGGTAACTAATAATATCTGTAAAGAAAAACTCTATTTTCCCAAAGAAGGTCATATTCAAGGTATAGGGGCTTTAGGGGATACAATGTAATTCATAACAGTATAGTTGGAATTGACGATGAGACCAAGGCCCCCCTTTTACTGAGCTGCTTTAACCCTTCCCTCATCTATAATCTATAATTGACTTGTTTTTCTGCTCTTGACTTTCTGATAGTTATTTCTTGTTTCTCCTTGAGCCTTGTTTCCTCTTAAAAAGACAACACACTACAGAGTCTGAGACCGTGGCCCCTGAACATTTGCAGAAAGAAACAGTCACAACCTGCAATAGACCCCAAAATGAAAGAACTCTAATCAAGAAACAAAAGATTACCAGATAAACATCACCAGCCCAACTTGGACAGTATTTACAAGCGAGAGTTTCAACAGTCACTTCCTGGCCAAGAATCTTGGCCCTGTCTCAATACATATTTATGATAATTTATCAAATATCTATAAATATTCAAAATGCTCTTTGTTTAATTTCCTGATATATATATATTTATTTATATATATATAGAACATTAGCTTCCCTTTGTTTGGGGGTTTGCTTTGGTGACACTGACCCTACTTTGCTCCTTGTTTGATCAACCAAAGTAAAGCTTTCCTCCTTTGCTTTTATCCCATCTCTATTTCTGTTTCTTAACTGTGCTGATTGAGACCTGAACTGGTAATAACAGGAATTATATGAAAACTCTAGGACTGAGGGAAAGAATTGTCTCAATTCCAAGGATTCTGCTGCTTGTTCCACATACCTGGGTCCAATTCTTTGCCAGAGTCTGACCCTTCTGTTCAAACGTCCTTCTGCAAGCCTTGATGAGGAAGGATGCTGACCCTGAGGATTGCTTGGTCCTACAACTTTGTCTGACCAACTTGCCTGTTAATCATTGTCTGCTTGGCACTTCAGCCTGGTGTGTCCCCCAATCCTGCCATGCACTTGGTGGGCTCAGTCCTTCAGATAGTGGAGCTGGCTCAGCAGTGCTCCCCTTTTCTCAGTTGCCATAGCCTCTTGCAATGTGTGGCCTTTAGAAGCTGAAAAGTCATCACATCATGGTCTAAAGGTATGATTTGTTGTTGTTGTTAAGTGCCATCAGGTTGGTTCTGACCCATAGTGACCCTGTATAGGGTTTCCGAGGAGATGCTGGTGAGTTTGAACCACCGACCTTGCAGTTCAAATAGCTTTGCAGTCTGGAGCATTAACCCACAATGCCACACCAGGACTCCGCTAAAGGTATAATTAATGGATCTAAATTAGTAATACAGAGATCATGGTCTTTTGAGTTGTTAGATGTTATGGAATTGGCTCCCTACTCATGGTGACCCCATGTAATGTTTTTGGACCTGTGCCATCTTCAGGATTGTTGGTATGCTCTAGGTCCATTGTAGCTAATTTTGAGTGCTTTCCAATTTAGTGAGCTCAACTTTCAGCACTATATCAGACAGTACTCTGTTATGATCCATAAGGTTTTCATTATCTGATTTTTGGATGTTGATGAGTAGGCCTTTCTTCTGAGTCTGTCTTAGGCTAAAAGTACCCCTGAAACCTGCCCACCATGCATGCTGTTGCTCCTATTTGAAATACTGATGGCATAGCTTCCAACATCATACCAACACACAGGCCACCACAGTACAATAAACGGACAGACAGGCAGTGGTCTTTTGAGTTAGATCTTAATTTAAATCCTGGCTCAGCCATTTATTTAGTATTTATTTTGAACACACAATTTAAAGTCTCAGAGCCTTAGTTTTGTCATTTGTAAAAAGAAAGATAATAAAATAGAACATGAGGGTGGGGTGGTTATAGGAATAACACGAAGACCCCTGGCCCAGAGGGTTTAATGGTGTCTAGCACATGGACTAG
>NW_006408578.1:17297547-17298037 GCF_000296735.1 Chrysochloris asiatica
CTGAAACTTGCTCTCCAGCATAGAGATGCTAAAGCAAATGGAAGAAATGAGGAGGTAAAAGAGCTGAACAGAAAATTTCCAAGATCAGCTCAAGAAGATAAAGCCACATATTACAACAAAATGTGCAAAGATCTGGAATCAGAAAACCAAAAAGGAAGAACACGCTCAGCAGTTCTCAAGTTGGGGGAACTGAAGAAAAAAATTCAAGTCTCGATTTTAATTATTGAAAGATTCTCTGGACAAATTATTGAATGATGCAGAAAGCATCAAGAGAAGATGGAAGGAATACACAGAGTCACTGTGCCAACAGGAAATGGTTAATGTTCAACTGTTTCTAGAGGTAGCATAGGATAGCTAGAGCCAAGGATACTGAAGGAGGAAGTCCAAGGTGCATTGAAGGAATTGGCAAAGAACAAGGCACCATAGCATAGAGCCAAGGATACTGAAGGAGGAAGTCCAAGGTGCATTGAAGGAATTGGCAAAGAACAAG
>NW_006408578.1:17298281-17300076 GCF_000296735.1 Chrysochloris asiatica
GAGTAAAGTTTTGCTAAAGGTAATACAGAAATGACTACAATCATACATTGACAGAGAACTTCCAGAAGTTCAAGCCAGATTCAGAAGAGGCCATGGAATGAGGGATATCATTGCTGATGTCTGATGGATCTTGGCAGAAAGCAGAGAATATCAGAAAAATGTTTACCTGTGCTTTATTGACTATGCAATGGCTTTCGATTGTATGGATTATGACAAGCTATGGACAACATTGTGAAGCATGAGTATTCCAGAACACTTAATTGTGCTCATGAGGAATCTGTATGTGGACCAAGAAGCAGTTGTTCAAACAGAGCATGGGAACACTGACTGGTTTAAACTTTTAAAAGATGTGTGACAAGTTTTTATTCTTTCACCCCAGAAATAGGCATTATTATCTCTATTTTACAGATGAGAAAATGAGGAAACTTGGCCAAGGCCATGAAGCTGGTTCACAGTAGGTCTAGATTTGAGCTACTGACTCCCAATTGTGCTCCTACTTCCTTCTCCTGACACTGGATGCAAACTTCTGTAAGATCAGCACAAGGTCAGTTGTTCAAACCTACCAACTGCTCCTTGGGAACTTTATACAAGGTCGTTATGAGTCAGAACCAACTTAATAGCATTTAACAATGACAACAACAACGAAGATTAAACAAGGAGTCTTTGTAGCACAGTGGTTGAAGGTTTGACTTAAAATGTGGCAATTTACTTTCATAACGATTATGTAAGATCTTGGAAACCCTATGAGTCAGAATAGACTTGACAGCAATGGATTTTTTGGTTTAAGGAGTAATCACCTGGTTGGTTGGTTGGTTGGTTATGGTGCTGTTGACTTGGTTCCAACCCATACAGGCCCTGAATAAGGTTTCAGAGGAGTGGCTCATGAGCTTGAACTGCTGACTTTGCAGTTCATGCTGATGCTGCAGTCCAGCACATTAACCCACAGCACCACACCAGGACTCCAGTAATCACCTAGAGGAACCTTAAAAGAAAGGTGTCACATAGGACCATTATTGTAAAAACTTAATATAAAGTACCCACACTAGAAGGGGAAAAACCCCACAATTCTTTGTTGGTTACCAGGGTGTAGGCAGTGGGGTGAGAGGAGGGAGGGGAAGGTGAAGCACAAGGTAGGGAATAGACACAAGATAGTTTGGGTGCTAGGAGGGGCAATACACTGGAATTGGGGAAGGGAATGGAAGAATAAGGCAGATGGGAGAACATGTAGGCAGGTTTGCATGGCTAAGTGGTGATGTATGCTCAACCTTGGAAAAACAGCTCTGGGATACAGGGATTGAAGCATGGTTTGAAAGGGTGAAAGAGGGGAAATAATGTTAAAAAGATTGGCTGTCTTTTTGAATCTTGGTTTCCCTTACCTACTTTTGTAAAATTAAAACTTGAGGGGAGAGAAAGAAATAGCCAGAAACATCACCATAGAAAGTATGTAAGTCCGTCTTCAGCCTATAATTGATCGGAATACCTAAAATGGGGCTAGGACTTGCCCAATGAAGGAGGCTTCCTGCGGAGCCTTTGCATTTCATAAGACCATAGGTAGAATCCAGATCCCCATCCAGAGTTTTCTGAGGTAGGAAATTTCCACTTGAAAGGACACGCAGACCAACCTGGGGCTGTTAGAAGAACAGAAGAGACTTTTTGAAAGAAAGACCAGCAGGAAAAATAAAAAACAATAACGGCAGTCTGATTGATTACTACAAGAACAATGAATGTAAAGCTGATGTTCTCCCATGTAAACTATCACTCAATTCACAATAAAAACTTAAAATTAAAAAAAAAA
>NW_006408578.1:17300651-17305480 GCF_000296735.1 Chrysochloris asiatica
TCCCCCTTATTTATTATTTGTTTAAGGGACGCTGCCTGTCTTAGGCGGTCAGTGTGAATTCCTCAGTCTTACCCGTCATCGAAACTCATTGCAGCATGGCAATGGCTCTGTCTTAGGTTGCCGAGGAGTTTACGGTTTTTTAATGAGTAAACAACACAGACACTTAAAGGTTTTGAAGGAAGGCTAAAGTTCTATAAAAAGCCAATTGCAATCAAGTAGAGGAGAAAGCTGATCACATTGAAAGTCTGTAGCCTGTGGTTCAGTCTATACTGACGTGTTAAACTAATAGGCCTGCTGTTAACCTTCCTTCATCTCTTTACTTGGAAAGAAGGTTCTGGCCCGTGGGCTAATCAGGACTGGGCCTTTCACACTCCCATTGATTGATTGATGTTCCAGAGTTTTCCTATGGTTTCTCTGGGACCCTAAAGTTCAGTAGTGTTGCCCTGAGAAGAAAGCCACAGTTGGGGTGGACAAGAGGTTGTGGGGGAGGGGTGAAGAAGGGCCCTGAAGTCTGAGGCCAGGGAGGTTGTGGGGCTTCAGTTCTAGAACAGGACGTGGATAAGGCTCCCCTGGGATCACCTGGGAAATGGTAGTGAATTTTGAAAGGTTTGGTCACATAGTACATCTTCCATAAGTCAAAAAGTCAGAATGGGATGATGGTAGCACAACATGCTGGGTGTGACTATTGTCACTGAGTTATACACTTAAAAATGGCTACAATGGCAAAGTTTTTGTTATGTATATTTGCCACAATTAAAGAAAAAAACCAGGATATGGTTTCAAAACCTGACTTACACCTGGTGGGTGACAGACTGTGGGAACTATCATCTGCTGAACCCCAGATAGAAAGACAGAGTGTGGCCAAGGTGCCAAAGAGCAGCCCCTCAGGTCCCCAAGGGAGCAATGAGGCTACAGGGAGATCCTGAGGACTCCAGGCCCAGAAAGACTCAGCGTCAGGATATTTTGTGTCTTCTTCAACAGGGGACACGGATGAAGCTCACAAGTGAGGGAGGTTATAGTCACAGCAGTGGACTATGTCCTTGGCGGTGTAAGCTCTGCCCTGTGTTTCTCAAAAGGACCTTGAGAAGTTGGGTTACCCATTATCTATCACCCTTCACAGCACATTCATGTGATGAACTTGTGTTTACCTTTCAATTTCTAGAGTGAGTATTAAAATCAACCTTTCTTCTCTATCTCTGGAACATTGCACTAGGTCTCTAAGTATGCTTGAGCTGCACCTTTTCTGTGGACAGAGCAGGGTTGGTCTGATATTTTAACACCCACCCTGGAAGTCTCTCTGCACCACATGCATCTAATGTACAAAGGGAAGAACATAAATAAAGGTAACACCCAGGTGATTATTCCTAGTGAGACAAGATGCAGAGACTGGTGGCCAAAACAAAGCAGGTCTCCTGCTGAAATGAACAACAGGTGGAAAGCTGGAGGACCAGCAAGTGTGCTTGGAGGGTGGTGATTGGTCTGACAGCTCAGCATGGACCTGCAATCACCAGCAATAGGAAACCTGGCTGGGGAGGTAGAGAGAGAGGGGGCTCCCTTTTCCTGAACTTTACTCTTTTTTGAAGCTTTTATTGTGAATTGAGTGATAGTTTACATGGGAGACTGTCAGTTTTACACTTGTCCTATCATATTTCATTTCATTGCAATGACTACAATCTCCTCCGTGCATCATCATTCAACAGTATTTGCTTCTATTCCTTCTGGGGTTTTATTTGGATGTACACAAAAACACTCAGGAATATCTAATCATTTTAAACTACCAAAGGGCACATTCTACAAGTCTGCCTCTTGGCTGTCAGCACACAGCCTTTCTCTTTCCATGAGACTAGAGTCCTCAGCTGCTCCCTCTCTTCACGTCATCATCTCTGCCTCCATCTCTGGTGTCACTGCTTCTCTGAATAAGGTCCCACATTCTGCTCATGCTCTTCTCCCTTGATGGGCCCAGGGTCCTCTGTTTCTGGACTGTAAGATTAACTACTTGGAAGGAGTGGACTGCCTGCTCTTCCACAGTAGAATAGTGAGCTTTGGTATGGGGCTCCTTTGATTTCTGTAAGAACAGAGTTCTCAAATACCCACACTTCTTAAAAAGTACTTTCAAGTGCCACTGTGTTCACCACATCTACTTCAGGAGGCTCATACTGCTTCAGGCCCAGATCCCAGAACAAGCTTGGAAGGGAATCCTGTGAAATATGTAGAATGATGTGCTGTAAATGTATGGGGGGAAATGCCTTTTATAAAATGCCGCTTTTCAAAAAGAACTGAATATCTATTTTCCCCAGATAGATGTTTCATAGCACTTGGAGATGTTGACAAATAAATACCTTTCTGCTTTCATGGAACCCAGAACACTGAAGACAGAAGCAGAGTCCTGTAAATGTGCCCTCCTCCTTCTTGTCACAAATACAAGACCTCTGTGATAAAAAAAATACAGCCCCATGGGCAAACACCAAACAAACTGGCCCTGCAAGAAGTGTGGGTCATTCAAGGGGTCAGCTAGTGTGACCAGCTCCTTCTCAGTGCCTGCTCAGACTAGTCCCCTCAGGGTGTTAGACTGTAGCTATATCAGCCCCAGGCAGACTCAAGAAGAAAAATGTACATTTCATGAGTCCAAATTTTATGCAAGAACAAATTGACAGAACCAGCTGGAAAAGTCTTACCAGAGGGAAAACATCAATTTAAATATTTGGTTTATGTCCAAAGCCCATTCCATCAAAGGCCTGGCATCCACATTTGAGAAATAACACAGACATTTCTGGTGTGCCTGAAAAGTAGCTTCAGCTTCCCAAGCCACTGCAGTCAAAAGCCATCGCTGGCTCAAAGCCCTGAACTTAAGGTTTCTGACCCTGGTAACACTCCGTTAGCCTAAAACCAGAGCTCCCCAAATGCTGCTTTAGGCTGTGTAGGGACTGACTTTCTGCAGATACTCCAAGGAGGCCCAAGTCTATGAAGTTGGAGAGGTGGTGGTGGGCTGGAGACTGGCCTGAGGAGGATGGTGGTCCAGCTGCTGTTCCAATCTTGCCCCATGGCTTCTACTGCTCCTTTTGGATCATTGAAGGGCTGATTTTCTAGGGCTGCTGCCCAAATCCAAAACATGAATAATCAGCTGCAGTTTGCAAAGCCATTTCAGTTCATAATTGTTGTTTTCATTTAGAATTTTCTGGAATCCATAGTGACCTCCCAACAATGATGGGTTTGTTTTTTCTGTCTTCAGCATCTCAAGGCACTTGGGCCTCTGAGATGAGGATATGGAGGTAAATCAAGCCTTGGATTGGAATTCAGTCCAATTCCTTGGATTGGAATGAGACACGAGACACAAGGGGAAGCAGGATGGGGCAGTCCCACCAAGCCCTTTCTGGGTCAGGGTCTGAGTGTGTATCAGAGCAGGGACCACCCCCATCCCCACCCCCAGATTATAGCACTCCCTGCATTCAGCTGTCTGCCTCTAACACAAGATACCATTTGTGAGAAAGTAAAGTACAAAGGGCAATGTGCTGATAAAACAAGTCTGGCTCACAAAACAAATGAACTGCCATCAAGTGTATTCCAAATCACAGGGTCCCTACTAGACAGAATAGAACTGTTGTCTAGGATTTCCAAGGCTGTAAATCTGTTTTCAAGTAGACAGCTTCATCTTTCTCCCACAGGACAGCTGGTTGGCTTGAACCACCAAGCTCTAGTTAACAGCCCGATGCTCAACCCATCGTGCCACTAGTATACCCAATAAATGTTGCATGAATTAAAATGTTTGTTGGAAAGAATGCCTCCCTCCTATTCAAATGCCTCTGGAAAGGTCAACTTACTGTGCCTTGTAGGCTTAGCCCAAAAGAAGACCCTTGACTGACACATCTTAAAAAATTTTAGCTCATCCAGAACATTAGAGATGTTCTGTCTCTAATATTCAAATATGTATGCCAAAAAGAAAACACAAACACCATAGGAAAGTTTTTTGTGTTTTAACTTAGGAAATATCTTGAGGCTGCTGCTGTATGACGTCCAGTTGGTCCTGGTTCATACTGACCCCGGATAGGATTTCTGAGGCTATAAATCTTTACTGGAGTTACATGAAACTGTTGGTGGATTCAAACTGCTGCCCTTGCAGTCAGCAGCCCAATGCTTAACCCACTGTGCTACCATGACTCCTTATCTTAAAACTAAGGGGATAATAATCCTTTGAATCTCAAAATTGAAATTTCTATTCCCTTAAGCCATAGTAATGAAACCTCTTCCTGCTCACTTCAGATGACTGCTTTTCTTCTAAGGGTGGTGAGAATAGTGGTGAATTAGGGAGAGCGCCTGGATCTGGGCCCAATGTTCTGGTCTCAGCATGCTTGCTGGTCCATAGGATCCTGCAGCTCAACATTGGTCTACCCACATTGACCTCTGTGGTCCTGATCTGTGGCTCCTTCCCTTCCTCAGGAGGATGTGACCTTGTAGTCTGGACATTAGCTAAAACAATCATCCCCTGAAGTGGGCTCTCCCTCCCACTCCTGCTCAATGTGGCATCAGGAGTCCTTTCCCCTCTTTCCATCTCCTTCAGGCCAACTGTATGGATAATATAGAAAACCAACCAATCCCAAGAGTGCAGCTTGATAAACTATTACAAAGTGAATTCATCTGGGACACCAGCTCCCACATCAAGAACTACAATATTATCAGGGCTCCAGAGCCACTCTCCCACTAACACTTGACCTCCTAAGATTCAGGTAATTGCTATCCTATCTTCCAATGCCATAGGTGAATTTTACCTGATTATGAATTTCATATAAATACAGTATGAATTCTTTTGTATCTGGCTCCTTCAAAAAAAAAAA
>NW_006408578.1:17307130-17313551 GCF_000296735.1 Chrysochloris asiatica
CCCACAAGCAAAACGGCAGAAAGTCTCTGGAGTTTAACCAGTTCTCTAAGGGTTAAACAGTTCTTAAAGTCTTCTCTGCTGTGGAAACATCTGGCTGACTCCTTGGTGCTCTTGCCGGAGGGGCCTCAGTGGAGATATGGATGACGTCATTCTTCCAGTTGGGTCCTCGGTGAATGCTGGTTCCCTCAGGCAGGCTTGCTCCAAAGAGGGAGAAATGGCTGTCCTCTCGCTATAGGATCGAATTAGTCAGGCTGGAATCCATTTTGGAGAGCTTATGACCTGTAACACAGACTAAAACTCTAGCCTCTTGGTTACCCACACACACTCTTAAACTAAACTCCCTCTTGAAAACTTGTAAGCCAGTCACTTTGTGCCTTTATTGTCCCCTCATTTTAACTAGCCAATGTCTAAGTTGTCCATACCTATTTACCCTGTATACAGAGGCGATAGGATTGATACTAGATATGAAGACTCCTTCCCTCTCAGTTGGTATTTTGAGATACGACATCCATAAGTATAGGTCAAGCTCATCAAATTGTAGCAATTTACACTTGCTTCCTTAATTTAAATTTTCTTCTTATCTTCCTCAAGTCGAGTTCTGATTATCAAGCCATCAAAGCTAGATCAAATGGGTACTATCTACAAGTTTGTGCATATTTGTGCATCTCCCTTTACTTCATATAAGCTGGATGCTTGCCCTCTGTGGCTATGTCCTTGTCCATGGGCTTAGGTGTTCCCAGGTCTCACCACACTTTAGGCCAACCAGCTCTTCCTCTTCTCTCTCTCATCTCCAGGTCAACAGGAGTCTATGGAATGTGATTGAACCTCAGCCAATTTCTTCATTACTGCCTTAACCCCTTTTCCACTCACTAGTAGACCAATGTGTTCACCAGCAAGCTTACATGTCTACTTATGTGTTCCCTTTGAGTTTGAGTCTTGGAGGGGATTTTATCCTAAAGGGACTTGATTACTTGCCTTGATGGCTTCCTGGCAAACAACTTACTTGTTCTTGTAGTAGCCAATCATACTGCCATTTTTCTTTTGGGTTTTCCCTGCTGACCTTTCTTTGAATATGTAATTTCTGTTGCTCTAGCTGTTCCAGGCTGGTTTGCTTGTCCTTTCTAATGGGAATGTCCCACCTCAAAAGGTTCTGGATTGGGCTCTGGATTCCACCTAAATTCCTATACATTTCAAAGACTCTGCAAGAGGACTATTTCACTGAGCAAGTTCTAGAACTTCCTTTTAGGCTGAAGATGGGCTTACAGATTTTCTGTAATCATGTTTCCCAACATTCCTTTTTATCCCACTCAAGTGTCCATTTTACAATAGTAGGCTAGGGTAACCAATGTTCATAAGACAGTTTAAGCATCTTAGCATTATTTCCTTTCTTCAGACTATACCTCAATCCCTATATCACAGAGCCCTGTTGTTCCCAGGTTGAGCATGCATTACTATTTACTTCTGTCTCATTTAATCTGGCTTCTTTTGTTTCACATTATGCTGGTGGTGAGACTTAACAGCTGTGCATGTTGTTGTTAGGTGCTGTCAAGTCAGTTTCAACTAACAGAAACCTTAAGAACAAAACACTGCCAGGTCCTGCATCTTACTCACACTTGTTCTTATGTTTGAACCCACTGTGGTTGTCATGTGTCACTCCATCTCGCTGGGAGTCTTCCTTATTTCCACTAACCCTCTATTTTACCAAGCATGATGTTCTTCCTTCTCCAAGGATTGATCCCTCCTGAGAACATGTCTAAAAAGTTAAGAGATAAAGTCACCCCTTCCTGGTTTCTATGGAGCATTCTGGCTGCACTTCTTCAAAGACAGGTTTATTGCTTTCTGGCAGTCCATGGTACTTTCAAAAATTTTCACCAACATCATAATTCAAATGCATCAATTCTTTTACAGTCTTCCTTATTCATTTTCCAATTTTCTCACAAATATGAGGCAATTGAAAATACCATGGCTTGAATCAGGTATACCTTAGGCCTCAAACTGACATCTTTACTCTTTAACACTTTAACAAGGTCTTTTGCAGCAGACTTGCCTAATGCATTACATCATTTGATTTCTTGACCTCTGCTTCCATGAGTATTGATTATAGTTTCAAGTAAAATGAAGCCTTTGACAAATTTAATCTCTTCTCCATTTATATGGATGTTATTTATTGATCCAGTGTTAGGGATTTTCTTTTCCTTTACATTGAGGTGCAATACATACTGAAGACTATAGTCTTTGAACTTCACAAGCAAGTATTTCAAGTTCTCTTCACTTCCAGCAAGTAAGGTTGTGTCATCTGCATATTACAAATTGTAATGAGTCTTCTGCCAATCCTGATACCATATTCTTCTTCATATAATCAAGTTTCTCAGATTATTTGCTTAGCATACAGATTGAGTACGTATGGTGAAAGGACACAACCATGACACACACCTTTCCTGATTTTAAATCATTCAGCCTCCCTTTGTTCTGTTTGAATGACTACCTCTTGGTCTATGTACAGGCTCCTCATGAGCACAATTTAATGTTCTGGAATACCTATACTTGGCAATGTTATTCATAGTTTGTGATGCTCTGCACAGTCAAAAGTCTTTGCATAGTCAATAAAGCACAGGTAAACATCTCTCTGGTGTACTCTTCTTTCAGTCAAGATTCACTTGACATCAGCAATGATAGTCTTCCTTCCATATTCTCTTATGAATCCAGCTTGAATTTCAGGAAACTCTCTATCTATGGTGAAAATCCCTGGTAATGCAGTGAGTTATGAGTTGAGTTGTTAACCATAGATCAGCAGTTCGAATCTACCAGCCACACATGGGATAGAGGTGAGGATTTCTACTCTGGTAAAGATTTACAGCCTTAGAAACCATATACTGAGTCACTATGAGTCAGAAACAACCCAACTGCACACAACCACCACCATGTCTATGTATTGCTGCAATTGTTTTTTAGTTATCTTAACGCAAAATTTTACTTGCATGTAATGGTAAACAATATTAATGATAGTATTAATTGAATTTCACATTCTGTTGGTTCATCTAACTTTGGAATGAACATAGATATTGATCTCTTCCATTCAGCTGACCAGGTAGCTTTCTTCCAAATTTCTTGGCATAGGTGAGTGAGCACATCCAGTACTGCATTAGTTTGTTGAAATATTTTCATTGGTATTCTGTCAATTCCTGGAGCTTTGTTTTTTTGGCCAATGCCTTCAAAGCAATTTGGATCTCTTTCCTAAATATTATCAGTTATTGATCATGTGGTACCTCTTGAAATGATTGAACATCAGCCAATTCTTTTGGTACAGAGACTCTGTATTCCTTCCATCTTCTTTTAATGCTTCCTTTGTCATTCATATTTTGCACATAGACACTTTCAATATTGCAACCTGAGGATTGAAATTTTTCTTCAGTTCTATCAGCTTGAGAAATACTGAATGTGTTCTTCCTTTTTGGATTTTCTAATTCCGGATCTTTGTTCATTTTATTGTAATACTTGAATTTGCCTTCTTGAAAATTTTAATTCAAGAAAAGAAACTTCCTCATTTCTTCCCATTACTATGGCTTCTCTATGTTCAAGAGAAACTTTCAGAGTCTCTTCTGGTATCCATGTTGGTCTGTTCTTTCTTTCTTGTCTTTTTAATAACATTTTGCTTTCTTCATGGATGGTGTTCTTAATGTCATCCCACAATTCCTTATTAGTGTCTAATGCATCAAATATGTTCTTGAGATGGTCTCTAAATTCAGAAGGGATATACTACAGTATTGAAGGATTCTATGGGCAAAGTATTGAATGATGAAGAAATCATCAAAAGAAGATGGAAAGTATACAAAGAAGCTGTGTATCAAAAAGAAACAGTCGAGACTGATGATCGACCTCATTTGGGGGAAGTGCATGGCCAGCATGGCACTGGCACCAGCCTGGAAACAAATGTCATGGTTCTACTACCAGTACCTGCTCCTCATGGCACTGTACGTGCTGGAGCCCTGGGAGTGGACTGTGTTCAATTCGATGCTGGCTTCTGTTGTGGGGATGGCACTGTACACAGGATATGTCTTCATGTGGCAACACATCATGGCCATATTGCACTACTTTGAAATCGTACGGTGATCACCATGTGACCAAGATCCAGAGGTTCCTGAAGAACCACTCTCTGAAGTTGGAGTGGGACTTCATCAGATGTCATAAGAAACTGCTAGATGTCAACATATGAATGCTCAAATTCATGAATAGGACAGGAAAATAAACCTAATTCATGTTGTGTTATTTATTCTTAATTTTAAAAGATGCTCTTGTAGAGTAATTTTTGTCTATTTTAACATTGTAGTCATTTGTACTTTGATATCAGTATTTTCTTAATCTTTGTGACTGTTTCAATATCACCCCATGGAAGCTTTTCTTAACATAACTGAGTACATTTTAATTGCCTTATATTTTTAAAATCCAAAGGCATTAGTTGGCTTTACTGCTGTTACTATTGCATGGGATATACATCAGCCTAGATGTGTTTCTACACTTGACCAAACTCTGTAAGAAACAATACAAGATATGGGGCAAGAGGGAGGGGAGGGACAATATTTTATTGAGCACTACTTACAAAAGACTCCCTGTAAGTTCAAACTCAGGAGTCCAGTTTGAGTTATCTAGAATCCACTCTATTGAGCAGCTTATGATTTAAAACTATGAAAGCTTTTCCTAACAATGAAAAAACAGATCCTGCTAAAGTCAAAATAGAGGAACATTTCACCTTTTAAATATTGAATTCTTACTAGAACTTATTTCCAGAAAACTTATGATGATGATTCTTATGACCAAATGTTCTCAATTGGCTTGTCCTGGTGTGGCACTGTGGGCTAATGTGTCAGACTGCAAAGTCATTTGAACTGCAAGGTCAATGGTTCAGGCTCACCAGCCACTCCTTGGAAACCCTACACAGGGTGGCTATGGGTTGGAATTGACTCAACGGCACTTAACAATGACAACAACAACATATACTATAGTGTTTTTAATAGAAAGTGAATCAATTTCCTCTGAGGGCCACTATTTTCATGATTTTAATGTGTGCTATAAATGCATTTGCACATTGCAGTAAGATAAATTGTATTGTTGTTAAAAATTAGAGCAAAAAAAGGTGTAAAGTTGGTTAACATCCTTTCATCTTTTTTTTTTTTAAAAAAAAGATTTCTAGTTCTTAAATGTAAAATGACTACCTAAGTTTTTTTTAATGTAAACTCATTAATTTCAAAGGGAGAAGAAAAAAGAAGTGGTTGATATGCAACCATTTAATGACGTAGCAAATTATCAAGAACCAATGGTACTGAAGAAAGAAGTCCAAGCTGCACTGAAGATGTTGTTGAAAAGCAAGGCTCCGGAATTCCAAAATGAAATCTTTCAACAAACTGATGCAGCACTGGAGGCACTCACTTATCTATGCCCATTCCAAAGAGATATGACCCAACAGAATGTGGAAATTATCAAACAATATCATTAATATCACATGCAAGTAAAATTTCACTGAAGCGAATTAAAAAACAGCTGCAACAGTACATAGACAGGAAACTGCTAGAAACTCAAGCCAGATTCAGAAGAGGCTGTGGAACTGGGGATAACATTGATGATGTCAGATGCATCTTGGCTAAAGTAGAAAATATCAGAAAGATGTTTACCTGTGCTTTATTGACAATGCAAAGATTTTTACTGTTTGGATCATGACGAACTATGGATAACATTGTGAAGAATGGGTATTCCAGAATACTTGATTGTGTTCATGAGGAACCTGAACATAGATCATGAGGCAATTATTAGAACAGAACAAGGGAATACATAATGGTTTAAAATGAGGAAAGGTGTGCGTCTGGCCTGTATTCTTTCACCATACTTATTCAATCTGTAAGGAGCTCTGGTAGCTTAGTGGTTATGAATTGGGCTGTGAACCGCAAGGTCAGCAGTTCGAGACTACCAGCTGTTCCATGAGAGAAAGGTGAGACTTTCTGCTGCCGTAAAGATTTACAGCCTCAGAAACCCTGTTCAGGGTCACTATGGGTCGGAACTGACTCAATGGCACTTAACAACAGCAACAGCATTCAATCTGTATGCTGAGCAAATAATCCAAGAAGCTGGGTTATATGAAGAAAAACATGGCATTAGGATTAAAAGAAGACTCATTAACAGCTTGCAATATGCAGATGATACAACTTTGCTTGTTGCAAGCCGATAGGATATACAATACTTACTTACTGATGAAGATCAAAGACCACACTACAGATTATACCTCAATGTAAAGAAAACAAATTTTTTCACAACATCAGGATAAATGGAGAAAAGATTGTCAAAAGACTTCATTTTGCTTGAATCCATAATCAATACTCACAAAGCAACAGTCAAGAAATCAAATGGTGAATTGCACTAGACAAATCAACTG
>NW_006408578.1:17314436-17316669 GCF_000296735.1 Chrysochloris asiatica
GACAACATTGCAAAGAATGAGTATTCTGGAATACTTAATTGTGCTCATGAGGAACCAGCATATAGGCCAAGAGGTAGTTGTTCAAACAGAACATGAGATCAATGAATAGTTTAAAATGAGGAAAGGTGTGCACCAGGTTGTATTCTTTCACCATACTTATTTAATCTGTATGCTGAGCAAATAATCCGATAGGCTGGATTATATGAAGAACAACGTAGTGTCAGGATTGGAGGAAGACTCATTAACAACCTATGATATGCAAATGATACAACCTTGCCGGCTGAAAGTGCAGAGGACCTAAAATACTTACTGATGATCAAAGACCATAGCCTTGGGTAGGGGTTGCATCTCAATGTAAAAAACCCAAAACAATGTAAAGAAAACAAAACAAAACTCCAATAAACAACATTCATATAAGTGGAGAAAAGATTGAATTGTCAAAGACTTCATTTTTCTTGGATCAACCATCAACACTCATGGAAGCAGCAGTCAAAAATTTAACAATATATTACATTAGGCAAATCTGCTGCACAAAACCTTTTAAAAGTGTTGAAGAGCAAAGATGTCAGTTTGAGGATTAAGATGTGCCTAATCTAAACCCTGTAATTTACAATAACCTCAAATACATGTGAAAGTTGGTCAGTGAATAAGGAAGATCATAGAAGAATTGATGCATTTGAGTTATGGTGTTGGATGACAATATTGAAAGCACCATGGACTGACTGTCAAAAGAACAAACAGATCTGTGTTGGAAGAAGTACAGCCAGAGTGCTACTTGGGACATATGATCAGAAGAGACCAGTCCCCGGAAAAGGATATCATGTTTGGTAAAGTGGATGGTTGGAGAAAAAGAGGAAGCCCCCAACAAGATGGATTAGAATAGTGGCGGCAGCAATGGGCTCAGGATTAGCAAAGATTGCAAGGTTGACGCAGGACCAGGCAGTGTTTTGATCGGTTGTGTGTAGGGTTGTTACAAACTGGTGTTGACTCGATTGTACCTAACAACAACAATGCTGTTTTAAAAAGGTATTTGCAATAAGTAAGTTATTGGTCTTGCAAAATTCTATCATGTTCCAGCATCATTTCTATCATCAAGACCATATTTTCCAACTACTGATACTTCCTCTTTGCTTGCAGCTTTGTATTCCAATCACCAGAAATAAGTGCATCTTGGTTACATGTTTGATCAATTTCTGACTGAAGAAGTTGGTAGAATTCTTCAGGTTCATCACTGCTGGCTTTAGTGGTTGGTGCATCAACTTGAATAATAGCAATGTTAACTGGTCTTTCTAGCAGACATATGCATATTATTTTATTACTGTCAGCATTGTACTTTGCTCTTTTTGACAATGAATGCCACATCATTCCTCTTCAATTTGTCATTCCTGCCATAGTAAGTCGTGATGGTCTGCTTGCCAATACCTATCCATTTTGGCTTACTAATGCCTAGAATATAGATACTTATGCATTCCATTTCATTTTGACCCATCCTATTTTTCTAGATTCATACTTTGTGCATTCCATGTCCCAATTATTAATCAATGTTTACAGTTTTGTTCCTCATTTTGAGTTGTGAGTTGTTGAACAAATGAAGATCCCAAAAGCTTTACTCCATCCAATTATTAATCAATGTTTACAGTTTTGTTCCTCATTTTGAGTTGTGAGTTGTTGAACAAAAGAAGATCCCAAAAGCTTTACTCCATCCATTTTGTTGTGGTCAGCTCTACTTTGAGAAAGCTGCTCTTACCCAGTTGTATTTTGAGTGTCTTCCTAACTGAGGGGCTCATCTTCTGGCACTATATTTGACAATGTTCTACTATTAGTAAAGTCTTAGCGACTAACCATTCAAAAGTGGTCTGCCACTCCTTCTTCCTGTTTCTCTGAGTCTGGAAGCTCCACTGAAACCTGTCCTGCTGGTATTTAAAATACCAGTGGCACAGTTTCTAGCATCACAGCTGTCACAGTAGGACAAACTGGAAGATGAATGGTGGGACATGTATAGCAGCAATTCATTATTAAATGGAAATGCATGTGGCACCCTGGGCTAATGCGCTGGACTGCAAAGTCAGTTTGAACTACAAGGTTGACGGTTCAAGCTCCCCAGCTGCTCCTTGGAAACTCTATACAGTGTCGCTATGGGTCAAACAGTCTCAGTGGCAATTAACAACAACAACACATACAAGATCAGGCTCACACAGGACTTGAAGGCACAAGTTCCATGATGTTGTTGTTG
>NW_006408578.1:17316769-17325497 GCF_000296735.1 Chrysochloris asiatica
TAATGCGCTGGACTGCAAAGTCAGTTTGAACTACAAGGTTGACGGTTCAAGCTCCCCAGGTGCTCCTTGGAAACTCTATACAGTGTCGCTATGGGTCAAACAGTCTCAATGGCAATTAACAACAACAACACATACAAGATCAGGCTCACACAGGACTTGAAGGCACAAGTTCCATGATAAAATGGTCCAAATGTCCTTGGTTTCCATTCCTGTTAGATTACTGTCTTTCTTACATTCTGCACTTATGGCCTCATGGGGAATTAAAAAAAAAAAAACTTTTATTATGAATTGAGTGAAGGTTTCCAGAGTAGATAATCAGTACCACATTCAACAAATCATACACTTCATTTGATTGCAATGATTGTAATCCCTCCATGTACTACCATTTAACAGTATTTAACTCTGCTCATTTTAACTCTTGTACTCCTCCCTGGATTTTCCACTACCTTCATCCTGCCTCTGCCAACTTTTCTCGCTCTCTCGTTTTTACATTGCCTTCTCCATCATCCAAGTTAACATGTGTCTACTCTGTTAAATAACTTCCCCTTTCTCTCTCCACCCCTTGTAAGCATCATAGGATGTTTCTTTTTGCAAGAAAACCTTTTATTAACTTTTTACAATGGTGTTTCACATACAATACTTGTCCTTTTGTGAGTGACTAGTTTCACTCAGCATAATGTCCTCCAGGTTCATCCATGTTATGAAGTGTTCAGCAGATTCATTGTTATTCTTCAACATTGCATAGTATTCCATTGTGTGTATGTATCAAACTCTGTTTAACCATTGTACTGTTGACAGGCTGTCTCCATCCCTTAGATACTGTGAATGTACTACAATGTACGCGGCTATGCATAGATCTATTCTTGTCATGGCTCTTATTTCTTGCGGTTGTATACCAAATAGAGGGATTGCTGGGTCATGTGGTATTTCTATTTCTAACTTTTTGAGAAAGCACCGTACCATTCTCCACAGTGGTCGTACTAGCACAGTTCCACCAGCACTGTAGGAAGGTCCCAGTCTCTCCACACCCTCACCAGCATTTGTCGTTTTCTGGGTTTTGTTTTTTTAAACTTTGTTATCAATGCTGGGGTAAGAATGTTATTTTTATTTACATCTCGCTAATGTGGAGTCCTGGAGTCCTGGTGTAGTGCTGTGGGCTAATGTGTCAGACTGCAAACTTGTTTGAACTACAAGGTCGGTGGTTCAAGCTCATCAGCGGCACCTTGGAAACTGTACAAAGGGTTGCTATGGCTCAGAATCGACTCAATGGCACTTAACAACAACAACAATGTGGAGTGCTGGTGTGGTGCTGTGGGTTCATGCACTGGACTGCAATGTCAGTTTGAACTGCAAGGTTGGCAGCTCAAGTTTACCAGCCGCTCCTTGGAAACCCTACACAGGGTCACTATGGGTCAGAACCAACTTGATGGCACTTAAGAACACAATGTGGCACTAGAGTCTTGGTTTGGCATTGTGGGTTAATGTGCTGGACTGCAAAGTCAATTTGAACAGCAAAGTCTGTAGTTCAAGCTCATCAGTTCAGAAACCCTATACAGGGTCGCTATGGGTCAGAACTGACTCGACAGCACTTAACAAATAACAACAATGTGGCACTGTGGGCAAAAGTACTGGATTTCAAGGTCAGTTTGAACCACAAGGTCAGCGATTCAAGCTCACCAGCCGCTCACAGAAAATTCTATATAGGGTCACTGAGTCGGAACCAACTCGATGGCACTTAACAACAACAATGGCTAATGACGGAGAGCATTTCTTCACATTTGTTGGATGCCTGAATGTCTTTTTTAGTGAAGTGTCTATTCATGTCCTCTACCCATTTTTAAAATTGGATTATCTATCCTCTTATTGAAGTGATGAAGTGTCATGGGGAATTTATTATGATCAGCTGAGTGAAGAAGAGAAAACTCATGCCTAGTTACAGCTAGGTCTGCATGCTATGTAGGCACCACTCAGTAGTAGTGGACAACAGTAGCACTACAGCGCCTGTATGGGACCTTCCTAAGGGAGAGCATGGAAGGTAAGTTCTCCCAGTGGGCAGAACTTTGAACAGTGAACCTGGTTGTTCATTTTGCTTGGAAGCAGAGACGAGCAGATGTACGATGTGCAATGTGTCATGACTGGAGGGTCAGGAACTTAGATAAAACAGAATTGGCAACTTGTTGCAGGTGGATAGACCTCTCTGAATGGGCCAAAGAAGTAAAGATATTTGTGTCTAGTGTGACTACCTACTAAAGGTTGGCCTCGGTGGAGGAGGCTTTTAACAAGCAAGTGGATAGGATGATGTGTTCTATAGATACCAGTCATCCTCCTTCTCCATTCACTCCTATCATTTCTCAATGGGTTCATGAACAAAGTGGCCATGGTGACAGAGATGGAAGTAATGCATGGGTTCAGCAACATAAAGTTCCACTCACCTAGGCAGAGTTGGCTACGGTTACTGAGACCAACACTGAGTCCTCAACGTAGCACCATTCCTAAGACAATCAGCCAGCAATATGGTGGTGGGTTGATTATATTAGTCAACTTCCATCATGGAAAGGGCAACATTTTGTTCTTACTGGAATAGAGACATGGGCTATGGATTTGCCTACCCTGCACACAATGCTCCTGCCAGACATACCATCCAGGAACTTATAGAATGTTTTATTTATCATTACATTATCCCAAACTGCATGCCTCAGGATCAAGGATCTCACATCACAGCAAATGAAGTGCAACAATGGGCCCACGTTCATGAAATTCACTGGTCTTGCCATGTTGCCTATCATCCTGAAGCTGCTTACTTGATAGAACAATGGAATGGTATTCTAAAGAAACAGTTACGGTACCAGCTTGGTGTCAATACCTTGCAGGGTTGGGGCACTATTCTCCACAATTTCCAAGGAGATTGTATGAGGGGGGTCTTCAGAAAGTTTGCAGGAAAATTCTATTATCTTTTCATTCTATTTTTCCATAAACTTTTTTGAAGCATCCCTTGTATATGCTCTAAACCAACATCCAATATATGGTGATGCTTCTCCCATAGCCAGAATTCATGGGGCCAGGAATCAAGGAGTGGAAACAGGAGTGGTACCACTCAGTATGATCTCTAGTGACTGTGGTACAGTGAATTTACTTAATGTCTTTTTTAGCCATTGTCTTTGTAATTTCCACCAAATGATTGATTGGGGCTATACAGTTAGAGTGTCCTGGACTCTAACATGGGGATTGGTTTGTTTTACCATATCAGAAGCAGGAACTGATGATCCCAGAACATCAATAAAGTAGAGCCATGAATGGAGTGCAATATCCCTGCATGGAAAAACATTGGTGTCAGTGGTGATGACAGAGGTGATTAGAAGCAATAGCGCAGACAGACAAAGAGAGGGCTTCCCAGCCTATGTACTGAGTAAAGCTGAGGGCCTTAGGATAAGACATTGGCCCTTTGGTTATTTATCCGCAACATTGGAAGAGTTTGCAACACTTGCCTCAGCAAGTAGCTGAGACACCAAAGACCAGAGAGAGGTGTACCTGGATTATGGCTGAAAAGAGGTCCTCCTGATCAGAGAACTGCTGTGTCTGGAGTTGTTTCTGATCCCTAAATGTACCCTGTTCACTTCTCTAATAAATCCCATAATCATGAGTATTGTCTGTGAGTTCTGTGTGGTCATTGCAATGGATTATCGAACCCAGCAGAGAAGTAGAATGCTATGACAGGGATGGTTGGTGTCAGAATAGGATAAAGAAGGCTGTACAGAAGGAGCTCTGATAGCATAGTGCTTACGAATTGGGCTGCAAACCTCAAGGTCAGTAGTTCAAAACTACCAGCTGTTCCACAGGAGAAAGATGAGGCTTTCTGCTCCCATAAAGATTTACAGTGTCAGAAACCCTTTACAGGGTCGCTATGAGTCAGAACCAACTCCACGGCACATAACCACCAGGGTGGAGCCATGCTGACCTCCACCTCATGGGAATCCTCCTTGAGCTGATTATGGCTATTCTCCTCCCTACTTTTGAAACCGGAGGAGGTCAGACATGGTACCACCCCATTTTTGCAGTGAACCACTAGCAAAAGTTTTGCTTTCTGTACCCATAATCCAATGCTCTGTGTGTCTACAAGTCTTATTACCAAAGGGAGGAATGCTCAGATCCAGTAGACACAACACTGATTCCATTGAACTGAAAGTAAGAATGCTATGCAGATACTTTGGGCTCCTCATATTTCAGGATCAGTGGGCAAAGAAGGGACTTACCATAATGGTTGGTATGATTGACCCTAATTATAAAAAGGAAATTGGATTGATATTACATAATGAAGGTAAAGAAGAGTATGCCTCAGGAATACAGGAAACCCCTTAGGCCATCTCTTAGTACTACCATGCCCTGTAATTAAAGTCAGTAGAAAATTATGGCAACCCAATACTCATATGACTACTAAAGGCCCAGATCTTTCAGAAATGATGTCATGGGTCACCCCACCAGGCAGAGAACCACAACCAGCTGAGGTGCTTGCTGAGACCAAAGGAAATTCAAAATGCGTGATGAAAGATTTTAGTTGTAAAATGGCAGCTATGACTATATGATCAGTTGCAGAAATGAGAACTGTAATTGTATGAGTGTATATATGTGTTGTGTGTGTCTTTCTTTTCTTCCCTCTCTATTCCTTTACTTATTATAAAATATAAGAAGCAAATGGGGCTAGTGCACTATTGTTATGCCCACATTGTTGTTGTCAGGTGTCAACAAGTTGGTTCCAACTCATAGCAATCTTGTATAGGGTTTCTGAGGAGCAGCTGGTGAGTTTGAACTGCAATCCTTATGGTTCAAACCAACTTGCAGTCTAGTGCTTATCCTATGGTGCCACACATTTATTGTTTTATATTTGGTGCAAAAATGGTTTTATAATTGTCTTTAGTTAGAGACTATGTATGGTTTAAGGAGATGTGTACAGGTGCTAATTTAACAAGGGGTGGGTGATAATGGTTACATGTCATCTTGGCTAGGCCATGATTTTTAGTGGTTTGGCAGATACGATGCATGTGTTCTCCATTTTGTGATCAGTTAAAAGGAAAATTTCATTGAGTGTGACCTGTGTCCGATATATAAGGACACTGTGTCTTCTCTCAATCCTGCATCTGACTTGTCATCCTCCAACCTCCGGTTCTTGCAGAGTTTGGGATTCAGCTGCTGCCATAGCCCATGAGCCAGTATCCTGCCATTTGACTTGCCACTTTTGAGTTTATCAGCCCCAGCAACTCCATGAGTCAGGGGATGCTTCCAGCTTGATGCCTAGCCCATGAATTTGGAACTTGCCAGTCTCCACAATCATGTGAGCCATTTCCTTGACATAAATTCTCTCTATATGTCATGGATTGAATTGTGTCTCCCCTAAATATGTGCCAACTTGCTAGGTCATGATCCTCAGATTTTGGTAGTTCTGTAATGATATAACATGGCAGCTGTGTGATGTTCTGTAATGATGTAATTATCTCCCATCATGCCATCTAAAGGGTCAGCCAATCAGGTTTAAGGGGAATAGGGTGGGATGTAACATCCTTATCCAGGTCACAGTACATATTGAATGTAAGGGAGTTCTCCTGTGGTGTGACCTGCATCATGGTTATCTTACTAGAAATGAAAGGAGAGAGGAGGAAGCAGAGAAGAAGAACCTAACTACCACCAAGAAAGAAGAGCCAGGATTGGAGCATATCCATTGGACAGGGGTCCCTGAACTGAGAACTTCCTAGACCCACAGGATGATTGATACTAAGATACATGGATATCTTTAGGGAACACTAGGCCCACAGATGTTGAAACAAGACAAGGGCCTTCCTCCAGAGATGATAGAGAGAAAAAACCTTCCTGTAGAACCGGTGCAAATCTGCTGCAATAGACCTCTTAAAGTGGTAAAGAGCAAAGATTTCACTTTGAGGATTAAGATGCACCTGACCCAAGCCATGATATTTCAGTCACCTCATTTGCATTAAAAGCTTGACAATAAATAAGGAAGAGAGAATTGATACATTTGAATTATGATGTTGGCAAAGAATATTGAAATCTTCATGGACTGCCAGAAGAACAAACCAATCTACCTTGGAAGAAGTACAGCTAGAATGCTCCTTAGAAGCGAGGATGATGAGACTTGGTCTTACACACTTTGGGAACATTATCAGGAGAGACCAGTCCCTGCAGAAGGATTGCCACAGTGGTTCCAACAACAGATTAAAACATAATCTGTGAGGATAGTGTAGGACTAGGCAGTGCTTCATTCCATTGTACAGTTCCCTGTGAGTTGGAACTGACATAATAGCATCTAACAACAATAGAAAAACCAGGCTAAGACATGTAGCAACAGAATGGGATATCACTTCTGAAATCAGTCTACAAGAGACTGACTTTGCTCTTGCATGTGTACACTTGCTCCCTTTCTGACTCGTTTGCTCACTCTGGGAGAAGCCAGCTGCCATCTTGTGGATTCCTCTTAGGAGAAGCTCAGATGCCACGTAACTGAGGGCAACTCTTCACCAACAGCCAGAGAAGAAGTGAAATCTTCAATCCAACAACACACAAGGAACTAAATCCTGCCAATGACCACACGAGTGAGTTTGGAAGAAAATCCTTTCCTAAAGGAACCTTGTGATGACCATGACACTTTAATTGTAGTCTGTAAGCAGCCCTAAACTAGAGGACCCAGAAAAACCTGGACTGTTGTCCCAGAAACAGTTGGATAATAAATGCCGCTATTTTAAGCCATCAAATTTGATGGTAATTTGGAATACACCAATAGATAACTAATAGTCAGGGTGGTCGATCTCACAACTTACTTTGGTATTGAATAGTTATTTAGAGATAGAGTCTCAGTCAAATTTTTAGCTTAACATTCTATTACTGGTTGATAAAATAGTTCGTTCTCTTTATTTAAATGTATCTGTTTATAGAGAATTAGATCAATAGATGATACTATGACCACACAAAGAAATTATGTTCAATTTTTATATGAATATGATAAGGATGATGATGAATATATGCTAATTTATTAGATAAGAATTAGCATCAGCTCCATTTTTCAGATGAGAGAAATCAAGATTTAGGGAAGTTATGTAATTTTCTTAAGTCACACTCTCCTAAGTGCTTGAGTAGGGATTTGACAAAAAGCAAATCACACTAAAGAGCATTCTTTCTTCCATTAACCCCTGAACTCTGTAGAAATCAGGGTACTGCACCCAAGGAATGAACAGGGAACCACAATCTCTTGGACTTTCTTATTCTCTGAAAATGAGCAACTGAGAACTAGGCTTGATTTTGTTTAGAAACAAAAGTAAATGTGACATTGATTGCCTCTTGAATGTTAGAAGCAATCTGTGTCCTTGTTTGATGTAGTTTAGTATACTTAGCCCATGTTATCTGAACTTTCACCAACAAGTTCACAAACCAAATCATCAGACAGATTTTTGGATAAATTCCTTGCTATATACTCTTGCTACTGACTCAGAAACCAAATTCATTTGAATAGTGTACACACCCTCCAGATCCAAATATGGTGCCTGGCTGTCACTATCCTACTCAGGGGTCAAATAGATTTGGACAGTGAGGAATCATTACTCAAGCAAAGAAAATAGATCAAGCTGTTTTCAATTGCTATCTCTAGTAGGGCCGTTATGATTTTTTAAATTAATGTTTTATTGTGAATTATGTGATAGTTTATATGAAAGAACATTAGTTTTACATGCATTGTATCCTATATCATTTCATTGCCATGGTAACAATTCCCTCCATGCATCATCAACCAACCAAAGGGTATACACTACAAGCCTGCCCCCCGGTGGTCAGCACACAACCCCTCTCCCTCTCTGGATCTAAAGTCCCCAGCAGCTCTATCTCTCCACGTCATAGTCTTGGCCTCCATCTCAGGCATCACTGCTTCTCTGGGTAGAGTCCCACTCTCTGCTCTTCTCCATTGATGGTCCCAGGGACCTCTGCTCCTAGACTGAAAAGTTAATCACTCCCCTCCTTGCTACAAAACGTCTACCTTTATATTTCCAACCCTCACAATCAGTCCTGATAACAATTATTCACTATTGTATCACAAGAGACCTATCTACATTTCATTTCATCAACCCTGGCTAGACAGATTGGATACTACACACTGGGGATTCTATCTTCCTCCATGCCCTGTGGATCTAGGTTCCCTCTTGAAAACTTGTAAGCTAGTCATTTCTTTGCCTTTGAAGACCACCGCCCCCCATTTTGGGTAGCCAATGTCCAAGTTGCCCATCCATGTCTACTCTGTGTGCGGAGGGGGTGGGAATGATCCTGCTGTAAGGATTTATTTCCTCTTTTGAGCTACTACATCTGCCTAATTGTATGGGTGTTCTTGTGCATATGCCCTTTCTTCTTATCAACTAGATGCTTCATTCTCCACTCTATTCCTCTGTGGCTATGTCACTGACTCTGGGCCCAAGGATCCCAAGGTCTTGCCACACTGCTGGCCAACCAGGTCTCCACCCTGGTTCACAGGAGTCTATTGACATTGTAGGAGTCACAGAGAACATTGTAGGGCTTATCTCGCTGCTTCATTGCTGTTTTTCCCTCACTTCACCTTATCGGTAACAAGTGTGGTCACCAATCAGAGCATCTATTCCCATTGAGTCTTAGTCTTGGAAGGGAGTTTACACTGAGGGGACCAGACCACTTGTCTTGATGTCTCCGGGGCAAGCAACTTGCTTGTTCT
>NW_006408578.1:17350084-17351662 GCF_000296735.1 Chrysochloris asiatica
AAGTGGACTGCCACATCTTTCTCCTGGTTATCTGTTGGTGGCTTTGAACTTCTGACCTTTATGTTAGCAGTCAAGCCTGTAACCACTGTGCCACCAGAGTTCCTTATGCTCTCCTTTACTCTTAGGCAGTAAAAAGCTGCTTCCTTGAGGTAAATGTATCAGTTGAACCTCGGAGATCTCCCTGATCCTTCTGACAGTAAAACTGGGGGGGTTGTGCCTTTAAACTTCAGGTGTGCAGAATTGTATTATGAGTGGATTCACACCTACCTCTAGCACCCTTTACCCCATGTCCTAACCATCAGCAACCCAACCGCCTTGGATGCTTATGTGATACATATATGTGCTATGATCCCTATGTTGTTAAGTGCCTTTTTGAGTTGATTCTGACCCATAGTAACCCTGCATAGGGTTTCTAAGGAGTAGGTGGTGCGTTGAAACTTCCCTTGTAGTCCTACGTATTAACCCACAGTACCGCACCAGGTCTCCATGATTCCTATGGATAAGTAATTAGGACCACATTGTACCCTAGGAATCCTTTCATAGTTATGTCTCTAAAAGGATAACAGCTAATTAGCCATTATATTTTTGGTACATTTATATGAAACACTCCCCACTATTGTGTTGTTTAATACTGACCCCTGAGCTAATTAGCAGCCTGGTGTGATTGTTTCAATTTTCAGCGACCAATTAAGCAGTTGCTCTAGACAGAACTGACAACCGCATGTAAATCTGAAACAGAAACCAGAATCTGCTGGTTAAGGGGAGAAAGCCAAGATCAGACAAGGAAGGTGCGGCTGGTGATTTTGATGATTGGTGAGCGGTTCTTTCTGCTCACAGAATATTAAGCCTCTTTACATTCTGACTAGACCTCAAGACCCCTTCTCTAACCATTCGTTTTAAAAAAATACCTAAGAAGAAAGCAGTGTCTTGCTTTGCTCTAGGAGAAGAGAGACTTTAACTACCCCCACCCTTGGCATAAGCTAGGCACCTGCGGGGTATGCATTCATACTTGGACCCCCATTCTCAGAGGTAGCTTCATATCTACTTTTATGTTTCAGCCTAAATGGACTGTCATCAAGCGATTCTCACCCAGCACGGGATCCTCAGAGGCTCTGAGCTGAAGCCTCACTCCTAGCTTCACAGACCTCTCCAAGGGCAATTTAAAAGCTTTACTTGTCACCTCCACTTCCACCCTCACCCCTCCAACATCTCCATTTAGAGAGAGAATTTCAGTTGTCTCCCCAAAGGCAATATAAATGAAAGGCGAGGGATGTACGAGAAATATGGTAAACTACCTATTCAAGTCCCTCCTGGCTCACCCACGCGTCTGCTCCTGGCTCCCCCTCCTCCTGTTGGGGACTGGCGGTCAGGTGAGGTTACCTGGGCGCCATGAGAAACCCCGAGGGGCTCTGTAGTCCTTTCTCCCGAACTCGCCCCACTTCCCCACTGGGCCCCCAGGACTCTTGCCCCGCACCCCCCCGCGTGCGTTCTCTTCCACCTAGGGTTCCGGCGCACTATCCTGGAATGTTTTGATTACACCATCATATTTGACTGATAGCTTTGCTGGATAAAGGATTC
>NW_006408578.1:17352848-17361668 GCF_000296735.1 Chrysochloris asiatica
TAGTCTCTAATCACAGAAAAGGGAGAGGAGAGAGAGAAGGGGAAAAATAAATCTATAGCCCAATATGAGTATGACTTTAATGCTCTCTCTTCAGCTTCTGAAGCTGCCTGAGAGATTTCAAGATGCCAGTGTTGGTTGTTATGCTGTACCTCAGGCTTTAATTTAATTTTCAGCCTGTTTTGTTTTTAAACTTTTTTTTCCTCTACAGCTTTTTTGTGCCCTTTCCCATATTAAAAAACAGAACAAAAAACAAACAAATAAGAAATGTCCATGGCCTGCTCTTGGGCTGAGTGTCTGTGCACATGCGTGGCATAAGAACACACCAGTGGTGAGGGTGGGGGGTGTCCACTTGCTCAGGCTCCCCCTCTAGTCACCAGAATTGAGGTGGGCAAACAGTGGGCGCACAAATGACCAGATACCAAAAAGAAAGAAAAAAGAAAAAAAAATCAGAACAAAGCAAAACTGACAAAGTGTATTGTCCACCTTTGCCCCAAGGTTCCCGCAGCACTTTTCTGTGGTATTTTTGCTTCCCCTGCTTGATCTTGCCATTTGGTCTCGCCCAAGATGTTGGCTCCAGGCCTCCGAACCTGGCTCGGCAGATTCAAAAGTACACAATTTTGTACTTCAGTGCCAATTTCCACAAGCTATAAGCCCTCAACCTTTTAAAATATTCCTGTCTCTGTTTTTCTGAGTTTGGGAGCTCTGCCCTGGATCTGCTTTGCTTGGTATTCTGCGAACTTCACTGCACCTCCACCCTAGCTGCCATCAAGCCTTGCCCTCCATGATAATAGTATTTTGATACATTTTATAATCATTTTTCTGAATTCTTTCTCATGCATTTCCAAAGCCTGTCCATCTTCCAGTATGGAGTGTAGGTCTACTTCCAGCTCATTTGCCTCAGTCACTTTATCTTGTTTCTGGACATGTGCAGATATGGTTGTCTGCTTCTGTTTTTTGGGCATAATTAGGAATTGTCTGTGGCCTTAATATTTAGATGGGTGTGTATTTTGGTATTTTTTTATGCTTCATGAATGCCTCCAGGTAGATGTGATCAGGAAATGGGCTTCCCTTTTCACTCTTCTTCCTGAGAAGTTTCAAGATGCCACTGTTGGTCATTTTGACTTAACTTAGGATTTAATTTTTGGTCTGTTTCCTCTTTTGTCTGCTTGTCCCACTCCATAATCCCTGTTCAGGCCTTTTTTCTAGTTATAAATAGTTCAGGGCCGGCTGTGGCCGTTTGATTTTAAGTGGAAATGGTCTCTTTAAATTTCAAGGAGATCTGTGTGCATGCATAGTAGAACCCTCCGAGGGTATGGCTGGTGTGTCCACTAGCTCAGGCACCCCTATAGTCACCGGAATGGAGGTGTGCAGACAGCAAGGGACCAATGAACAGATACCAAAAGAAAAGAATGTCCACACTTTTATCTCCAAGGTTCTGTCAGGCGTCTGTGGCTGCTCTGATCCTTCCCCCGCTTGGTCTCACCCAAGATGGCGGCTCCTGGAGCAGCTGAGTGTCCCAAACTAGAAAGCAATGAATTTCTTGCTTCTGCCACAAATTTCCCCAGCTGTAAGCCTTCCAACCTTCTAAGTATTCCTTTATATGTGGTTCAGAGTTCTGGGACCATCCCCTGAGCCTGCTTGGTCGGGTATTCTGTGTTGTTGCTGACGGAGCACCTTACTACTCTTCCACCCAATCCACCATCTTGTTTGTTCTCCTTACCTTGTGCTTTAGGGGGTAATTTGTTGTTGTTTTAAAGTGGTGGGGAGTTAGTTCCAACTCATAGCCACCCTGTATAGGGTTTCTGAGGCTTTCAGTCTTCGGAGAAGCTGAAAGCCTCATCATTCTCTCACAGAGCTGCGGGTAGACCATGTTGTTCATAGACCCTGAAAGATGTACAGGCTATAGATTGTATCTGACTTCTCATTAACATCATGTTGTTGTTAAGTGCCACCGAGTCAGTTACAACTCATAGCAATCCTATATAGGGTTTCCAAAGAGCAGCTGGTGTGTTTGAATTGCTGACTTTGTGGTTCAAAGTCTAGTGCTGGTCCTATAGGACCAAACCAAGAGTCCCTTTAACTTCTTGGTTGGTTGGTGGTTATGTGTCGTGGAGTCCGTTCCGACTCATAGTGACCCTGAATAGGATTTCTGAGGCTGTAAATCTTCTCCCACAGAACCACTGGTAGTTTAGAACTGCTGATCTTGAGATTAGTAGCCCGACTCATAAACAATACTCTACCAGAGCTCCTTTTTAACATCATAGAAATGAGGATTTAAAACACATTGGATCTGCCTGATTACATCAGGTCACATCATGAGGGTTGGTTGTATTATATTAAACCACATCATAGAGATTATACCTATTTATTAACTGCGAAGCCACTGAGAATCCTGGCCCAACCAAGTTAACACAGAACCTTACCTATCACGTCAGTTCTGAGACCACAGGCAAATGCTGGCTGTTTAAGAATTGGACATTTCACTGCTTGTTTAAAATTCTCAATTTCCAGAGAGAGATTTATGAGAAGCTAATATGGGCTACTTGGCCAGAGGGCTTGCCCTCACTATAGACCAAGATTGATCACATGCCCAGCCCTGCCCAGAAAGCAGCCCTGACAACCTCTCACTAGATTTCTAAGACAAGCTCCACACAGACTGAGCCTCCCAGCCAGTTCTGACACCAAAATAACAAATACCAGAACTAGGATGTTCAAGGCCAGTTGCTGTAACCTATCAATCCTAGTGTGGCGCTGTAGAATAAAGCACTGGACTGCAAGGTCAGTTTGAACCACAAGGTTGGTGGTTCAAACTCACCAACTACTCCTCGGAAACTCTATACAGGGCTGCTGTGCATCAGAACGAACTCAGCAGCATTTAAAAGCAACAACAACAACAGTCATCCCTATAACACAGAGTTACTGAAAAAAGGGTGGTTCCTTCTCTCCTTCCTCATAGCTTTACCCTCACTGATCTGCCTTCCTCAGAATGATATTTCCTGTTTTCCCTCAGCCCTATTTCAACCCCAGGAGCCTCCTTTCAATGAAAACCAACTCTTCTAAAGTCATCAGTCTTTTGAAATCTGATTGTAGTTCCTGAGGTGCTGCAAACAGGTTAACATGCCTGACTGCTAACCAAAAGATTGGAGGTTCAAATCTACCCAGTTGCTCTTTGGAAGAAAGGTCTGGCAATCTTTCCCCAAAAAAGCAGTCATTGAAAACCCTATGGAGCAATTAAACTTAGGCACATATGGGTTCACCCTGAATCAGAATCAACTAGACAACAACTGGTATGACTATATCTCTGACTGGGCTCCCCTCTTCACACCCCACACTGCTGGGATGCAGTTGTAGTTCAAAGAGACACCACCTGACTGCCCATTGTAGCTTCAGGCGATTCCTCTTCCAGTGCAGGAAGAATGTTCAGATGGTGGCTCATCAGGCTAATTGTCCAATAATATATGATGTATCCTGGTTTGGGTAAATGATGGTGAAGATACTGTTTTCCCACAAAGTTGAAGATAACATCTGTGAAAGTGCTTATTTCATTTTCTGGCACAGAATAGGCATCAGACCAATGGAGTGTAATAGTAAAGTGTACATTTTTAAAGCTCCTTAGAAGGCAGGTAAAGATTTCTTAAACAGGACTCAAAAACACTAATCTCAAAGGCAAAGACTGATACACTGGATAGAAGTAAACTTAAGAATTCTTTACACGAGTGTTGTTGTTGTTGCTTTTAATTGCTGTCAAGTTGGTTCCGACCCATAGTGACCTTGTATAGGGTTTCTGATGATCATCTGGTGAGCTTGAACTGCCAATCTTGCAGTTCAAACAGCTTTGCAGTCTGGCACAAAGTTAAAATTTAAGTGGGAGGGAGAACAGGAGAATGCCAAAAAATACATATAAGATTGACATATGTGTTGACCTCTGCTGCAAATCTGTCCATGAATGTGGTAGAATATTCAGGGAACAAAGTTCTGAAAAATTCTTAGACATAATCTTGAGGGAATGAGTTGATGGGTATAGGGGCTCAGGACCATAGTCTCAGGGGACACTTTGGTCAATTGGCAGAACATAATACACAAAGATAGTATTCTACATCCTACTTGTGAGTGGCCATTTAAGGTGTAGCTACTGGGTTTTCCTCAACCAGAAGAAAAGTGCTGAAAATCAAAGACACATGTAAAATAATTAGGCCAGTGAACTCATGAATCATGTAAACCTCAATTTCCACTATCCTGAAATCAGAACTGCATGGTGCCTGGATCACATTAGAAGGTCCTGGATGGATAAAGTGGGATAAAAACTTGGGACAAAACTCAAAATTATATATCTCTATATATAAAAAACAACAGATTTACTGGTTGGATAGAGACTGGTAAACCCACCCCACCCCAAGACTATGGCCCTAAGTTAGCCTTCAGGTCTGGAAATGAATTCACCCCCATGGCTCAATTTTCAGACAAACAATATAAAGATCTTTAAGGGGAACAATAACTCTAGGGAGGTACACACACCTTAGTGTAATCAGCTATTTGAGAGCAAAAGGGCAGCATTTACCCAAAGAAAAAGTTCAGAAGGGTTTGGAAATGGAAACAGGAAACCTAAGGGAGGAAGTGGAATAAGTCATGTTACATTGTGGAGATTACAATCAATGAAATGAAATGAAATGTGTATGAACTGTTGAATGGAAAATTGATCTGCCCTGTAAATCATCACCAATTTACAATAAAATGATTAAAAATGTAAGCCACAGACTGGACAAATAGATTTGCAGTACATATAATGGACTCATAATACCTAGAATCAGGAGCACGGTGGCTCTATAAGACAAGCACTGAACTGCGAACAACAAGGTTGGTGGTTTAAGCCCACTAGCCACTCAGTGGGAGAAAGATGAGGTTTTCGGCTCCCATAAAGATTTATAGCATTGGAAATCCTTTATAGGGTTGCTATGAGTTGGCACTGACTTGACTTCACTTAACAGCAACAACATTATCTAGACTATATAAAAAATTCTTATAATAAGAAAAACACTGACCCAATAGAAAAGTGGGCAAGATAAATTAATAGGTACTTAAAAATATATTGCCAAAAATTTCTAAAACTGTTCAATTTCTAATGTCACCAGGCAAATGTGAACCACAATGATAAACCAACACGCACCTCTCAGACATAAAACTCCCATACACTGCTGAGGAGAATATAAAACAGCACAATCACTTTGTAAAACTTTTTGACAATGTCTACTGACTCACAAAGGAGCTCTGGTAGCGCAGTGGTTACAAATCGGGCTGTGAACCGCAAGTCAGCAGTTTGAAACTACCAGCTGTTCCGCAAGAGAAAGAGGAGGCTTTCTGCTCCCATAAAGATTTACGGCCTCAGAAACCCTATACAGGGTCGCTATGAGTTGGAACCGACTCCACGGCACATAACAACAACAACTGACTCACAACATACACAGACTTTAAAAGCCAGGAATTCCACTCCAGTATAGACTAAGAGAAATGCATGGTCGCCAATCAGTGTGTATTAGACTGGTTATAGCAACACTGTTGGTAACAGCTTCAAATGTCCACTGTTTTAATCATCTAAGATAAACTAGGAAGAAGGAGAAGCAGACAACTTCTGGGTGGTTTGTTGTTAATTGCTGCTGAGTTGGTTCTGACTCATAGCAACCCATTAGAGGGTTTCCAAGGAGTGGTAGGTGAGTTTGAACCACTGATCTTGTGGTTAAAACCAACCTTGCAGTCCAGTGCTTTATCCTATAGTGCCACACTGAAAAACATATGAATAGCAATAAAATACTGTCAGCACCAGAATAATGAATATGGAAACATTATGAATAAAACCAGAATACGGTCAGATATAGTGCCAGAAGATGAGTCCCTCAGGTGGGCAGGCACTCAAAATGCAACCATGGAAGAGCTGCCTCTTCAAACTAGACATGACTATGATGACGTGAATGAAGTAAAGTTTTCGGGACCTTCATTTTCTGATGTGGCACAACTCAAACAGAAGTAAGCATGTGGAATTTATGAAGCATGAATCTAGGAAAATTGCAAGTTGTCAAAAATGAAATGGAGCACATAAAGATCTGTATCCTAGGTATTAGTGTACTGAAATGGATGGGGAGTGGCCATTTTGAATCAGACAATCATATATTATGCTGGGAATGACAAATTGAAGAGGAATGGCATCACATTCCTCATTAAAAAGAACATTTCAAGATCTATCTTGAAGTATAATACTGTCTGTGATAGGATAATACCCACACACCTACAAAGAAGACCAGTTAAAATCACTATTATTCAAATTTACACACCAACCACTAAAGTCACTGATGATGAAATTGAAGAATTCTACCAACTTATTCAGTCTGAAACTGATCAAACATACAACCAATAAGTATTGATAATGATGGTTGGAATGCAAAGGTTGGAAACCAAGAGGAAGGATCAGTCGTTGGAAAGTATGGTTTTCATGACAGAAATGATACTGGAGATTCCATGATAGAATTTTGTAAGATCAATGACTTCTTCATTACAAATACTTTTTTTTAAACAACATATACAGATGGACCTCACCAGATGGAATACACAGGAATCAAATCAACTACATTTGTGGGAAGAGACAATGGGAAAGCTCCATATCATCAGCCAAAACAAGGCCAGGGACAGACTGTGGAACAGACGAGCAATTTCTCATATGCAAATTCATGCTGAAGCTGAAGAAAATTAAAATAAGTCCACAAGAGCCAAAATATGACCTTGAACATATCCTACTTGAATTGAGAGATCATCTAAAGGACAGATGTGATGCAGTAGACACTAATGATTGAAGAGGAGAAGAATTTGGGATGACATAAAAAGCATACAGGAAGAAATCTAAAGGTCATTGTTGTTGTTGTTAGGTCCCATTGAGTTGGTACCGACTCATAGCGACCTTATGCACAGCAGAATGAAACACTGCCTGATCCTGGGCCAACCTCACTATTGTTGCCACGCTGGAGTCCATCGATGCTGCCACTTGGCCATTCCATCTCGTTGGAGTCTTCCTCTTTTTCACTGACCCTTCACCTTACCAAACATGATATCCTTCTCTAGCGACTGGTCCCTCCTGACAATATGTTTGAAGTATGAGAGACAAAGTTTGGCCATCTTGGCCTCTAAGGAGCACTCTGGCTGCACTTCTTCCAAAACAGATCTGTTGGTTCTTCTGGCAGCCAATGGCACTTTCAATATTCTCCTCCAACACCATAACTCAAAGGCATCAATTCTTCTACGGTCTTCTTAACCACTGTCCAGCTTTCACATGCATATGAGGTTATTGAAAATACCATGGCTTGGGTCAGGCGCACCTTAGTGTGGGTGTTCGTGTGCATATGCCCTCTCTTCTTATCAGCTGGATGCTTCACTCTCCACTCTAGTCCTTTGTGACTATGTCACTGACTCTGGGCCCAGGAGTCCCCAGGTCTTGTCATATTACTGGCCAACCAGGTCTCCACCCGGGTTCACAGGCGTCTATTGAACATTGTAGGGCTTACCTCATGCCTGCTCATGTAGTCCCCTTGAGTCTTAGTCTTGGAAGAGGGTTTTCCCTGAGGGGACCTGACCTTGATGTCTCCTCAGTGAGCAACTTGCTTGTTCTTATAGTTGTCAGTCAGACTGTCATTATTTTATTTTTACTGTAGGTCTTTCTTTCAAAAAGTATCTTCTGTTCTTCTAGCCACTCCAGGCTGGTCTGCTTGTCCAGAAGATTCTGGGTGGGGTTCAGGATTCCACCTATGGTCTTATGTAATGCAGAGGCTCCACAGGAAGCCTCCTTCACTGGACGCATATTAGCCCCATCTGCGAACTTTAAGGTCAGCATTTCGAAACTACCAGCTGCTCCGCGGGAGAAAGATGAGGCGTTCTGCTCCCGTAAAGATTTACAGCCTCGGAAACCCTGTACAGGGTCGCTATGGGTTGGAACCGACTCGACGGCACTTAGCAACAACAATCAGTTATAGGCAGAAGACAGACTTACAAGCTTTCTATGGTGATATTTTTGGCTATTCCTTTCTCCTCTTCAAGTGTCTATTTTATAATGGTATGCAAGGGAAAACAAGATTCAAAAGACAGCCAAGCATCTTAACATTGTTTTCCCCCTTTTGCCCATTCCAACCATGCCTCAATCTCTGTATACCAGAGCCCTGTTGTTCTAAGGTTGTGCATACATCATTATTTACCTCTGTCCCACTTAGCCCATGCAAATCTAATTGTTTTCCTATCCACCTTGTTCTTCCATTCCCCTCCCCCTTCTTGTGTATTGCCCCCGTTCCCAGCACCCAAATTATCCTGTGTCTACTCTCTACCATGTGCTCCACCTTCCCTTCACGCCCTTCATCCCACCCCCGACATCCCAGTAAGCAGCAAAGAATTCCACCCCCGCCCCTTTAATATGGGTTCTTTTTCTTAGTCTTTTACAATAGTGGTCCTATGCAGAATTTCTCCTTTTGTGACTGATTAATTTCACTCAGCATAATGTTCTCAAAGTTCATCATTATGCGGTGGCTTGCAGCTTCATTGTTATTCTTCAAGGTAGCATAATATTCCATTGTGTGTATGAACCAGAGTTGTTTATCCATTCTTCAGTTGCTGGGCAGAAGCTTCTTATTGGTTCCTGTTTCCAGCTGTTGTTTTCTCCCGCCCTACGTTATTCCCTGTGTTATTTTTCCTATTCTATCAATGGCATGGAGTCCTGGTATGTCAGTGTAGGAAAAGTACTGGATTGCTAACCACAAGGTCGGCAGGTCAAACCCACCAGCCGCTCCTTGGAAA
>NW_006408578.1:17385499-17395376 GCF_000296735.1 Chrysochloris asiatica
TATTATGGTTATGTCGTCTTGCTCAATTGACCCTTTGATCATGAGATAGTGTCCTTCTTTGTCTCTTATGCTGGTTTTTATCTTGAAGTCTATTTTGTCGGAGATTAGTATTGCCACTCCTGCTTGTTTATTGTTGCAGTTGGCTTGCTAAAATTTTTTCCATCCTTTAACTTTTAGTCTGTTTTTGTCTTTTTGTGTAAGGTGTGTCTCTTGCAGGCAGCATATTGATGGCTCTTGTTTTCTTACTCTTTTACAATGATGGTCCTATGCAGTATGTCTCCTTTTGTGACTAAATTTCACTCAGCATAATGTCCTCAAGGTTCATCCATGTTATGCAGTGGCTTGCAGTTTCCTTGTTGTTCAAGGCAGCATAGTATTCCATTGTGTGTATGTACCAGTTTGTTTATTCATTCTTCAATTGACGGGCACTTAGGTCCTCTCCATCTTTTTGCTATTGTAAATAATGCTGCTATGAATATTGATGTGCATATATCTACTCGTGTTATGGCTCGTCTTTCTTGTAAAATACCAAGTATAGGAATTGCTGGATCATACGGTATTTCCATTTCCAACCTTCTGAGGAAGCGCCATATTGCTTTCCAGAGTGGTTGGACCATTTTACAATCCCACCAGCAATGTAGGAGGGTCCTAGTCTCTCTACATCCTCGCCAGCATTTATAGCCCTCTATACTTTTTGATCTTTGCTGTTATTGCTGGTGTGAGATATCTCATTGTTGTTTTGATTTGCATCTAATGGCTAGTGATCACGAACATTTCTTCATGTGTTTGTTGGCTGCCCAGCTCTCTTCCTTGGATCATGTCCTGTGCCCGTTTTTTAATTGGGTTGTCTTTTTCTTATAGAGGTATTGTAGTTTCCTATACATTTTAGAAATGATTCCCTTGTCTGATGTGTCATTGCTAAAGATTTTTTCCCATTCTGTGGGTTCCCTTTTTACTTGTTTGGAGTATGTCCCACTCATCTATTTTGTCTACTTCTGTTTGAGTACTTTTCAAAATGTTTGGTACTCTGTGTATTAAAATGGCTTTTGGAAGTCCCCTTGTATCCCTGTTGTAGAGCTTTAAGATGTGTGCTACTGCAACACATATAGTCCCATTCCTTTGAAGAAGTTAACAGCTTGCTTAGATTGTGAGAACACATTTGTAATTTTCCAGTGGGTTAGCACCTCTGTGATTGACCAAATAAGGCGTGAAACATGGTCAGCATGACTCCTGCCATACCTTTCCCTCTCTGATCATGTGCTGGGGTCCAAGGGTCACCTCCGAAATTCTAGCCAGGTGACCATCATGCACTTTTCTCCCCAGCTTACACTATGGTTACAGATCTCCTTTAATCTTTACAAAGTTGTATTCTTTTGACTTCTTTAGCCTTAACTAGTCTTCTTGCTAGGGGTGAGAAACCGTATCAACGTTCCAGAATTTTTTTTTGAGAACTCTCATTTTATTAACATTCTCTATAAAATAAATACTCAGCACATGTGCTAACAAGAAAACCTGCCTTTTATACTACAGTGCAAATGCTGACTGTAACATGCACAGTTGAGGAAACCAAGGTCAAGAGAGTGACATCTCTGGTCTGAGGGCTAAGTGGGCTGAGTACTAAGAAGTATCTACTTCTTCTGAGGGATGAGAACTATGCAAAACCATGCAGATGGTAGGGAGCATGAGGGGAGAAACAAAATCAACCCGTTGCCAACTGAGTTGATTCTGATTCTTGGTGACCCTGGGTGGTAAAAAATGGTTAAGCGTTCGGTCATCTACTAACTGAAAGTTTGGTGGTCTGAATCTTCCAAGGGCTGGAGATCTGCTTCTGGAAGATCACGACCATTAAAAACCCAAGGGGGCACAGTTTTCTGACACACATGGTGGCGCCGTAACTGAGGAAGAGGCCTGAGAAATACAGGAGGGTTGGGTGACTGTGTGCATTTTTTAAGAACACAAGAATGGGTGTTTTTGCCATAACTGATTTTATAACCAGCTCTTTTCACCTTTTAGAAACATCCCATTCTTTTCAACAGCTGTGTGGTTGTTGCATATTTATGTAACCAAAATCTTAATAGATAAGCATGTTATTTCTAATTTCCCACTACTAGATGAATAAGGAGCTCTGGTAGCGTAGAGGTTATGAATAGGGCTGTGAACTGCAAGGCCAGCAGTTTGAAACCACCAGCTGCGACGTGGGAGAAAAGATGAGGCTTTCTGCTCCTACAAAGATTTACAGCCTCGGAAACCCTGTTCAAGGTCGCTATGGGTCGGAACCGACTCCACGGCACTTAACAACAATACGAGATGAATAGCATACCTACCTTTATTCTTGAATTTTATTTAAGAATTCACTCCTGATGATTGTACTTGTAAATGGTGTTGCTGCAGGGTGGTTTTTGAATATTTACTTTGATAGTTGAAGGCAAATTATCCTCGGGCCAATTTAGACACACACCAACGAGAGAGACCATAATGCAGGCATGAATGTAAAACTTAACGAGGTCAGGCTTCCCGCTAGGTGAGCCTTGTTTTCTTGCCCTGAATCAAAGTCAAGCCAGCAGTTAAGATTTGTTTCACAGAAGAGGGAATGATACCACCATCGAAGCCAGGGTACCGAATGTGGTCTAGAGGATGCAGAATCTTAGATAATGGACCCAGAGCCCTAATTTGAGGTATGGCGATCTAGGATAAGCACTCACCAGCAACGTCAGCAGTTCACTCACCAGCCATTCCTTGAAAAGCCCATACAGGGTTCGCTGTAAGTCGGAACTGACTCAATGGCACATAATAACAACAACTACGGAGTCTTTCCTTATTTATAAATACCATATAACAGACATCATGGTAAAATACTTGGAGTAAACAAGTATTTTATTCCACACTGGGTTATGGGTTTTGCCCAGTTTGTCAAGATGTCTGTCTTACCCTTATCCAGCTACCTGTGTGACCTTGGGCCAAGTGTATGACACTTCAGAAGTTACTTATCAAAAACCAGTGATGACAATATCTGTATGGTAGATTTGGGTAGAGATGGAAAAATTCATGAATAGAGATAAAATCTCACACATAATACTGAATGAAAGACAAACCAGAGGCATTTGTGGTAGAATATAAGTTAAAAATAAGCAGAATTAAATAACATACTTTAGGAGTATCTTCATGGATGGAAACACAACATAATAAAGAGACGCAAGAAAATGATGAACACAAAATTCAGGAAATGTACATTGAGTTTGGAGAGCTAAGGTAGAAGTGACTTGGGAGGACCTTGGTTACACTACACTCTATGAAGGCCTCTCAGAAAGCTCGTGCAAAAATTCCATTACCTAATTCCATTTATTTTAGAACTTTTTGAAGCTCCCTTGTATTTTTACCTAATACAGGTGTTTGCTTCATTACTCTTAAAGCTGTACAAATGTTTTATCCACATTAACAAATAAGACTAAGACAAAGAAAACTTCCCATGAGAGATCTCAGAAGTGAAGAATTATCAGAGAAACCATTCAAATGTGTTAAGAAATATTAGTTTTATTTAACCAGTTTTCACAGCTGAATATTTATTCTATAAAAACTTTACAGATTGTACAGTTTATATATAGTTCAAACTACTGAACAAAAAAGTAGGTCCCACAGATGCAAAAATACTGTACCAATCAATCCCAGGCAAAGGGAGATTCACACACTGTGCAGCTCTCCACGCCGTCAGGAGGCGGTCAACTCTAAGTATAAACTCCAAAACTGTACAAAAATAAGGTCTGATTTTATTTCTTTCTTCATACATTCAATATGATTGCAAGCTCAGAAGCCTAACTAATAAAAGGCATCTGTAGTCAGGAATCGGCACCCTCCCAGAAGGAAGGCCAATGTCTATGTACATAGGGCACTCTTGGACACCATAGTGTAGTCAGTATATTGTGTAGACATAAAAGTTTAGACAAAAAACATTAAATGTCTAATATAAGGTAGTTTTTTTTTTTTTTTTGAAAGGAGTTTCTGCATTTAATAGTGTGCCAAAAGAATTTTAACTTATTAAATAAAATATATTCTAAGTGAACCTAAAAATTACACATTATAAACATAAAAATACTTCTTTTTGGTGTAATACATCAATTAAATCTGCAAATAGAAAACCAAAACTGTATATAAAGTAGTATTTCTCACCCAGCGACAAGAAGCACTTAAGTAGTTATTTTTCAAAAGGGTCAAAAAACTATTTTAAACCTGCTAAGACTAACTTCTAACTTTGATATTCATATGGAAGCTACTCAGTGATTCACTAATACTGCACAACAAGCTTTCCTCTAGAGACAGTGGTTTCTTCATGTAAACTGGGTACCAACGGGCAGATTGGAAAAGGAAGGATTCCAACTGATGTCTCAGCGCAGACCCTAAGAGGACATTTAGTTTGGGTATCCTCATTGGGGACTTTTCATCAGAATGAGTCATTGTAAAAGACAAGACTTCTGATTTAGGATTTTTCCATCTCTGAAGTATGTGTACCTTCTTGGAAACAAAGATGACGTCTCAGATCTCTCTCTATATACTATCTGGGGCAAGAAAGGTGAACTGGCTAATACCTTTCCAGATTTTATGTTCTAGAAGTTAAAAATGAGGAAAATGACATTATTTGGACTTTCCTGCAACCCAAGACAGCAAACCACAATTCTTTTTCCTTTTCATACAGTACTAGCCAAAGAGAACAGACATGAAAGCTTCGAAAAGCAGTGTAGTACTCACGACACTTTCATACTCGTGTGTACATTAAGTATAAAAGAATGACATTTGGACGAAGGAGCTTTGTAGTTATTTATTGTAAAGTTACAGTACTTAAAAACTCCTTGAATGTAATAAATAGCTTGGAGGTTTCCAGTCCTGGTTCCAAGCATGATTTATGGGTAAACTTATTTCCGGCTGTGAAGGTGGAGTAGGGCGACATGGAGCCGCGGGCGTCCTGTAGCCAACAGTCCCAGTGTCATTCGGTAGGCACTCGGCAGTCAAAACTCATCTATTTTCCTTTGTAAGTATTTCAACATGGAGTCCATCCCTTGGGCCGAGCCCCAGATTTTCTTCAGCACTTCACACTCCCTCTCGTTGGCCTGCTCCAGCTCCATCTTCATGTTACAGCGCACAAGGGCTTTGGATTCCTCAAGCACCTGGGCCAGACAACAAGCAGTGAGCAACAGGGGGTGTGTGTGCGCACTGCCTCCATGATTCTCCTGGCTGTGGAGCCAATCCCCCAAGCTGAGTGATTACCAGTTTAAAAGGCTGTCCCTTTTCACTATACATGTCAGACCGAATATCTGAATGAAGTGTATTTCACACCAATTATTGGATATATTCTCAATTTCATAACAGCGATCCAGCTACTGAGAGTGAGCTGTTTGCAGCCCTGGTTGCCAGGCTGCAGTGAGTCTGCCTTTGCTCCCATGCAGCTGCTGCCGGACCACGAGGGCCACAAGGGCCCCACACTGGACACTGACTGTTGTGATGCTTTATGAAAAAGCTGCAGATGCCTACTGAGGGACCAGAATGCAGATAATAGGATGGTTGTTCAAAACTGGGTGAATTTAAAACAAACAAACTTATCAACTGATTATTTTTCAAATGCAATTTTGTTGGCAGAAGATTAAATAGTTTCAGGAACATTTATTGAACAGAAACTTAGGTCCACTGTAGGGGAAAAACAAAACAGCATCTGTGAAAGGGCTTTGAGAACAGTAATCCCCAAACCCACAGCCACCTAGCAATTAGGGCCCACAGCAGCTGTGCTGAACAAAGGAGAAGTGCTCCATAGGGTTTCCGAGGCGGTGTATCTTTACAGGAGCACACATCCTCATCATTCTCCTCCAGAGTACTTGGTGGGTTCGAACTGCTGATCCTGCAGCTAGCAGCCCCATGATTACTCCACCCTGTTAAATCACTAAATTTCAGATGCAGTGCCAGAGATAGGGAGCTGCAGTTATTGATTATGGCTTTTATCAGCATTTCACAGATAGGCTCTGTAGACAACAAAAAGTGGAGGACTTAGGAGATATCCTATTTGTATGAAATCTCTGAAAGAAAAGGTCATAATTTAAAAGTAACATATGGAAGAAAAAGGTAGACTTACAACTGGATTACATGAGGCAAGTTCCTTAATTCGAACCATCACTTCCTGTGTGAACGTTCCTGGCCAAAACACCTGGGAGACCAGTCCTTTGCCACATGCCTCCTGCGCAGTCAGCTTCCGTCCACTGAGCAACATTTCATTTGCCTGAAAGAATTTGTTGATATGAAATGGGACATATGGACACAACCTGACCAAGGTTTCAAGGTTGACACAAGAAGTACACTGAGAATTAACTGCTGCTACTGGTAAATGTTACAGATAACATAGCTTACAATTCTGTAACAACTGCAATAATCAAAACACAACACAATGCCACAGAGTTGAATCCGACTCACACAGACAGAGTAAATCTATGGTTTTACAGTCTGTAAAGCTTTATGGGAGCACAAAGACTCATCCTTTTCCGAAATGCACATATGAGGGGGCTTCACAAAGTCCATGGAAAAGTCTTTTAATTCCATCTTTTCATGAACTTTTTTAAGCCCCCTTGTACATATTTCTATGTGCTATGTTTTGGAAACGCTAACAGGTAACACTGATAAGAGTTCTCAAAGGACACAGGATGACCATGGAATTCATTAGGAAGAAGTTTTAAGAAATTTCAAAACATTAGTAAGAAAAAGTCCAGGGAAGTTGCGCTGAAGAATTTTTTTCTCATCGTGACAATGGAAGTGCTCATTATTTGAAGGTAACAAAGGCTGTCATTGTCCCATGAATATCACTGGGAAACCTTATCCCATCTACCCTACAGTCATGAGTTTTGTTTGTTTCAGACTTTTTGTTCCCCAAATTCAAAGAACATTGAAAAGGAAGGAACACAATTTGAGTCCTTCAAGGAATGCCCAAATGGTCAATTTGACTTTGTGTAAAATGAAAGAGCTAAGAATTCTCTGGGGAAGAGTTAAGGACATGGAAATCCTGCACTCAGAAGTGTATAGAACTAGATGGAAGATGTGCTGAGAAACAGATCCATGGTTAAATATTTTTAAGGAAACGTGTCTTAAGATTTCATATCAATATTTTTCGACTTACCCTTGTATATGAAAGCACACAGGTGACAAGTAACAAGATACTTTCAGCATACCCAAATACCTTGCAGGATTTGCTTTACTGGGTTTGAAGGCTTAGGACCAGAGTCTTGTGGAAAAGCATGGCCTATAAAGTTTATGCTTTACCTCCTAGAGTAGCTTCCCAATGACCTAACATAAAACCACTGGTTTCTATCGTTGGGATGGAGCAAAAGAGGAAGAAAAAAACGTGTCAACAGAACTACCATCCTCCGTGAATGATGGTTTCAGCTATCCGGAAACCTGAACTAAAGGTGCCCGAATGTCACCGGTGATCATTCTGACCAGGGACATAACAGATGGACCTCCACAGAATAGGAAACAATTTAGAACAAAACTAAAGTTCTTTATAAAAAGGTGAGACTTACTGGAATGATAGAGGCTAGAGGAAGCCCCAAGACTGTTCTGAGATAACTTAAAACTTGGAACTGAAACTACCCCCAGGACAGTCATCTTACGGCTTAATAACAGATTACTGTACTCCTTTAAAAAAAAAATCTGTATGAGACCTAATGGTCACCATGGATTAGAAGGTCACTGGGGGAAGGGGAGAGGGGTAAAGCTCTAGAGTAATGGAAAGGAAACCACCAAAAGGGAAATAATAATGTTGACACAATGTAAAAAATATAACCAATATGTACAGAAATTATTACATGAAAACCTAATTTTCTGTGTAAACTTTAACCCAAAACACAGTAAAATATTTTTTTTTTAAAAAAAGAAAATGTGATGGGGAGGCAGCAGAGAAAACCCAACTGAAGAAATTCACCTTCAATATCTAAGCCAAGGAGCGACTGTGCAGAAGACCCCCTGAGAACTGGCTCACGATGTCTGGGGTCCAGTCTACAGAGCTACTCTCCAGACCTTGCCAACAAGAGCGAACCACACCCAAGGTGTGGGAGCAAAACACACTGAGGCCATGATTACAAAAGAATGTCAACTTTGCCATCTAATATACAATCATAAGGAGTTAAACTGTAAAAGGTCTGTTTGCCATCAATATGAAAAGTTACCGGCATGTCATTCTTTGCTCCTCCTTTCCCATGCATTAACTCATTAAATATACAAAACAATCATGACAAACTGAGGCAAATGCAAGACTAGCTAATTTGTGTTTTAGGGACATGAACCAGGCAGAGAGCTACAGCATGGTATTTTGCCTGAGAGGCCAATGGTGACTTGTTCGCAATAAACAGAGACAGTGTGTTAATGCTCGTGAAACCTCTGCTAGAAGCAGATCTTGGAGGCAGTATTTCATCACTTGGGTATTAAAATGTCAAACTGAATGGACCTGGATGTGTCCAAAGGTTACCCACGTTTGCTCAGCTCAGGAAGGTTTGCCTATAGTGACTTCACATGGCTCAATGGAGAAAGCACCGGGATCCCTGACCACCTTTAATGACCCAGCATAATCTGCGCAGCTTTTACGCCATTCAGTGATGGGCTCTCAGATGCTGAAATGACGGGAGAGGAAGAGAGTGCCCAGAGTATCTATTTGACAAAGAAACTCAGCGCTATTCTGACAGAGTCATTTCCTGCCTGCAGTTTATCTTGCATGATTAGCCTTCCTGAAGACGTCTGTGGAGGAAGACAACTTGATCATGATCTGCAGGGGCTCAGATAAAACATACCCTTGGTAGGTAACTTCTTTTACCAAAAGAGGTTAAATCATTAAGACAAGGTCTAACCAAGTACACTTCTCAGTTCACAGTCCCTGTATACTTTGTGTAGCTTAGCTACATTAAGACAGTTTATTGCATATGAAACACACAGTCCAGACAACACACCAAGAATATGTCTGCCTATGACTCACTATGCTCCTAACATAGGCAGGGACTGGAAAACAGGCTTCTATTGAGGATTTCCAAGAATAACCAAGTCCCAGCCCAGCCCACGGCCAGCAAGCTGATTCTGACTGATAGTGACCCTATATAGGATTTCTAACACTGTAAATCTTTTGGGAGCAGACAGCCTCATCTTTCTCTCATAGAGCAGCTGGTGGGTTTGAACTTCCAACCGTGTGGTTAAGAGTCCAGCACTAATCCTACAGAGCCACCAGGGTTTCTTAAATTATCACCTAGAGGCTATTACTGGAACTAAGTCTTGATGTTCTGCAAAGTCCCAGAACTGAATGACTTCTTCTCAGACAAAAGGAGGTCTATAATAAACAATGGATTTAGAAATTTGACTTTATCTAAGTCTCTAGCTAGCTTCTCTGAAGGCAGATTCAAAGGCAATGAGGACAACATAAGAGGAGATCTAGATGCAGTGATTTAATGATATAATTCTGGATGCAGTGTGTTAGTGGTATGTACTCTATGGTAATAGAGAATTTAATTTTCTATCTTGTATTTCTTTCACTCTCAACATACAGTAAAGACAACATCACAACAAAGTCACTTTAGCTAAGCAGGAACTATGTTCTAAAGCCCAATGTGAATCATATGCCCTGCACCGGTGATAGCAGTTGGCTGTCATGGAGTTAGCCACCTACTCACAGCAACCCTATGTAGTGGGATTGGACCTCTGTGATCACAGCATTTTCACTGCTTTTGGGAAGTAGATCACCAGGCCTTTCTTTCTAGGTCTGTCTTAATCTAGACGTTCCACTGACAGAAGGGTAGTGGTTGTGCTGGCTGAGAACGGAAGCTGTGATTCCTACATGGATGGTGTGAATTCTGCTGCCCTCCTTTGTAAA
>NW_006408578.1:17395596-17430834 GCF_000296735.1 Chrysochloris asiatica
TTCTGCTTCCTCCTATGAACTTTCTGTTCTTAGAATGTTGTTTTCTGCTATGTGAAGGTCAATTCAGGCTGCTGAGTGGTGGTGCTAATGGTTTACATTAAACTACGATGGCACTGTAGGATAAGCTTGGACTGCTAACCACAAGGTTGGCGGTTCAAACACACCAGCTGCTCCTTAGAACTGACTCAGCAACACTTAACAACAACACTAACCTCAAATACACCCAATGGCAATGACATGTGTTGGAACTGACTTGACAGCAACTGGTTTGGAGGGCAATTTATTTCTCAACCTTTGTTCTTTTTTCTGTCTCCTTCATTTCCTTTTCTTGGGCCTGGTATCAGCCAGGCTGAAGGAGGGCATTGTTACGGCCAGTTGAAATGGTCTTTCCTTCTGCTCTGTGGCCTAGCTCTGACCATTCAGAGGTGAATTCACGGCACACACCTGCTGTCCTCAGAGGTTCCTTCCCCCCTCTAGTGTCTATGCTAGATACGCAGAACTAAGAGAATTTTCTGAATTCACCCGACAGTGTAAGTGATAGAACCAAGGCAGAGCTTGTAACCCTTTCTCATTTAAGCACAAGTCCTGCGTTGGTTTAAACTATAGTCATCAAATACCTAATTTGGTCAAAACTGCCCAACTATTTTTAAAAAAGTTATTGCGTAACCACCCAAACAAATGTGAAATGCTGAGGGGCAACGTGAAACAGAGACCTTTTTCTGTTCAGCCAAAAATATGACAAGGACACAACCAGCATGAGAGAGTGGAACAGGGGTTTGGTGTGCTGTGACAACAGCAAGTCTACTGCTATGTCCCCTGACTGGCTGTCCCCAGCACCCCAGAAGGGTCCCTGTCCTCTGTGAGCTCAGTACCGGCCTCAGTCACAACGGCTACTAGTCTTGCACTGGTGCAGGGTTCTGGGAGCTACAACCAGGGGCAGCCTTGCATTCCCGCCACCATCTGGCTCAGATGGCAACCAGAGCACCCACAATCCCTTGAGTACAGTGGCCCAGCTCCCAGCAGAGCACTCAGTAGGCCGAGAGGCCTACTGTCTCCTATGGTACAGACTGCAAGGAAGAGACAGGACCATCAGCTAGCTTTATCTGCAGGCTGTTTGTTAGCTTGATCAATATCAATAATAATAAAAGCCCAGCTGCTGTAGAGTTGACAATAACTCATGATGACCCTATGTGTGTTGAGAGTAGAACTGTGTTTCACAGGATTTTCAATGGTTGATTTTTAAAAGGAAATCACCAAGCCTTTCTTTTGAGGTGGTGCCACTGGATAGATTCAAACTCCCAATCTTTCAGTTAACAATTGAGCATGTTATGTTAATGGTTGGCACCACCCAGGAATCGTTGCCTGTTAACAGGATGTTTAGTGCATCTCCCTTACTGTTTACCACAAGTCACTGGAGGAAACTAAACCTGTCCCTATCTTGCCTGACTACTGAGAGCTCAAGTTCACTAAAGGCTCGCTCATGGGAGAAACTACTATATCACTTAGCAGTCACTTTAACAAGAATGGTCACAATACAACTCACCTCAGTAACACTCATTCCTTTCTATTCAGAAACATGAGAGTGTGTAAAAAATTATCTGCACCCTGGCATTTATTTTAATAAACTTTTAGAAAAAACAAAGACATCATTTTTTGACATAGTGCTTTTCAATACACTCTATCCATCTGTAAACAAGCTTTTGTAATCCCTTATTAAAAATGCTTTAGACTGAGCTGTGAGCCACGAATGCACTGTTGTCTTCATCAGAAGTCAATCTTTATCCTCAAAGGGCTGCTTTCAGAGGGCCAAACAGGTGAGAGTATGATGGAGTAATATCAGGACTATAGAGAGGATGCTTTAGCATCTCAAAATGAAGTTTTTGCAGTGTCAACAGTATGGGCAGAGGTGTGTGGATGTGCATTGTCATGCAAGATCACATTGCCCTTCTGCATTGAAATCAGAAGTTTAGGTTTCAGCTCTTCAATGAGCATCTCACTGTGAGAAACATTGCTGATTGTTGAACATTTTTCCTGATAGTGCTCTAACACTGGTCTTTGCGAATCTCAGAAAACTGTAAGCATCAATTTTCCAGCTGATGGTTGACTTTTAAACTTTTTCTTGGTTGGTGACTGAGGATGTTTCCATTCCATACTCTGCTGTTTGCTCTCAGGCTCATAGTGATGAATCCATGTCTCGTCGCCAGTGATGATTTTTTTAAAAAGCTTTTTAACTTCCTTCCAAATCTTGTACAAACTTTTTGAAACCCAAGTCTTTCGTGGATTACTTCATAGGCAGAGCATGGCTGATTTGCAAATGATTTGTCACATAATCCCCTGCCACTTGTCTATTCAACAAAACTATTTCACGTGCATACTCAATGTTGTTATCAGCCATTATATAATTGGTTATTGTTGATGTTTAGTGCCGTTAAGTCGACCCTGTATAGGGTTTCCAAAGAGTGACTGGTGAGCTTGAACGAATACATTTATGTAGAAATACTCTGCTCAACAAGTAAGAGTCTACACAGTGAACTTTAGGCTCCTAGCTCAAAGGCACAGTCTCTAACCCAGACATTCACTCTTCTGTGAAAGCTGTTCTATGTTGTTTTTGGATGTTGAACAGTATCCTAGGCCTCTATCAACTAGTATCTCCTTAGCAGATCAATCACCAGGCCTCTCTTTCTAGTCTGTCTTATAATCTAGATGTTCCACTGACAGAAGGGTAGTGGTTGTGCTGGCTGAGAACGGAAGCTGTGATTCCTACATGGATGGTGTGAATTCTGCTGCCCTCCTTTGTAAAGACTGTTGATATTAAGTGCCATTGGTTGGTTCCTAGGAGAACTGGTTGGTTTAAACCGCTGGCCTTGTGTCTAGCAGTCCAGCGCTTATGCTGTATCACTACACCAGGAGTTCTTTGTAAAGGTTGTTGTTGTTGTGTGCTGTTGAATTGGTTCTGACTCATAGTGACCCTCCCTGTGGGGTTTCCAAGGAGTGACTCCCCCTGCCCCACGGCAGCATTTCAGTGTTTCTTTTCTGCTTCCTCCTATGAACTTTCTGTTCTTAGAATGTTGTTTTCTGCTATGTGAAGGTCAATTCAGGCTGCTGAGTGGTGGTGCTAATGGTTTAGTAGTGACCACCAAAGTCTTTGGACATTTGCCTTTCCCTGGGAGAAGTACAACCACTTGGTTTGGAAATTACGGTTCTCATGGTACCAGTAAATCATAAGGGACACAAGTGTTAACTTTTCAAGACATGTCCAGTGTGGACTTTTTAATGACACCTCAAGCTGTCAAGCTCTGAGCACAGTGAACTCAAAAGACCTCCACCCCCTATAGCATTTGGTCTAAGGGTATCACCTGCAAATGCCTGCAGACACAATGTGTCTAGATGTCAAGGATGTTGACTTTTCCCTCCTGTCCTGCAAAGATATCGTCCATCTCCTCAGTCCTAAAGATATATGAGGACAGGATCCCCATCCCGTCAATCTCCTGGGTGGTAAGAACTCCCAAATGAGTGTAAAAGAACTGTCTAGAAGGTTATGAGCCTTTCCCCCTGGAAGATAGCAGAGCCTGCCAGGAGGGCTCCACACGGGGCAGTGAGGCATGTGGGATGTGACTAGTGGCCCAGCCTGCCCTCTATGCCTTCATCTACTGCTGGTAGATGACAGAGGAACGTCATCCGGGATATGCTGTTGTGTGCTCACAGGGCCTGGGGACACAGGTGACCATACACCAGAAAGGCCTATCAGACCCCTCAGTTACAGAGGTGGGTGTGGGCAGGTCCTTAGTAGCTACTGTGAAGCACACAAGGTATATCTGGGGGTCAGGCATCAGCATGCACACACAGCTGTTCAAGTAGGTAGCTCAGACCCCCCATGTTACCCACCCCAACTGCACCAGTACCCCACTCTCAGCTCGCCTGTGGCCACGAGAGAAGTCTATGTCTGTAGCTGGCAGAGAAACGGTGATGATATTTTTGGGGGCCGTGCTCAGCAGATCAAGGCTAGAATACACACTAACCAGTGGGCTGTGGTGTCAGGAGCCTGAAAGAGAAGAAGTAGAAGACTGGGGACAAGGAGATCTGTGATGGATCTACAGGCAAGTGTAAAGGTTGTGGGGTTTCTCATGCTAACGCCCCCAGGAGCACCTCTCACTAAACATCGAAGACAGACAGGGATGTCAGCCAGTGTTGATCACAGTGCCAACATGCAGACACACACGAATGGGGGGGATTTGAGTGTGAGTGCTGGAGCCGTGTGCCTGGGTCAGCCTGCTAGTGTGGTCTCCACTCCCTGAGACTCCTTTAGCTATTGTGGCTGCCTGATGCTCCAAAGTAGAACCCCTGTCAGGGCAACCTTCCTGTGGTCACTAACCAACCAGCCACCTGGTGAAGCACATTTACAGGACTGGACACTCATTGTGCATGTGGGCTGCCTTCCCTTCCCGCAGCTCTTCAGCCAGCACCACTCTGGGCAGACGGAGCGCATGCTCCATTAGCATGGGGCACAGGGACTACAGGGTAGGCCAAGGGCCCTGAGTGCTGCTGGCTGACTTACACAAGGTGCCGTCGGAAGCTGCCAGCCTGGCAGAAGTGATTAAGTGGCCAGATGGTACTAGGGATGGGTGTCATCTTTTAATTCATAGGCCACACACTGAATCTATGTGGTCCTGTGTCTCCATGAGGAAGTAGGAGCAGCCACATTTCCATCACTCCCGGACACATGCTGCTGCCTGCACTCTTCTTGCTCCATGTGTCTGGAGCCGGAAACAAGGGTGCTTACAGGACTACCTGACCTTGTTAATCAGGAGGAGGCAGGGATCCAGGAAGCAGTGTGTGGGCTCTTGGTGCTCTTTTGTTGAGTAGGAAAATGCAAGCATCTCAGAGTCTCAGAGTCCTTGGAGGTCACACCATCAGGCCCACAGAGGAGACAAGACAGTTCTCTCTGTGTGCGAATCTAGAATGAGGAAGGGTGATGATGAAAATCTAGTGTGAGCTTGAGACCAGTGGACAATGGAGGCTGTCACTGGTCCTCCTCCTCTTTCACATTTTATACTTCTTGGTTTTCTTGAATAACTATGTTGTTGTTAGGTGATGGTGAGTTTGTTAAAACTCATAGCTACCTCATGTACAACATAATGAAATACTGACCAGTTCTGCTCCAGCCTCACAATTGTTGCTCTGTTTGAGTCCACTGTTGCAGCCACTACGCCAATCCATCTTCTTAAGCGTCTTCCTCTTTTTCACTGACCCTCTAAGAACTGGTCCCTCCTGATAACATGTTCAAAGTATGTGAGATGACATCTTGCTATGCTGGCTTCTAAGGAGCAAACGGTGATATTTCTTCCAACACCGATTGTTATTTCTGCTATTGTTTCTATAACCACGGCCTTTTATTCCACCTGTTGATCCTTCTTGGTTTCCACTTTTCCTATTCCAGTCACCAGAAATTACATATGCATCTTAGCTGACTGTTACAGACAAGTGGTGGTAAATAAGTATAGACTTATAGACAAATCATACAAGGAGTACAGAGTTCCCAGCTCTCCCTAATGTTAACTTCTTACAATAATCAAAACCAAAAATTAACAAATACGAAACAACAGGCCTTACTCAAAGTTCTCCAGTTTTTCCATTAATATCCTTTTTCTGGCCTTGGGCATTCAGGTGTCATGTCCCCCAAGTCTCTTCCAGTCTGTAACTGTTCCTTAGTCTTTGGTCTTTTATGACCTTGGTACTTTCGATGAGGGCTGCTAAGTCATTTAGTACAATGCTTCTCCATTTGGCTGTGCCTGGGTGTTTTCTTGTGATTAGACGGAGGCAATGAATTTTTTGGGACAAAGAACGCAGGAGTGATGGTGTGCCTTTCTCAGTGCATAGAAAAGTAGTACTAAGTCAGTAAGTCTGATTTCTGGCTCATTTTGATCTCCTTGTCTGGTGATTTCTTTTAGGTTTTCCACTGTGAAGTTACTATTTCCCCCTCTTGTAGTAATGAGAGGATATAAATCATCCTTTTCTCACCGTACTTCCATCTATAATTTAAGTGTCTATTTAAGTGTCCCTGGGAGCTTCTCTCCAAATGGCTGTGAGGAGTTGGTTCTCATGGTGCATGTGGTAGACTGTGGTGGTCACAGAGACACGCTGTCAGACTCCTTTTCAAGGATGGTTTTCTGGCTCAGCTGCTTGGGAGTGTGTTAAGGCAGCCATCAAATGTCAGACTCTCGAGGGTTCACCTCAGCTGCAAAGGCATATGCCCTTCCCGGGGAGCCTGTGCCCAATGGCTAGTGGGACATGAAAGGCCCAGTCATTTCCGCTCCCCATGGAGCCGTAGAACTGTTGGGTCTGTGTTGCGGTGTCATTCTTCCACGCTCCAGTCCTACGTCTGTTGTCTCCCACCAACAGGTGCTGATCACCTAATACATTTTCTACGTGCCAAACTTAAATACTTGCTTCTGGGCAAGCCAGCCCATGACACTAATACTTGCCATGTTTTAAGGAAGCAGGAATGAAATATATGTTGACAAATCACAAGTTACAGTACAAATACAAAACCCCGAAAGTATGTAAAAAAATTTTGATATGCGATTTTGCTCCCTCATTCCTTTATCTTAAAAGTGCAGTTTTTTGTGTTACCAGGTAAAAAACATTTAAATTACTGTTTATTTGGGTTTCAACTGTATATGTAGTATTATTAAATATCAGTGTTAATTTTGTTCCTTAAGACATGCTCCTCAATGAATGATGCAAAACAGTGTCGATAAACTGGCTATGAGCCAGAATATGAAAAGGCTCTATGGTTTAATAAACTAAGAATAAATCAATGAACAAAAAGTAAATTGCAAGGGTGTTTGATGCAAAGTTCTCACATTATGACACTTCACATAGACTTAGAAAGTAATAAATTGTATTTCTTCAGGGAGGATTCTAGAAAGAGTTTTTTTAAAAAAAAGGTACTCACAGATGCTCCTCCCATAATCTTGGGAAACATAACGGTAGAACAGCCATCTGGACTCTGTCCGAAGGTAGTATAGGGTGTTTGAAACCAGGCTTTCTCGTTAGCCCAGACCACATCACAAAGAGGCAATATAGATGCTCCTAGTCCAATAGCTGGGCCATTTACTGCTACAATAATAGGCTTCTTAAACTGAATAAAAGTATTCACGAAGTTTCTAAAACGAAGCATAAATGAGGAATTACTCAAAACATTGCATATTTGAGCAGCAAAAAAAGTCTACCATTTTATAATTTAATTTACTAAGATGCAAACTCTAGAAATCATTCAGAGTTGAAGTTCATTTAAGATCTTCTCCTGAGAAATGTAAATGTGGACCATGGGATTTACTTTCTTCATGTTGTAAAGGTTTAACAATTACCCAGATAGCACACCCCAGATAGGGATTGGTTGTGGTTTAAGTACCTATGTGAAATGTGAAGATCATGGCTAAACATTAAAGGCTGTTTTTGTATTTGCAAGCTGACTTTTGGGCTCTATGACCAATACATCTTGCTTCTCCATATTTCCTCCTTTGAGATGTAAGGCATATACAAACTGGGTTTCCTATGTCCAATCAAGCAGCTATCCTAGAGAAAATGTGGCACAGGAATAGAGTGATACTGATAACAGTGGAGCTGGGGTGAGAAACTATGGGGTGGAGCTTGGTGTGCAATCTTGGATAGCTCTGAAACCACAGATCTTACCTGCGGCTATGGAACTATACACCTATTATCATGGGGAATGTGGAGGCCAGTGGTTCCCAAAGGTGGTGTATGACCCAAGACCTGCTCCTGGGTGGTATAGGAGCTCTGTGGAAAGGGGATGAAGAGGACCACCTGCACAGAGGATATGGACATTTACAAATGGAGCCACAGCTATTTTCAGATGTTTTGATTAGATTGGAAAAGCAGGATGCTTGACTTTGGGTAGGTTGGTCACATAGGGAATATCTATTTTCTTATCACTATCAAAATTGGACTTTTATGTTCAAAGGTTGTTATGTTTTAACACAATGAAGAAGAGGTCAAAACACATACAGAAATAAATATAGTTTGAATTCTAGCTCAGAATGATAGACTAAATAGAGCTTGCTTCTCACACATGGGATTTGGAACCTGACCTCCATCTTCGGCACTGAACATAAAATTCAGCAGTTTAAAAGTAGACCAATTTGCCCTGATCTCTCTGAAAGCCATACTTGGCATCTTAGATAAGTCCCCACCCCTGTTAATGACATGTCTTGGAAAGGAGGTTAGAAAGCAGTCGAGGTAAGTGTGTGTGTGTGAAGAACAAAAAGAACGGGGAGCTCAGCAGCCTGCAGACCCCGCTCCCCGCACATCTCAAAGGCTCCCCACAGGCCCCTGCACTTACTAGCTCTACTCCCCTAAGGTCTGCAGATCTTTCCATTGAGTGAGAATTAACTCATTTAAATGAATGAGCTACACTAAGACTTTCTAAATGAGAACGCCTGAGGCATTGTTAGAAAGAGCACACTGGGTTTTAATGACACAGAGAGAACCAGACAACCTTTTAAACAGACACTTGAAATAAGTGCAGACAACCTACATTAAGTAACTCCAATTCTGCTGTCTTTTGAGGATTTTGGGTCAACGACACGATAGAAAGCATTTCTTATCTCAGTTACTGGCTACTGTTGACAAGGTAAATGCTGAACAGTCTCTAAGACACAGAACAGATGTCCCCCAGGGGCCCCAGTGTAGCTCCACTTTAATCTGTCTCATAGAGACAGGATGCAATCTATAAATTGTTCCAGTGCTAAAAACATCTGGAAACCACTGATGGGGTAGTAGATTAACATAAAATGATCCCATTCAGTACAATAATAAAATGATTCTATAGAGATACATTAAAAATAATTAAATACTTCCTGCAGTAATATATCCCCCCATTAAATTTGCACAAAAGAAAAAAAAATCTGCTTTAAAAATAAGTACTGTACATAACATACTCTACCAAAGATAATGTTCTACATGCTATTTTGGTGAGTAGTAATTAAGGTCTTAAAAGCTTATGTGTGGCCATCTAAGGGGCCTTGTCTGGAGGAAAGAAGTGATGAGAATTGAAGATGCTTGGAAACCATCAGTCCAGTAGACTAACCATGCAGACTTGTCTCCATGACCCTGAGACCAGAAGATCTAGAAGGTGCCTACTAACAACTGCTCTGAAAGTTCTTCGTAAGAAGGTTCTGGATAGAGTGAGGTAAAATATGAAACAATCTCAAAATCATTAAAAAGATCAAGTATACTGGTTGGTCAGACACACTGGTGGAACCCTGAGATTGTGGCCTTTGACTGCCCTTCAGCTCTGGACTGTATTTACCTCTGTGGCTCAATTTTCAACCAATCAATAGACAGGTATATAGGGGTCAACACCATTAGTGAGGTAAGCTCACCAGACAATGGTCAGCCATTCAAGATAAAAAATTTCTAGGAATTAACCCCTTTGTAAAACCAATTTTGTTTTTTCCAGAAATGAAGGCAGACTGCATATCTACTTCTCCTTACTGACATTTGGACAAAAACTTCATCTAAAACTGGGGGTCAGAGCTGAGAAGGGATTAAGCCAGTAACCGACAAGGACTCAAGAGAGACGTCATCTTCCTTTTTCACTGGACAGACTTGGTCATTCTCAAATGTGAGCAGATGCCCAAAACTAACATGGTTCCGAAATAAATTAACTTTGTTATGAAAACAAGAACCAAACATTTTCATGGAAATGCTTTTCTGGGTAGTGGAAACTTCCTGGGGGCCCAGGCGCCTGGTCAAGGCCACGCTGCCACCTTTGCACAGTACTCGAGGAGTATGCTAGTGCAGTGAGAATATTTTCATGAAACAAACTCAGAGGGAACGTGCCTGTGAGTTCAAACATGACTAATACAACAAATTGAATTTAAATGTCAGCTTGCTCTCTGAATGACTACTTGAGTACTGAGTTAAAGGTGGCTGGGTATGGTAGGGAAGGAAAAAGACTATATGTGACACAAATTTAGTTAAAAAGAATTATAGTTAAGCAAAACAACAATTCTATCTCATGTTTTGAAGAACATTTACTAATGTAGACACACATCATCAAAACCTTATAAAATTACCAAGGGCCAGCTGTTTTGGAATTGTTTGGGAGAAATTAGACAGCAAACACCCAAGTTGTCAGAGCCAGTCTTATTTCTCAGCAGGGCTCATCCCTCTATCTCAGGTAGAATAGGACCAAGTAGAGCAAAGGTCTAGTTCTAGCTGCATGTGTACTCCCCCTCTCTGTTCTCTCTCCAAATCCTCTAGCGTGTTCAGGGGTCCCCTAGTCTCACTCCATTGGACTAGAAGATGCATCACTTCTCCGTCCAGACACAATGTAGCAGCTACTGGTTCCTATTCATGTCAAAAGCATGATGATTTAAACAGATTTGCAATAATTTTGTTTCAAATCACTAATATGCTGAATAAGAGTTCGGATGGCGTTGTGGGATAGGCAGTGGACTAATTCCTACAAGGTTGGTGGTTCAAACCCACCAGCTGCTTTGTGGAATTAAGATGAATGAGGCTGTCTGCTCCTGAAACAATATGTAGTCTCAGACAGCTCCAGGAGCTCTGCTCTGCCCTATAGGGTTACTATGAATTGGAACTGACTCGATGGCACTGGAATGGGGGGATAGGATGGCATGTTTTACTACAATTGATGTGCAAACTGGGTATTTTTGCAGCTTGCACCAATTCCAATTAACAATATTTTGCAATAGTTATCTGACAAATTAATGTTCAACTTAAATCTTTATTTTTCCTACTTTTCTTATGGAAACTTACTGACATAAAGCTCTTTACATCAAAGTTTTAAGAAATTTGAAACAAGATTAGAATGGTAGGATACCACGGAAACTATATGTATCATGTTTGTGTATATATATAGCTTTATGTTATAAGCTAATCTTATACATGCAAAAATTAATTTAAATGCAAATGAGCACAAGTAAAGGTTAAGTGAATTCAGTGCAACTAATTATTTTTCTGATCCTGTCAGAGTACATTAAAAAACAAAACCAAAAAATTTCTACAACTGACACGAACGTACTAATTTAAAAGAAGAAACAATTAGGTTTCTCTAAGGTCGGGCTTAGTTTTCCCCCAGAACACCAATTTAGCATTTCGGGGCATATGCAAGGGGAGAGGATAAGAATGGGGAACGGGCAAAAATAAAAATTTAAAGTTACCTAAGAGTTCTAATAAATGAGATCTCTATTTTAATTTCTCTTAGATTATCTTTCCTCTGCTTTTTCTAACCCGTACTCTAAACCCACTGCTGCCAAGGACCAGTCCACATTACAGGAGCAGGCAGAACCAGGGCTGAGAACCAGTTAAAAGTGTTGCGCAACTGGGAAAATTCAGCAAAGGAAAGCTGAGCCAGAATTTAGGAGGCTGACAAATCCTATTTTGTTACTATACGAAAGTTACCTCAGAGTACAACTTTATGTATAAATTTAGTGAGATAAAATAGAAAACACACAAACATACCACATGACGCTAAGATGGCTTATGTTTGAAAAATTCTAATAAAATTTAGTTCATTCATCTTGGAAGGATGGGATGGGTTAAAAGTTATATCTACGAATTGTCTCAGAGTTTAGTGTACTGATAAAGCAATTTAGTTTCAAATAACAAAATGGTCCCATTTAGAAAGTCTACCACAAATATAAAGTCTTTTAGAAAACCAGAAATAATGCTTAACAATATCAGATTATAAAATCACAAACTATTTCTGAAAAACAAAAAAGAAAATCAACGATCACATCATAGTCTAAAAAACGATGTTCATTCAAAGGGATCAGAAATGAGAAAACCTATGCATATGCACAAGTATAAAAAAAAAATTGATTTTGCAAACAATGGAAAACGCCATAAAAGGCCAAAAGCCCATAGCCCCCAACTATGGGGGGTTCCAAGGCTCTTCTGATGGGCTGGGTTAGGTAGTGCCATCAGAATCATCGTGGGAGATCTGTCAGAACAGAGATACCTATCCTAACCAGACCCACCAACCCTACTTGTGCCCCTGGAATAGTGAAGACATCTCAAAGTCTAGGCCTCAAGAACTACTAAAGAAGTTAACTTTCAACTTGCCAAATACTAACTTTACTGCCATTTTACAAAGTCAGCTTTTCTTCAAATTATGGAAACAAATGCAAAGGGGTCCAAATTTAAGTCATTTTAGGAAGGTGAATAGAGATTGAAATGGTCTTTCTGGTTGGATGACTAAGTTTCATTGACTTTAAACGAAATTCACCTCTGAGAAAGTAGACACCTTTCTTTAATTATATTTATAGCTATTTGCATATAGAGGGATATAAACTAAATATATCTGGATATGCTTATAGCAGGTTAAATAGTTCTCAGGAAAGCTTTTGGCCTATTATAATAAAGCAGTGGTAAATCTAACAATAGAGGAAATTAAAATGCTTCAAGGTCCTAAGGTTAAATGAAGGAAGCAAACTGTGACGTAACACAATATAACTGCATTCATTAACAGAACTAACAATAAAACTACATTATTTGTATAAACACATATATGTGAAAATGTTTAGAAAAAGGCTGGGGAAGAAATACACATTAATAGTGGATACCTTTGGGTATTAAGAGAAGGGAAATCTTTACTTTTAACTCCTTATATCTAAGCCTCTGTGAAGTAGGAACTTAAGATAAACTTGAACAAGTACACTGTATTAAAAAAAAAAAATATTTTTTCATGTGACGTTGTTATGGAGTTAGCATGTCATAAAGGCTAGCCAATTTATTTTCGAGCCAAGCAAATGTTATTAGGAGGGAGCATCAAGAAGTTTGTGGATAAACAGAATTAAAAGATGATCTTTCCCAAGAACTTTTTGAAGCCCCCTAGTATTTGGAAAACCATTTATCTTTATTTAAGGGTTGAAGACAGAATACTTGCACAGCACAGGTAACACCTAGACATTATTGTGTACTGTAATCAGAACATTCACTGAGTGCCTGCTGGGTTTAAGTCAGTCTTGAAATTGGTTATTAGCCTAAGGCAAGTAGTAACTTAGGCCAGGCCCACGGACAAGACAGATGGTTTAATTAATCTTGTCACTAGAACTCTCAGTAGAGCAAGTGGACATTTTCTTAACAAGGCTTGTCAGGCCTGTTGTATGCTGGGGAACATGAAAACCAGACCCCACAACACAGCTTTTACATACCTGATAGCTTCTGCCATCTTAGTGCTTTCTCTTTTTCTATCATCTGTCAAGCGTCGGATAAAATAAATAAAGTCGAGACCGCAGCAGAAGACACTGCCCACGGCGCTGAGCAGCACCAGCTTACTGTCGTCAGCAGCAGCTGTGTTCAGGGCACTCTGGACCTCCTTCATCACCTGAAAGCCACCAGAAGTTAGAGTGGTACAGAATACTCTTAATAGACAATCTAAAAGTATTTGATTATGTGATAATTTGGATCCATGAAAAGTACAGTTACTACTGCTCTCTCCCTCTAACATGACTTTAAATCATTTGCTGATTTCTTATTTTCTGTAAGTAGAGATTGGGAATGCCGGGGCGGTGTACAGGTATAATTGCTTAACATGTTATAAACAGAGTGTAATTAGAAAGACGCGTGAATCGCAGGTACCTTAATATTTAACAGTTCTTGATGTTCTCGATAGCATTAAGTTATTTGTTATAGTCACTTAATATTTCTACAGTTTGGACAGCAGGTGGCACATTCAACCAGTTCAAAGAAACTAGTTCAGCTCCTATTTTTAATTTTTTTAACCATCTGATCACACTTAGGGCAGAAACCAAAATAGTTTAGTTTATGCATTGTTGTTAAGTGCCGTCGAGTCGGTTCCGACCCATAGCGACCCTGTACAGGGTTTCCGAGGGTGTAAATCTTTATGGGAGTAGAAAGCCTCATCTTTCTCCCGCTGAGCAGCTGGTAGTTTCAAACCGCTGACCTTAAGGTTCGCAGCCCAATTCGTAACCACTACGCTACCAGAGCATAAGTGCATTAAATACAAGCCCTTGAATGTGAGGTAGTTTTAGAAGGGCACAGAATCATTTAAAAATTATCTTTATGAAGCATTTAAAAATAACCAACCCAACAGGAAGGCAAAGGGACTGTGCAGACCAAAAATGTACTGGGGACCAGCCCTGAGCTTGTTTGCTGTGACCTAAAGCAGACACACAGATTTTCTATAGTTTGATTTTCTTGTCTGGAACAAATGGTGACCTAGCTGCTCACAAGTGGGAAACAAACAACAACCAGAACTTAAAACTTTGGTATAGTTAGTGCAGGTTCAAATACTCTGGATGGCAACTACTCCAAGCATTAGTTTCCAAGCATTTCCATATAGCACCCCTGGGCCACTTCTCTTGCATGTGTGAAGTCACCGAAAAGCTCTACGTTCTGCAACTATGCTGAAAGAGTATTTAAAGACTAGGACCAATGATGAACCATGCTGAAGAGGCCAGGGCCGAGGGCAGTGTCTTCTGTTGGAACGAAGAACCCATAAAGAATCAGATGAAGCTACAGAAAGGCACAAGCAGTAAAGTATACACTGTCCACGTGATGTCAGGAGGCCTCTCATGCATTCCAGATGGAGAGAGCATGACTTGGGAGTTGAAGAGGACAAAGACACCACCATTTCCCATCACATTCCACAGCAGGGACCATGCTGACTGTGAGGATGAAGATGGCACTCGGGCACAACCTCACGGTGGTCAACCTGACCAACGCCACTGTCTCCTGCCTTCTGGAAAACAGGATGAACCAGCCCAGAAGGAGATTTAGAAAGTATAGGAATAGTGCCAACTCAGCGAAGAGGCACGCAAGCTTACCCCTAGACAATCAGGGCCTGGACAATTATTAATACAAACCAACCCAAAGAATGGTATCTCACCTCTGGATTTAGTGAATTATTCTCTGATGATTTTGTTGATAACAAGATGTGGGTGAAACCATCCTGCTTCCTGACGACAATGTCTCTGTATCTGTAGGCACTTTCTGTTTGCCTCACACTGAAACGCAACCGCTTGTCAAAAGGCTGGTCTCTTCTGTCGTCAATAAATTTCCTTTTCCCGGCTGTCACTCCTGTAACAGATGTCTGTATGTTGGTTGTTCCACTGGCTGTTAATGCATCCATAAATGGAGATGTACCTGCCAAGAGTTTGAAATCACAGTGGTCTGTGATGTCCTATCACCAATCCACTCCCCAACGTCCTCTCTGAACTATGCAAAAATGCACATTAAAAACCTAAGACAATGCAGTAATGCAAGAACATTAAAAATTAGAACTTTAAAAAAGGTTTTCCTTCCAAGTCTGACAAAGAAAGCTTTCTCTTATTTCACCTTAACAGTAAAGATGGAAAGGTACTTACTGAAAAGAAACTATAAAAGTTGAGACTTCTGAAGCATGGAATTTAAAAAAAAAAAAAGAAAAAAAAGAAAAAAGAAAGGGCTTCATGCAGAGTGTCTACTCCAGGTGTGAGACGTTGAAAGAAAAAAGTACACTTTTCAGGACAATATCTAATTATTAAAGATGAATCATCTGCCATCTAGTAAAAATCTCTTTTTCTGAATACACGATAAATCAGTTGCCACGGCATCTATTCCAAGTCATGGAAACTCCATATGTGTTAGAGCAGATTCTCAATGGCTCAGTTGTTAGGAAGGCGATTACGAGTCCTTTCGTCCACGGTTCCTCCTCTAGACTGGAACTTCTAACTTTTTGGTTAGCAATTGAACATGTGAACTGTCTCCAAACACTAGGAGGACTGGTATGACACATCCCCTTCTCTGTTGGTACACGGAGTGGTGATGAGGAATCACTTCAGACCATCATCACCAGTGGGGCTCTCTAAAATGGCAGTTATTTTCTTACGCTGCCCTGGGATGGGATTATTTACACAGTCCATTCTGTACTGTTGGTTCTACTGCTTTTTAAAACAGTCCTTGAAACACCTGAGGACAGTTATTCTCTCCTAACACACAGAATGTTCTGCACTTTTCTCTCCTACTCTACAACACCAACATGGCTTTTGAGTATCAATCTTAAGACCTGGTCTCCTGAACTTATTATAAAAATAAAGTCAAGGAATTCATTTAATACTTTATTACAGTTCCCAAGATGTGTCAGGGTTGACAAACAGATAATTATCTTCCTATATGTGAACTGTGTATCATTTAACCTGGTAATGAATGTCATCTGTGGATGGAGAAAAAAGGGGAAATGTAAAAAAACTGGATTAGGCTTTAGTAATAAAATTAGTAATGCTGAAGTTCTCTCCAAGGAAGATCATGAAGAATTTAGTATCAAAAATAATTTCCTCCAAACGAAAGAAAATAAACCAAAGCTATCACCAAGGACTCAATAAGGAAATTTTAAGGAAGCCGGATTAGTGTCCTTGGCAAACTTGCCTTTCATTTAGTTGGTAAATACTAGGTATCTTTATCTATGGAGTGTTTCTATTACAAAAATGGTTGGCTGGGTTTTTTGGGGAAAAATTTTAATACGTTACTACACACATATGTGGTCCAAGAATAAAAAGATATATGATAAAGGGTCTTCCTGCTACTCTCCAGTCAGTTACTGGAGTTGATTTCTCAAGTCTCTCTCCAAAGATTCTTTAGGTACATACAAGAAATGTGAATATCTACTTCTCCCCCCACCTCCTTTAAACAAATAGTAGTAATCTAGGCCTAGTGTTATGTTCTATCTTGCCTTTTTTAAAAATTCATTTGAAAATATCTTGAAATCTTTCTCTATCAGGACATCGTTTCCTTGGCTTTCCAAGGCAGGCCACTGTGTGGATGTACTAGAAACTCATCTTAACAATCCACAATGGATATATAACAGTGTCCATTGGTCTGGATATCAGAAATAATGCCTTCCCAGTGCCAGCAAATCTACAGGATAAACCCTAGAAACCAAGCAAAGATTAAACATCTTATGAAGTTGCTGAACCACCTATCTTCCAAGTACACCCTGGAGTATTTCTAACCGAAAGACCATATGGTAAAATACTACCAATATAATACTGTGTTATCGAATCCCACCTTCTGAAGAACTCAACAATGATCTTTTTCTATTAAGCTTCACCCTTTCCTCTCCCAGATCTTGGTCCATCTTTGGTTAACACATTCTCCCATCTCTTCTACCTCCAGACTCCTCCCCAATCTGCTCTTTTTCTCAGTCACTGCCCCTTGTTTCCCTCACCTCAGCCTCATGTGGACTATAATTTTCATCTCGTTTAATTTCTGTTCATCATCTTGAACCTCTCCAATCTGATCATATAGAACCAACATGACCAGATAACTCCCTCAGTATGAAGACATGGACCAGGATGATTCTAAACCCTAGAGTCTGGGTTACCAGATAAGGAGCGTCCATGGGAGCAGCAGGGACAGGACTATCCACGATGGTCCTCCAGATGGAGACAGTACAGAGCTCAGAGGTAGGGGAGAAGTCTAGGTTGACTGCCCAGAACTGACAAGTCTGCTGTGAGTGATGGCTGAGTGTGGGAAGAGGACTGGGAATAAAAGAATGTCATGATCACAAGGACGGCTCAAGAGTGGCATGCAAAGTAGGGAAGGGGAGGAGAACTAAACAGAGGTGATGGGAGGGGCAGTTCGGATCACCTGTAAGCCTGGGCAAATTGTGTCACTAGAGTGCTAAGGACAGAAGGCAGACACAACAGTACAACGAAACATAGGCAAAAATTAAAAAGAAAAAAAAAATTCAAATGAAAAAAAAATCCATGAAAATAATGTATTAAGAAATATAGAATAACTGAATGTTTAATGTATATCATACTAAGAGTAAAAAGAGATCTGTAAGCACCAAATTAGGAATCTGTGGAACTGAAGCCTGAGGACGCTACTAAATATAATTCAGCTCTTTTCCTCTACTGGTTCTAAATCCAGAGAACTCTCTTAAGGCCAAGGCACCCTGGAGAAACACAGCTGCAGGTGGGAGGACACCGAGGTGCTGCAGAAAATAGGAATCTCCTTGTCTTAAAAGAGAGCACATCAAGAGGAATTCTGTGCAGAGGCGGCAGGGAGACCCTGTGGTGCAGGGAGAGTAGTGAGGACACAGATTGGGGCAGGCAGACATCCAGTCTCCTTGGGAGGAGTAAGCACACATGCAGTATATATAGCAACACCATCACATGAAACACATTTGAGTCTTTAAGGGTACTTTCCCTGAACTAAGAATAAGCTCTGGTGGCACAGTGGTTAAGCGCTCAGCTGCTAACTGAAAGGTGGGAACCCATCAATAGTCTGCTCCACGGGTAAAAGATATGACCATCTGCTTCTGTAAAGATTTACAGCCTTGGAAATCCGATGGGGCAGACTTCTACTCTGTCCTACAGAGTTGCTATCAATTGGACATGACTTGATAGAATGGGTTTTTGATTCTGGTATCCTGATCTCAACTTTTAACTGTCACCATATATAAAGCACAGTAAGAGCAGTCCTGGCACACTGGAAGACAACCCAGGGGCAATAAACTCTAGAATTAAGTATACGCTACAAATTCATTAACAATGCTTAATAACTACAGCAACGGCCTTGAAAGGAACAAACATTTAAGTGACTACTGGTATTCATGAAAAAATATTCTCTACAATATAACCTTCCGAGGCACTAATCACTGAACAACCCTCATGTAAATATAGGAGGGAAAGTTGTCGGAATGAACTGTTAGTTCCTTAACGACCTGGATTCAGAGATAACTTAGTGGTATTGCAGCATTTTCTGGCATCCACTTCCACTAGTGGGGAAAACAAACAAACAAACAAACAAAACAAAAACAGGTCTATTTTAGTTTCTCTCCTTGTAACTGCTTTTCTTTTAATATATTCAAGAGTAACCTGTCAAAAATCAGTCCGAAAGCATGCCTTTCTGAAAACAAAATGTGACTTCCACTTTCAACCGTGAGAGAGTAGCAGAGTCTGGACTTGCTCACCTGCCATGGATAACTGCGAAATGAACCAAATGCATGAAACATCTGTTTTCAGACACTGTTTAACAGGGAATGCAGGAGTATGTTTCCAAGGAAGGGAAACAAACAAGGGGAGCCTAATAATCAACTTGGCTTTCCTCCCGAAGGCAATTTCCACACTGCAAGCGCAGGAAGGGAAAACCCAAATACAGCGTGGCAAAGTTGCTGACTTGAAGACACACTTTGGAATTGGATTAGGAGGCCCAGGGAGGGCATCAGAGAGAATGGGAAATAGTTCTAGAATACTTGGTGGATAAGCATGCGTTGGGTGGAATCCCACAAGGCTGGGTAAAGAACAACTTTCAGAGAACAGAACAATTACCAAAGAGTTATCAACAAATCATTTCCAGAGCTCATACAGCACCAGGAATCCCCTAAGTTTTCACTAGCGAGAGTGGACAGACTTCACTCAATGCACAGGACATTCAGCGGAGACCCCAGAACAGGCACATATTTAGTGAAACTAAAGTCTAGAATAAAGGATACTCTGCAACTTCATTAACAATGCTTAATAATGGCAGCAAAAGCCTTGAAAGGAATAAACTGTCCTGCAAGTAACTCTTTTTTTTTTTTTTTTTAATTTCAGGTTTTTATTGTGGATTGAGTGAAAGTTTACAGGGCACATCATCAGTTTCACATTCAACAATTCAAATAACTTGTTTCATTACATTGAATATAATCCCCCCATATACCATCAGTTAAAAGTATTTCTCTCTATCCACTTTAGCTTTTTAAAAAACACACAAACAAAAAACCCACTCAGGTATATATAATAATTTACATCTCTAAAGAGCACATTCTGCAAGTCTGCTCCTGGCCACCAGTTCTTAGTCCTTCTCTTCTTAGTTGATGAACCTAGAGTCCTCAGCCACTCCCCCTCTCCATGCCCCCATCTCTGGCACTGCTGCTTCTCTGGATAAGGTCCCACACCTATTTGTGCGTTCCTCTCTTGATGGTCCTAGGGTCCTCTTGTTTCTGGACTGTAAGAATAACCACTCTCCTTTTTTTGTTACAAAACTTCTACCTTTACAAGTGTGACAGTCGCGATTAGTCATGATAACAGTTATTCACTAATGAATCTTACGAATCTTATCCCCATCTCCTTTCACCAGACCCATCTAGACAAGATGATAGCTATTCAATGGGGACTCTTTCTTTCCCCCCATACTCTTTAAGCTCCTTCTTGAAACCCTGTAAGCCAGTCACTTCGTGCCTTTATTGCCCCCTCATTTTAGATAGCCAATGCCTAAGTTGCCCCTCCCTATCTACCCTGTACACGTCTTGGTGATTGTCTTTTAGGGTCTATCCATCCTGGGGTTCGTTGAGCTTCTTGAATACTTATGTTTTCACTTTTCAGGATGTTAGAAAAATTTTCTTCCAGAAGCTCTTCAATTATCTCCTCTGTGGGCTTGTGTGATTGTTCCTGTTCTGGAATGCCAATAATTCTTATGTTATTCCTCTTCATGTTATCCAACATGAATCTTAAGCTTTCTTCAGATTTTTTTTATCCTTTTTGTATTTGTTCTTCTATCTTAGCAGTGTTGAGAGATTTATCTTCTAGCTCACTAGTTCTAGCTTCTATCTCTTCAATTCTATTCTTTGCCCTTTCAATGTATTGTCCATTTCTGATATGCTATTATTAATCGTTTGGACCTCTTTCTGTAGGTTTTGAATTGTTTCCAATGCTCTATCTTACTTGATTGTTCCTGTAGCACTTTCCTGACTTCTTCCTTATTTTTCTCAACTGCACTGTATAATGTTTTGATACCTTTTATAATCATTTTTAGGAATTCCTTCTCAGGCATTTCCAAAACCTGCCCATCTTCCAGTATGGAGTGTAGGTCTCCTTCCAGCTCATTTGCCTCAGTCACTTTATCTCGTTTCTGGACATGTGCAGATATGGTCATCTGCTTCTGTTTTTTGGGCATCTTCAGGGGTTATCTGTGGCTTTAATACTTAGATGGGTAAGTATTTTGGTATTTTTTTATGCTTTCTGAATGTCTCCAGGTAGATGTGATCAGGAAATGGGCTTCCCTTTTCACTCTTCTTCCTGAGAATTTTCAAGATACCACTGTTGGTTGTTTAGACATATTTCCTCTTTTGTCTGCTTGTCCCACTCCACAATCCCCGTTCAGGCCTTTTTCCTAGTTATAAACAGTTCAGGGCCAGCTGTGGCCGTTTGGTTTTAATTGGAAACTGTCTCTTTAAATTTTAAGGAGATCTGTGCGCATGCGTAGTAGAACCTTCCGAGGGTGGGGCTGGGGTGCCCAGTAGCTCAAGCACCCCTATAGTCACCAGAATGGAGGTGCGCAGATAGCAAGGAACCAATGAACAGATACCAAAAGAAAAGAACGTCCACACCTTTATCTCAGCGGTTCTGCCAGGTGTCTGTGGCCGCTCCGATCGTTCCCCCACGTGGGCTCACCCAAGATGGCGGCTCCTGGAGCTGCTAAGCGTCCCAGACTAGAAAGCAGTAAATTTATTGCTTCTACCACAAACTCCCCCAGCTGTGAGCCTTCCACCCTTCTAAGTATTCCTTTATATGTGATTCAGAGTTCTGGGACCATCCCCTGAGCCTACTTGGCCGGGTATTCTGTGTTGTTGTTGGCGGAGCTCTGTACTACATTACACCAGATCCGCCATCTTGTTTGTTCTCCCCAAATAACTATTTCTTGCCAGAAAAAAACCTAGCACTCTTTAAAAGCAAACAATAGATTCCTGCACCCAAAGGTGTTAAGTCACAACTGGTAGCAGTCAACAAAAAAATTACTAGATAAGCGAAGAAGAACTTAGGATCCACGATCAAGTAAAAAATTAGTTACTATAAAGACATCTAGAAAAGAAGATGAAATTAGCAGAAAAGGACACTTCCAACTACATTATATAACCGCAGTATGCTCTATGATTTAAAAGAAAACAAGAACCTAAGAGGAAGTGGTAGATTAGAATAGATTTAACAGAGTTAACACTATAGAATAAAAGGAAAGAGAATGGAATACATAACAGATATGCTACTCACATGAAGCACACAGAGAAGGAACTTGGGGAAGAGGCTGGGAGGAGAGCAAGCCCAAGTGCCCTCCTGTGAAATAATATCAAGTGGTCTAGCATGCATGTATGGCGCTCTGGTAGCGTAGAGGTTACGAATCGGGCTGCTAACCTCAAGGTTGGAAGTTTGAAACTACCAGTGGTTCCACAGGAGAAAAATGAAGTGGTCTGCTCCCATAAAGATTTACAGCCTTGGAAACTGTGTAGAGTCACTATGAGTTGGAACCGACTCCACAGTACTTAACAACAACAGCATGCATGTGGCGCTGTGGGTTAATACGCTGGACTTCAAAGTAGGTTTGAACCACAAGATTGGAAGTTCAAGCTTACCAGTTGCTTCTTGGAAACCCTATACAGAGTTGCTATGGGTTGGAACCCACTTGACGGCACTTACCAACAACAAAGCATGTATGAAATTTGAGTCCCAGAAAGGTGGTAGTGGTGGAATGGTGTGCAAAAAAACCACTTTCAACAATAATGACTGAAAGTTTTCCAAATTCACAATTCTAAGCCCACAGATCCAAAACATGTAGCAAATACCAATCAGGAAAAACACATAGAAAATTAGATTAAGCATGTCAGAACTAATAATAATAAAAAAAAGTATGGAGAGTGCACATTACAGGCAGAATAAGAATGACTGAATACCTATGTTCATATATTACGTAAGACAAACAACAGTGTAATGGCATCTTTAGAACAATAAAAAACCTAAACCCATTGCCAATGAGTCAATTCTGAGTCACAATTACCCTATAAAGGATTTCCCAGGTGGTAATTCTTTAAGGGAGTAGAAAGCCTTGACTTTCTCTTGTGGAAGAGCTGGTGGGTTTGAACTATCAACCTTGAGGTTAGCAGTCCAGTGCTCATCCCACAGTGCCAATACAGAAAGAAGGGGGAAAAAAGTCAATCAATGTATACAGTATGGAGTCCTGGTATGGCGATGGGGTTTAATGGGCTGTACTGCAAAATCGGTTTGAACTGCAAGGTTGGCGGTTCAAACTCACCAGCCACTGCTTAGAAACCCTAAACAGGGTTACAGGGGTAGGACCCAACTCGACAACAATTAACAACAAAACAACAATACATACAGCACAGATTATCTTCAAAAACAGGTGAAATAAAAACTTTTCCAGATAAAATTTGTTGCCAGCAAACCTGTACTACTAGAAAGATGTTTCTGAGGCAGAATAAAAATATTAAGATAGAAACTTAGATCTATATAAAGGAATGAAGAGCACCAGAAGTCGTAAACAAGAAGTGACCATACATAATAAATTTAATTAAGAGAACAAAGTTGTCAAAATCATAAAGAAAAAAATTTCCCGCACTTTCACACTAACCTAAGAATTACAAAAAACCCTTTATAGATTTTTTCTAAACAAATTCAACTAAATATTTCATATCAATAACTTTATAACAAAAACATGTTTATTAAAAATTTTAACAGGGTAAAAATCAAGATGTAATTGATCCAAGTGCAACACTACTGTAACTGTTAAATTCATTATTATGAATGTTTTTATCTGATGAAGCATAAATGAAAACTATCCTAGAATACAGAGCAAAAGAAAAAATAAAAATAAGTCCAAGAAGAAAAGTTATTAAGATTGTCTACATACATGACTTTTTATATATAAATCTAGAGGATACAGTACACTGAGAACCACAACCACAACTATTTCTTAACAGTAGAAGAGAAAAACCTGTGACAAATCTAAGGAAATAAATATGAGAATAAGTAAATATAAAGAAGATATTAAAGTCACTTTGTGCAAATGCATTAGATTATCTTTAAGAAATTGACTACTTTATAAAAACAGATGAATTCTCAAGGATTGATTTCTTTAAGTAGCAAAAACAAAAAGAGAAAAATAACTATGGAAAGATAATGACGTTATTAAGAAATTAACTCTAAAAGGGGTTAGGTAATTTCAGAACAGCTGATTATAGGACTAACCTATGGGTTCAGAGCACACATTTTAGAAACTTCCCTCCAAAGTCTACTTAAATCTCCAGTCTATAATACATTAAATATTTTTAGAACTGATGTCAGAACTTGACATAGATGCCACACACCAAATCACACACCCATTTTACCAATTTGTGGCATCAAAATCCTATTCAACTAAAACACTAACAATATGCTAACTGTTTGATGTTGGAGGCTATTAAAGGTACTATGGACTTGCAGAAGAACATAAACAAATCTGTGTTGGAAGAAGTACAACCAGTATGCTCTTTAGAAGCCAGGATGGCTAGAATGTTTCTTATACTTTGGACATATTATCAGGAGGGACCAGTCTCTGGAGAAGGACATCATGCTTGGAAAAGTGGAGGGACAGGGTAAAAGAGGGAGACCCCCAACCAGATGGCTTGGCACAGTGGCAGCAACAAAAGGCTCAAGTGTAGGAGCAACTGTGAGGATGGCGCACGACTGGGCAGTGTTTCGTTCTTTTGTATGTAGGGTCGGGTCGCAGGCGACTTGAAGGCACTTAGAAACAACAACAACAATAGTTGAATAGGCGCCTGGGTGGCAGAAATGGTTTGTGATCAGCTGCTACCAGCAGCTCATAGAAGACAGGCCAGGATATTTGCCTCTGTAAAGACTGCTGTTGTTCAGTGCTGTTGAATCAGCGTGGACTCTCAGAGACCCTACGTAAGGTTTCCAAGCTTGTAGATCTTCGTGGGAGCAGAAAGCCTCATCCTTCTCCTGTGGAGCGGCTGGTGGGCTTGAACCACTGACCTAGTGTTTTGCCCAGTGTTTATCCTAAAGATTAAATCTGAGAAAATGCAGTTCTACTCTACGACACATGGAGCTGCCACGAGGTGAGGACCAACTTAACAGCAGCAACAATAGCTGAATACCAAAGTGTCTTTTGAAAATACAAAGTTCAAAGGTCAGAGGCACATAATAATTGCTTTCCTACATTGTAGGACCTATTTACACAATATACATTTTAAGAAATCTCTTCTACAATGGAAACTAAAATTAGGAAAAACAAATTTCAAGAAATATACAGAACGAATAAGCAAATTTTACAAAGAAACATTTAAAATAAAGACAATGGCAGGATTTTGGAGAATACCAAATATTGTAAAGACTTCCCAATTTCAATTCTAATAGATTTGTAATTAAATCCCTGTGGCACTGTTGTTAGGAAAGTAGTTATAATTTACCTGGAATACCAAGCAAAAAAAAATTTTTAAGCATCATGGGTGAAAAGTACTAGTAATATATTATAAAGCTACATTACAAGTATGGTTCTAGTGTACAAAAAAATGAATAAATAGAATTAGCCTAGAAGTAGATTCTAGGGTAACGACACATGTAATAACCAATCAATACAAACTAGTATGGACTACTCAACAAGTGATAAAAAACAGATAAAAAAAACTAGGCCCTGTATTTTTTCACAAAAAATGTACTCCAATATAACACGTAGAAATGATGAAATTAACTGAATAAGTTCTAGCATAGTACAGTTAGCCTTCCCTCCAAAGTCCACTTAAATCTTTAGCCTATAATAAATCATTAAGTATTAATAAAAAGCATACTAGAACATGTAGCCAACCAACCAATCAAACCCAATGCCAGTCTATTCTTACTGACAGCAACCCAATGTAGGGTTTCTGAGACTTTACTAAAGCCCAAAGGCTCATCTCTCTCACACCGCGAATGCGGCTGGGTTTGGACTGCGGACCTTGCAGTTAAATATTGTCGAGTCGGTTCTGACCCACATCAATCCTGTATAGGGTTTCTGAGGAGCGGCTGGTAAAAATTGAACCGTTGATCTTATGTTTCAAACGGACCGTACAGTTCAGCGCATTAACCAACAGAGTCCAGTGCTTATCCTACATCGCCACCCTTTATTAAGGTCTCCTTAATAAGGTGCTCTGGTAGCGTAGTGGTTACGAATTGGGCTGCTAATCTCAGGGTCAGCAGTTCAAAACTACCAGCTGTTCTGCGGGAGAAAGATAAGGCTTTCTGCTCCCGTAAAGATTTACAGCTGTACAGGGTTGCTATGAGTTGGAACCGACTCCACGGCACATAACAACAACAACAATAAAGCATATAGGGGAATGCATAACAAGTTTTAAGGTGGAGAAGGTCCTAAACATAAAAAGGATAGAAGAAAAATTAAAAGAAAAGCAAACTACATAAAAATAGAGAACTTCAGCAGAGATGATAAGATGGTTAGTATTTTTACCATTAAAACAGATTGGTTTAAACATGAAAAATAAGCAGACCTAATAGAAACAGCGAGTCCTTGTGTGGCATTGTGAGATAATGCGTCAGACTGTACAGTTGTTTGAACTGCAAGGTCAGTGGGTAGGGGTAGTTCAAGCTCACCAGCTGCTCCTTGGAAACCCTATCTTATACAGGGTCACTATGGGTCAGAATCAACCTGACGGCACTTAACAACAACAACAACACAAACAGCATCCTGGTGTGGCACTGGACTGCAAAGTCAGTTTGAGCCTCAAAGTCAGTGGTTCAAGCTCACCAGCTGCTCCTTGGAAACCTTATACAGGGCTGCTATGGGTTGGAACCGACTCGATGGCAAACAACATTACGAACACAGAGTCCAGGTGTGGCACTGTAGGATAGCCACAAGTTCGAACTCATCAGTCGCTCCTCGGATACCCTAAACAGGGTTACTATGAGTCAAAACCAACTTGACAGCACTTAACAACAACAACAATGTATTAGGAAAGGATTGTGGTGGGGATTCATATGACAAGCACTGGACTGCAAACCACAAGGCTTATGGTTCAAGCCTTCTAGCCATTCCTCAGGAGAAAGATGAGACTTTCTGTTCCCTTAAAGACTTAAAGCCTAGGAAACCCTATACAAGGTTGACAGAAGTAGGAACAGACTAGACTCTCCGGCATTTAAAAACATCAACACATTAGGAAAACTAAAAAACAAAACAAAACAACCCCGCCCCCCCAACCTGGTTATTAATTCAAGGCTGGTGAATGGCACACCTACATAAATTGGTACATTTATAGAAAGCCATTTTGTAAGATACATTTTTCATGACCTTTTTGAAGACTGCTTGTACTTCCTTCAAGATAAATTGTTTGTTCTGGCAGCACATGGTGCATTCAATATTTTTCACCAAAGGCATCAATTCTTCTTTGGTCTTCCTTATTCACTGTCCAGTTTATGCAGCATTAATTCTTCTTTGGTCTTCCTTACTCCCCGTCCAGTTTTTGCACGCTTACAAGGTGAGACTGAAAATGCCACAGCTTAAGTCAGGGCTACCTTAGTCTTCAAAATGACATCTCTGCTTTTTACACTTGAAAGAAGTCTTTTGAAGCAGATTTGCCCAATGCAATACATCATTTGATTTCTTGACTGCTGTTTCCATGGCTGTTAATTGTGGATCTGGGTAAAATGAAACCCTTCACAACTTCAATATTTTCTGTTTTTTAATGACGCTGCTTGCCAGTCCAGTGATGAGGAGTTTTGTTTTCTTCATGCTGAGATGTAATCCATATAGAAGGTTTTGATCTTCCATCAGTAAGTAATTACAAAAAGTGACACCCCAGCCCCGGCAGCACTGGCTACTCAACTAGGTTTGGTAACTCATGCAATGGCCACAAAGAACTCAGAAACCATATTTACAGTTATGGGGATTACTAGCAAAGTTAACAGGTTATTTATTTCTAATTCAGGATTAGAAATGTCCAGGGCACAGTTCTTTCAGTCCTGATAGTCTTTTCCTAGACTCTCTCCTTGGTTCTTGGCTTCTCAGTCTCATGTCCCTTGGCCACTGCTCTCTGCTCCAGCAGCTGATTAATGCCTAAACGATGTACCGCTCCACTATAAGCCTCAACCTGAAGGTGCTCACCTCTAGCTCCATGATCAAGCAAACCTTGCTCGCCAATTAAGAGCCTGGAAGCACCCTACTACTCCACAAGTGAGCTTCTTGCTTAAAGACACTCAACATGACTTGTTCCATGGGCCGAGAAACCCACCACTGTGTCTGGTGCTCTGACTCTTGGTCTGCCGCTACTGCTTCTCTACTACTCTGAGCATGGTGTCTTTCTCCAGGAACTGGCCCTTCCTAATAAAACATAGCCAAGGTATGAAAGACAAAATCTGGCCATCTTGGCTTCTAAGGCGCATTTCTACCCATAAAATCCTCTAATATTATGGCAACTGAAGGCTTGAAGTTTTCCTTAAATTCTTTAAGCTTGAGAAATGCTGAACATGTTCTTCTTTCCTTTTGGTTTTGTAACTCTAGGTAGTTGCACATTTCATTGTAATACTCTGTTTTCTCTTGAAATGTTCTCGTCAGCACACCTTCAAGAGCAGGTTTCAGAGTCTTTTGTAAAATCCATTTTGGACTTTTAAAGACTTTTTGCTTTCTTCACATACGACATCCTTGATGTCATCCCACAACTCAACTGGTCTTTGGCCACTAGTTCTCAATGTGTCAAATCTATTCTTGAGAGATGATCTCTAAATTCAGGTGGGATATACTCAAGGTGATACTTTGGCACTTGTGGAGTTTACAAGTTTTCTTCAGCTTCTGAACTTCTATATGAATAACTGATGGTCTGTTCTGCAGTTGGCCCTTGGTCTTGTTTCGATTGATGATATTGATCTTCTCTATTGTCTTTTTTCATGGTTGTAGTCATTTTGATTGCTGTATATTCCACCTATCATGTGTATTCCACCCAGCGAGTTCCATGTGTATAGTTGCCAATTATGTTGTTGCAAAAAAGTATTTGCAATGAATAAATTACTGGTTTTGTAAAATTCTATCATGTGATCTCTAGTGTTGTTTCTATCACCAAGGTCATATTCACCAACTACTACTTTGTTTCCAACTTCTGTATTCCAATCACCAGCATTATCAACACATACTGACTGCATGTTTAGCCAAATTCAGAATGCAAAAGTTGGTAAAAATCTTCACTTGCTTCTTCTTTGGCATTAGTATTTGATGTGTAAGTTTGAATAATAGTTGTATTAACTGGTTTTCCTTGCAAGCTTATGAATTTTATCCTACCATCGACAGCTTTTAACTCAGGATAGATCTTAAAGAAATGTTCTTTTTAATGATGAATGCGATGTCATTCGTCTTCAATTTGTCATTCTCTGCATAGTAGACCAACCACGTGGTTGTTCAATTTTAAATGGTTGATACAAGCCCATTTCAGCTCACTTATGAAGTTAGGACTTAGGAGTCCTGCAGTGGCGCTGTGGGCTAACGCGCTGGACTGCAAAGTCGGTTTGATCCACAAGGTCTGAGGTCCAATCTCACTAGCCACTCATCAGAAACCCTCTAGTGTTGCTATGGGCCGGACCAGCTTGACGCTTAACTACAACAAAATGATGTCAGTCTGGGGACTAAGGTGCGCCTTACTCATGTCAGGTTATTTTCAATTGCCTCACAGACCTGTGAAAGCTAGGCAATGAATAAGGAAGACCAAGCAAGAACTGGTACATTCAAATTATGATGTTGGCAAAGAATACTGCATACACCACAGACTGCCAAAAGAACAGACAAATCTGTCTTGGAAGAAGAGCATCCAGAATTCTCCTTAGATAGGAGGATGACAACATGCATGCCAACACATTATGACAGATGAATGGTAGCAACATAAATACCCTACTTTAAATCCATACAGACTATCTGAAAGGTGGGTTATTCCTGAAGTTCTGATACACAAGTTTATATCCTTTCATTACATTGCCTTCCAAAATTACCCATGAAAAAGATAAACTAAAACAAAAAGATAGTAGTATATATGATGTTTGTTTACATGTGAAAGTTTATAAGGAATGTAAGAATAGATAAATATTAAGAGTGGCTCTTTCTTTATGACAGAGATATGAGCAATTCCTTATTTTGTACACTTCTCCAATATGTTACTGATAAATCTGGGGGTTTGGGGGAGCACTTAAAATGTCTGTTGAAGTTCTAACCCCTGGTACCTGGGAACAATGTCTTTTAGAAATAAGGTCTTTGGGAATGTTATTAATTAACACGAGGTTATAATAGAAAGTAAGGTGGGTCCTAATCCACTATGTGTGGTGTTGTTATAAAAGATGCGACATAGAGACATACTGAGGGGAAGATGGTCATGTGATGATGGAGGTAAATTTGGACACCAGGTATCACACACTGTTACCAGAAGTTATGGAGAGAGAGGAACATGTAACAGATTCTCCCTGAGTCCCCAGAAGCAACAACCACAGCTATCACCCTGGTCTCAGACTCCCAGGCTCCAGAGCGAATAACCTTCCATTCTTCTAAGTCACCCAGTTTGTCGTACACATTGTTATGGCGGCCCGAGGAAATTAATACAGTGTCGAATGTTCAGATGAGTCTATCTGGGCTATTGTGTTAAATTAGGTAAAGATTTACTGGTATTTAAAAATGAATTCTAGTTTAAGTTTGTTTAATCAAAAGTCAGTGAGTTTAATATATTTTAGGACAGTATGGGTCTCAAACACAAGTTTAAAAAAATTGTTATTTACATCTGTTGAAACTAATCTGATATTTTATTTTATATGAAATTATTAAATTTTATTCAGATTATAATCTACACTGCATTTATTAAGGGAAAAATTTTCATTTATTGTATTTAATACCCAGGTGAACACAGAAGCAAAGGTACACTGGAAGCATAAGTACCATTTTCCTCTATAAAGTATTAAATGAATCCTTCATAAACAATTGTAAAGTCTCTGCGATCTACTCCAATCTTTCAGTCACAGCTCTCTGTCTATCATGATCACTGAGTTTAAGGTTATCTATGTTCTCTTTTTGTCATAATCAAGGAAGTCACTGATATACAGGATACGGTAAGATCAATCTGAACGTATCAGAATTTGTATAATTGAATGTGTCCAGAGAAACAGTATGCACACAAACTCATACCTCAAACCACCACACCCATCCACATTGGTCGTTACAACTTTCTATCTGATATAGATACGTGCCCCCGCCCCCCCACAACTTTCTATCTGATATAGATACGTCCCCCCGCCCCCCCATCACTTTCCAATAATCTATAGCTGCAGCCCTTCTGATGCTCACTCACACAAATGAACTTGATTTTTTTTTCTAAGAACAAGTGCCATATGATTGTAGCATCATGCTTTTCCCAGCCATTTAGTGGGCAAACCATTTTCATTAGGTTCCTATCACCCACCACTGACACACAGGAAATCAGTCCAAATCTTCATCTTGACTATCAAATCCGTCTTTAGAGTTTCAGGTTCGGTTTCAAGGTAAGCATTACTCTGTTTAAAACAGCAACATTTACCACCACAATTCACAGTAGGAGATCTAATAACAACAGTACCTCAAACTCAAGTCCATCAAATCTAATGCAGCGTAAGAACTCCTCCTCTAATCCTTCTAGGCCAAGTTACTGGCCACAGACAGATCTTTCCTGAACACCATATGGGAAATCCATTTTTCCAGTGTGTCTACCCTGTCAAAGATGTACCCCACCCCATGACTCCTGCCTGGTCCAGGAAGCTGGTAGATCTGGTAGAGCTCCAAGGATTCTCCCAACACAGAAGCTCCCCACTCTGGGTTCAGTAACCACATGTGCCCAAGGATCATCTGTACCTGTGTGTTTGGGATTTAGAGACCAAGAACACGCCCATTTTTTTATATCACCGCTGAAGGCCCTGAATATTGTGACTGGTAGTACCTGTGCTTTTTTACATTGTAACAACAACAACAACAACAACAAAAATTAAAAACAAAACAAAAATAAAATACCCTTTTGAAGACACTGAGAGTCTCTTCACCATTACAAATAAAATGTAACTCAACTGAAATGTAAGAAACCTTGTTTCTGCTACAAAAACACATCTTCTCACCCCTGCCCTGTCAATTCCTTGTGCCTGGCTGTGAGTGTTGATAAGCTCTCTGTTCTAGTTCTCAGGCATTGCTGTTCCTGTATGTACCCTTCTCAAAATGATCAAAATGATCTTTTCCAAAGATCAAAGAATTACACAGTAAATGGGAGGAAAGATTAGACTGTCCTGTCCTAGGTGAACGGCACTGTGGTTCCCATTAATCTGTTGGACAGCAGAACAATGTTCTCCCATGTTAGACAGTGCCCAGGCAAAACTTACAGTCATTTTACAATACAAATGCCTGAGCATACCACCTCCTATTCAGTTACTATATAGCAAGTGCTTTCTACACTAGGGCACCAATTAGAATGTGCTTTTTTTCTAAGTGTGGATCCCTGGGTGGTAACCTGAAGGTTAGTGCTTCAGACCCACACACTAGCACTGCATAAGAAAGGCCTGGCAACCTACTTCCATAATGATTACAGTAAAGCCAGACATATGGAGCAGTTCTGTCCTGTTACACATGGGGTTGTCAGGCATTAGAATCGATGAGACAGCAACTGGTTTGGGTGTTTTTTCTCAGCATTTTTGGTATGGCTACCCTACACTTTTACTAGCTGGTCTGCTAACTGCAAGGCTGGCAGTTCAAGTCTATCAGTGGTTTCATGGGAGATGACAGTGCTTTCTGTTCCCGTAAAGATTTACAGCCTCAGACCCTATCCAGGGTCACTATGAGTCGGAACCGACTTCACAGTACATAACCATCACCACCACCACCCGTACTTAGTTTTGAGTTCTCTGTCTCCCTCAAATTCAGAAGGGTTTAAGGGTGTACAATGCTGTGTTCTCTCTCCCAGGATGGATGATGCATCCTGTATCTGCAAAAGGTGATGCTCAAATTGTGGAACACCAATTAGTGTAAGCCAATCAATATTTATTTTAGATAGAATTGCTGTTGTTGTTAAGTACCATGGAGTCGGTTCTGACTCATAGTGACCCTGCACAGGGTTTCCGAGGCTGTAAATCTCTACGGGAGTAAAGCACTTCATCTTTCTCCCGCGGAACCGCTGGCAGTTTTAAACTGCTGACCTTGAGGTTGGCAGCCCAACTCGTAACCATTACGCTACCAGAACTCCTTTTAGACAGAACAGACTAGGAAAAAATAAAAGGCGCTACACAGAATTAGGGTGATTTGGTTAGTACTGGGGTCACAATGCAGCATGTGCTAATTCTTTACTGTGGGTCACATTTAAAGGGGGTTTGAGGACACTGCTCTAGCACCTCCTTCTCTTCCATCCAGCTGGAGAGCAGAACCTCTGTGTGTAGGCTCATCTTTTAAGAAGATTCAAGTCATGGTTCCTGAACAACCCAGCCCTGGGTACCCATCATACTGGGTTGTAAAGATCTGACTTGGGTTACCCCCACCCCCCACACACTCGGGGAAGGCATCTAAGACCTAAGGTTGTTGTTGCTCTTCTCATTAAGTGCCGTTGAGTTGGTTCTGACTCATAGCGACCCTGTATAGGATTTCCAAGGAGCAGCTAATGAGCTTGAACCACCGACCTTGCAGTCTAGAGTATTAACCCACAGCACCATACCAGGACTCCAAATGTATCTAGGGTATACTTCCTAAATGAACACATCTGAAATGAAAGCCCTCACCAACCACATCTGCCTGCTTTCCCAAATTGCTGCTTTTTGTCAACAGCTCATTAACTTCTCACCTTGTGGGTTCAACTCCACCTTGAAGGCAGGTTAAGGGGAGAACAAGACCTGGGTCACTGCCCCATTCTGCCACTAATGAGCAGCTCTGCAGAGAAACCTGGTCTGAAGTAGTCTTGTCTGCTCGCCTCATGTGGCAACTGTCAGTCTCAACATCCTGGCGTTTCTGGTGGCTCACTGTCCCTCACTTTCATCCAGTCAACTAGCCTTTGCAATTCTCAGTAGTTTCCTATAACTGACTATTGTAACAAGTGCCATGGCACACCCTCACTGGGCAGGGGCAGCTGCTCTCCTGAGTGGAAGATACTGAAATGAACACCTTAAACACCCAAGAGGACACAGAATTAGGAAACATTTTGAAAACCAATAGGAAAAAGAACATAAGATGTGGTCTCAATCAAAACAATTCAGTTTAATTGCTAACTTCCAGAGAACACCGATCTAAAAATATAATGTCTACCAAAAAGGAGATATTCAAGGAAAAAAATATACACTGTTCTGAGATAAAAACATCAATTAATGAGACAACGTACTCTTAAATCAACTCTAGACAATTAATTATAATTTCCTAGTACCTGTGGTGCTGTGGGCTAATGTGCTGAACTGCAAAGTTGGTTTGAACTAAAGGTTGGCAGTTCAAATTCACCAGCTGCTCCTTGGAAATCCTATACATGGTCACCATATGAGTTGGAACTCACCTGAGAACACTTAACAACAACAAAACAGATATAGGGTCTTACAACTGTAGAGAAGCTTAGAAATATTTAATGGTGCTCAATGCAATTGCTCTTTTCTAGTAACACAAATCTAAATCAAAGAAGCCAGCAGATACGATAGAGTGAAACAGATGGGGAGACAGACCACTCAGGATCTGGGAAATGTGTGAAGAGTATTTGATTCCTGGTTGACCTCAAGGTCATACTGCTTTTCCCTTTAAAAACTGCTCGAGGAAACAAACCATTTCATAGTGAAATACCTCAAAAGAGGCTATGTGTTGTGGAAAGAGTCTTAACAGTTGGTTCTGATATTGCTCATATTAAATAATTCCTCACGGAACATTTCATATTCTGACTAATCATCTTCCCTCAGACCACATTGCCCATTCATGGATGGATAAATCTTACCAACTTCTCGTTTCATTCTTCACCAGAAGAAGCGATAGAGGAATCCCAGTGGTCAGTCATACTGGATTTCTCAGAGCAAGGTAACTAGAGGATGGGCAGGGACACTGAGGCAAAGCATTAGCATCTAACCTCTGAAGATCTGTCACACACACTGGCTGTGGGACCAGGCTCCACACTGAATCCCCCCTGTACAGACAGAAACTCAAGGCCTTGAGCTTGGCTGCTTCCTGGCCCCAGGCTCCCAAGCAGTTGAGGGTACCAGCTCAGGCCTCTGCAGGCCCACTAGGCTGTACTAATGTACTCTTACCACAGCTCGTGGAAGGAAAGATAAGCATACACGAAAAACAGAAATAGTTACAAGTAGTTTAGGAATATCTCCAAGTTAACGATTTCATGGAGTTAGGGTTTTAACTGACTTCCGAGTCCTCTTCCAATAGTAGGTAACCAAACAACTATCACTGGCTTGGTTCCAACTCACAGTAAGAGTACATAGTTTC
>NW_006408578.1:17432524-17433329 GCF_000296735.1 Chrysochloris asiatica
AACAACAACAACAGGTGCATATTTATATGTAAACAGATCCACATAGGGAGTGCTTAAAAGACACACCCAACTATAAATACCATAGTCTGTCTATTCACCTACCTTAAAGTTGTAACTGGTTTTATCTAGGAGTCCTGGTGTGGTGCTGTAGAATAAGCACTGGACTGTTCAAACCCACCAGCCACTCCTAGAAATCCCACACAGGGTTGCTATGAATGGGAACCAACCTGACAACACAACTAGCTTTCTCTAAAACAGTACCGAAGGCTTCCATTTTCCAGAGGAGCTGCTGTTACAGAATATTGTCATCACACGTACAATTTGAAGTCTGACATACAGCCTGGTTAGTCACTGCACTTAACATTCCTGCTCCCTCTTCACCCAGGACTGCCCAGAGCTACAGAGTCTATGGTTGGATCATAAAAGGCTCTTTTCCTGTAGCTGTTCCAACTGTTTTCCATAGCCTCTGAGACAGAAAGAAACTCCTTGCCTTGTTCAGGAAGTCTGTGTCTTGGTCTCTCAGGTCTGCCCAGCTCTAAGCACATCTACTGTTTCTACAAACCACATAGACTCCTTTTAGGGACCACAGCCTCATTCCTATCTTTCAGCTCACCCGTCCCTCAACATCACCTTCCTATCATTCACCTCATAACTCCTACTACATCAAGCTAAATATAGGGGTGGAGCACAGTAATATCCCAGAAACAGGCTACTCATTGTAAACTAAGTTATAGTTAATATTTTCCTACATTAGTTGTTGTTAGGTGCCATCGAGACGGTACTGACCCATAGCAACCTTATGCAC
>NW_006408578.1:17434694-17460645 GCF_000296735.1 Chrysochloris asiatica
TTCACTTAGGTTTTCTGGGGTGGGGGAAAAAGGAATAAAATGATGAAATATCCTTTAAATGTTGAAGAAGAGTTAGTATCAAGGAGAAATTGGATAAGAATTCATAACCAATTTTGGTTTTTGTCCAGAGATGAGATCCTCCTAAAGTATGCTCTTGGTTTTCTTTTTTATGGTGAGGGCCTCTTTCTCCTCACCAGTGTCATAGTTTCAGTGCACCCACTAGAATACATACTCCTCCATAGGGGGACCCAGTCCTCGTCATGCTGATACCTCCAGGCTCAGCACTGTCTCATCGCTTTAGAAGCACCGAGAATTTGCTGGATGATATTTTGCAAAGAACTAGACAATTCCTGTTCTTCCAGGAAGAACAATGCTCCAATCAGCAGTACTTACTATAGCCTATGCAACAGTTCACAACCAGTTAAGGGTATGACTTGTGGTTAAGTGCCATTGAGTTGGTTCCAACTCATAGTGACCCTGTATTTTGGGTTTCCCAGGAGCAGGTGGTGGGTATGAACTGTTGACCTTGTGGTTCAGTGCATTATCCTGCAGCGCCACACCAGTTATGACTAGGACAATCAATTGTCCTTGCTCATGTTTTAAGATCTCCTGGTATAAAGGTCAATACTCTCTCTATATGATTATGGATGGAAAAGCCCTGTCAGTTTTAGTCTTTATTTGGAGGTACACTGAGCTCCTTTGCAAGCATCAACCCATAATGGGACCTGGAGTTCTAAATCTAGACAAGTAATGAAGTTCTTAGTTGGCCTAAAGAACCAAAGTGTGCATCTTACTCACGTCTTCAAAATGCATAATAGGGGGACTTCAGAAAGTTTTTAGAAACATTTCAGTATCTTTTCATCCTGTTTCCCACCAAATTTTTGAAGCCTTCTCATCATATATGTACTACAATAAAGCAGTTACAAAGCTATCAGCAACAACCAAGACTTTAGAATCAAAATTAAGATGACGGGAAACAGAAACCCATAAAGGTGAACTATATCATCTGAAGAAGTTAAAGAAAAACTTCATCGATGCATGACCAATTTTTAATTATAGATGTGAATTCAAAACAAAACAAAAATGAAAATTACTAGCAATATAAATTCCATCACTCTAAGCCTATCAAGATGAATTCCTGAGGTAAATTCAACAAAACAGGTGATATTTAAAATTTAGTGTATTCTGCTAAATGTTTTATTTCCTCATTTATATCTTTGAAAATAAATCAACTACCAGAAGGGGAAAAAAACAATTAACTTATCAGCAAAATATATGCTACAATATTATCTTAAAGTACCAAAATGGGAACAAAAAACTGACTCTCCCTTCCCTTCCTTCCTTAGTGGTAAGAATAAAGAAAAAGAAAAACAAAAATAAATGAGAATATAGAATGCTAACAGTGACTAGTATAGATACAGTGTGTGTGTGTATTTACATGGAGTCTGAATACGTACACACAAATGGTTAGTAATGATTACAATAACTGGTGTGTGGAGTCTTCTTGGTGTGGCACTCGATTGCTAACTGTAAGGTCAACAGTTTAAACTCACCAGCCTGTTCCTCAGGAACTCTATACAGTATTGTTACAAGTCGGGACCAACTCAACTGCACTAACAACCACCACCAAGTCTATCGTCAATGTCAACGGAATACACTAGAGGACGGTGTTAGTACTGTTTTCTTCTGAAAGTCTGAAGTAATCAAGTCCATCCTTCTACTACTGTACAGAAAGCAGTGTGATGTGTGCTCTCACTCACAAACTAGATACATATTGATTTGGTGCAAAAGGATTTGGTGCCAAACTGCCTGGATTCCAAAAAAACTGGCTCCACCACCTACTCTCTTATTTGTTGTTGTTGTTATGTGCCGTGGAGTCAGTTCCGACTCATAGCGACCCTGTACAGGGTTTCCGAGGCTGTAAATCTTTATGGGAGCTTCCACGGAACAGCTGGTAGTTTTGAACTGCTGACCTTGCAGTTTGCAGCCCGATTCGTAACCACTATGATAACCCTCACCTAATGATTCATTTTCTAGTCTACCAGCGATGAGGTAAATCTATACCTCACCACTTCCTGCATACTGTGGAGCCAATGCCAGGCTTTTATTGCTGTAGCTAAATCTCTCTACATGTGAGCATCAGCTAACCACTGAAGAGAAGTTCTGGAGGCCAGAGGCTGGTGGGACAGGCCTGGACGTTGATAAGAAATCTTGTCAGAACATCTTCCTCAGTGACAAACCAAGTTTGTAAACTCTCAATTCTATTACAAACAAAAGTCACATGTAAAAAATAAAATTTAACAGCTCAGAATTAAGAAGAGACCTGTTAATCAAGTATCCTGACTTTCCAATGAGAAGTGGGACACGTGCACTGCCCTATCTGTGGCAAACAGATAATCAACCAATGAGAAAGGAGAAACCAGCTAGATTCTCAAAGGATAGCTAAAGCTGAGTGTGGCCTAGCATGCTAGTATAGAAACTCACTTATGACACAGACTGGGGCAAGACAGGAGACCACAGAGAACAACCTTCCCTCAGTGATACAGGCACAAGGGTGCCACTCCCATGGGAAAGGCACTGGGCCCAACTCTCCTTCCCTGGTCCTTCACTCAAGACCTCTGTGGGAGACCCATTAGTGGTGAGGTAAGGGATTCTGAGAAAGCTCCACTCCCAAGGCCAACACATACATTGTCAACGACTTGAGACTGGACCAGAATAACAAAGAATTGTCCTGCTTTGTTCCCTGACTTTGCCCTGCCACCAGTTTGGCAAGAATTGAGTAAAACTCAGTAGCAGCCTGCTAGTTGGGGAGGGACAGGAGCATAAAGAGATTAAGTCTTCTATGGCTCGGGCATACAGGGACAGCTAAAAGCTGATGGTGGAACACAAACATTGAGGGGGGTAGGGTGGGCAAAAAACCTTTAGGTAATCCCTGGGTCTATGCTAAGCACAGAGCATCTTTAGAAATGTGGTATTCAGAAGGTAAACACAGAAAAACTCAAACCCAAATCCAGCTCATCTCCCGACCAGAATGACTCAATCCCGCAGACTACCTGCTTCAGAAGAAGCACATTTCCAGGCCAAAACTTATTCTCTCTCCTGTTTGATCACAACTCTTAGTTTGTGGCACTGTGGTGGCTAGCATGTTGCTATAAAGCTGGACGTTATGACAATAATATTTCAAATACCATGGTGGGCAGGTTTCAGTTGAGCTTCTAGACAAAGACACACCAGGAAGGTCTGGGAACCCACTTCTGAAAGTTAGCCAAAGAAAACTCTATGGATTACCACTGGATATTGTCTTATTGAGTGTTGGAAAACGAGGGGAGCCCCCAAGGTTGGAAGGCATCACACATAGTCTCAGTGGACTCCAGCAGGTCCATGGTCATGAAGACAGAGTTTGACCAGGCAACATTTGTTATGCTATACAAAAGGTTGCCATATATTGGTATTGACTCGATAGCAACTAAAAACTCCTGTTCTACCCAAGATGTCCAGTGTTCAATCAAAAATTGTTAAATACATGTAGAGTATTTTCAATCATTGAGAAGGCAGACAAAAAGATAAGCAAGGAAACAGAAGACTATGAGAGCACTATAAACCAGCTAGCCATAACAAACATCTATGATCTTTCAACACACTAACGCAGCACTGGAGGCACCACTCATCTATGCCAAGAAATGTGGAAGACAGCTACCTGGCCAACTAATGGAAGAGATATATATTTGTGTCCATTTCAAAGAGAGGTGACCAAACGGAATGTGGAAATCATTGGATAATATCATTAACACATCATGTGCAAGTGAAATTCTGCTGAAGATAATTCAAAACTGGCTGCAACACTACAATGACAGGGAATTGCCAGAAACTCAATCCAGATTCAGATGAGAACATGCAGCTAGGGATATCATTTCTGATGCCAGTTGGATCTTGGCTGAAAGCAGAGAATAATGGAAAGATACTTACCTGTGCCGTATTGACTATGTAAAGGATTTTAATTGTGTGGATCATGACAAACTGTGTGGATCACATTGCAATGACTGGGTATTCCAGAACACCTGATTATGCTTATGAGGAAACTACATAGATCAAGAGGTAGTCCTTAGGCATTATGCTGAGTGAAAGCAGTCAGTCACAAAAGGAGAAATACGGCATATTGTAAAATATTAAGAAAAAGCATCCACACTAAAAGGGGGGGAGGGCTTATCTTTTATTTAAAAAAAATTTTTTTTGTTGGTGACCGGAGTGCATGGGGTGGGGCGAAGGGAGGGAGGGGAAGGTGGAGTACAGGGAATAGACACAGGATAGTTTGGGTGCTGGTGGGAGGGGCATACATTAGAAGGGGAAGGGGAAAGGAAAAACAAGGTGGATGGGAGAATAGTTAGGCAGGTTTACATGGGCTAAATAGGGCAGAGGTAAATAATGATGTAAGCACAACTGTGGAACAGGGCCCATGGATTCAAAGATTGAGGCATGGTTTAAATGGGTAAAAGTGGGGAAATGATATTAAGATGCTTGGCTGTCTGTTGATTCTTGGTTTCCCTTACTTACTATTGTAAAATAGATACTTAAAGGGAGAGAGAGAGGACTAGCCAGAAACATCACCATAGAAAACTTGTAAGTCCATCTTCAGCCTATAACTGATTGGAATACGTAAAATGGGGCTAGAACTTGCCTAGTGAAGGAGGCTCCTGGCAAAGCCTTTGCATTGCACAAGACCACAGGTGGAATCCTGATCCCCATCCAGAATCTCTGAAGTGGGACATTTCCACTGGAAAGGACAAGCAGACCAATCTGGAGTTGGTAGAAGAACAGAAGATACTTCTTGAAAGAAAGACCAGCAGGAAAAATCAAAAACACTAACAGCAGTCCAACTGACTAGTACAAGACCAAGCAAGTTGTTCCCCAGGGAGCCATCAAGGCAAGTGGTCAGGTTCCCTCAAGGTAAACCCCCTTCCAAGACTGAAACTCAAATGGAATACACTAGCAGACATATGGTCCTGCTGCTGACCACGTTGGTCACCAGTAAGGGGAAGTGGGGGAAAACCAGCAATGATGTTGTGAACTAAATCTGACCACATTCTCCTATTAACCTAGATTGAGACCTGGGGACTCCTGGGCCTAGGGGCAGGGACATAGCCCCAGAGGACTAGAACACAGTGTGACACATCAGCTAATATGAAGTGAGGGGAGATGCACAAGAACACCCATACTTGCAGATAGTACCCACTTGACCTGACATCAATGGCTGGATGATCAGAACACGACTAGAGGGAGAAAGAAGAGGAAAAAAAAAAAAAGAAAAGAGTAACCCAAGTGGATGAAATTGACCTATGCTTGTGGATGCAGTATGACAGGAGCGGACAAATATCTACAGTGAGGATCATTCCCACCCCCTTGGTACACAGAGTCGACAAGGATGGGGAACTTAGACATTGGCTACCCAAAATAGGGGGACTCCTGTGGTGCTGTGGGTTAATGCGCCAGACTGCAAAGTCATCTGAACTGCAAGGTCGGTGGTTCAAGCTCACTAGCTGCTCCTCAGAAACCCTACACAGGATCACTATGGGTTGGAACCAACTAGCTGGCACTTCACAACAACAACAACACAAAGGCAAGAAGTGACTGGCTTACAAGCTTTGAATAGGGAACCTTGCTCCAGAGGATACAGGGAAAGGTAGAATCTCCACTGAATTGTTTCCAAACTGTCTGGATGGGGTTGATAAAAGGTGAGGGGGAAAGGACTCCTGTGGTTCAATAGGGAATGATTGCTATCAGGTCTGACAGTGAGTGTTGGAAAGGTAAATATGAATGTTTGGTAACAAAAGGAGGGGAGTGGCTGATTTTGCAGTCCAGGAGCAGAGATCCCAGGAACCATCAAGGGAAAAGAGTCAAGGAGACAGTGACACTAGGGATGGAGGCAGAGACACTTATGTGGACAGAAGAATCGGCTGGGGACTTTGGCCTCAGGTCGGAAAAGGGGCTGTGTGCTGACAGTGAGGGGGCAAGAGTGTGGGGTGTACCCTTCTGGCTGTTTGATGATGCATGCAGGAGATTGTGATCATTGCAATGAAACAAAATACGATAGGATGAATGTAAAGATAATTTTCACCCATATAAACTAACACATAATTCACAATAAAAACTTTTAAAAAACAGAAAAAAAAGAGGTAGTCATCAGAACAGAACAAGAGGATCCTGAATGGTTTAAGGAAGCTATGCTCCAGGATTGCACCGTTTCGCCATATTTATTCAATGTTTATGCTGAATAAAAAATCCGAGATGAATCATATGAAGAGAATGTGGCATTAGGGTTGAAGGAAGACTCATTAACAACCTATGATGTGCAGATGATACAATTTTAATTGCTTAAAGTGAAGAGGACTTGAAATATCTGCTGATAAAGATCAAAGACCACAGCCTTTGGTATGGGTTGCACCTCAGTGTATGAAAAACAAAGTTCCTCACAAGTGGACAATAAACAACATCATGATAAGTGGAGGAAAGACTGAAGTTGTCAAAGATTTCATTTTGTTTGGATGCACTATCAACACTCAAGTAAGCAACAGTTAAGAAATCAAGTGATGTATTTATTGCATTAAGCAAATCTGCTGCACAAGAACTTTTTTTGTTTCAGAGCAAAAAATGTCTGTTTGAGAACTAAGGTGCGTCTGACCCAAGCCATGGTCTTCTCAATAGGTTCATATGCATGTGAAAAGTGGACAATGAATAGGGAAGACTGTAGAAGAATTGATGCATTTGAGTTATGGTATTGTAGAACAGTGAGAATGTGTCTTAGAAGTCAGTGAGACTTTATCTCATATTTCAGACATGTTATCAGGAGGGGACCAGTTCCTGGAGAAGAACATCATGCTTGGTAAAGCAGACAGTGAACAAAAAAGAGAAAGATCCCAGCAAGATAGACTGGTACAGTGGCAGTAGCAGGTAGTGTTTTGTTCTGCTGTACACATGGTCACTATGAGTCTAACTGACTTGATGGAAACTAGCAACACCAGATTACTCAACCGAATAAGAATAGAACACATTCTTCTCAAATGCACATGGAAAATTCTCCAGGGCAGATAATATGCTAGGCTATAATATCACAAGCCTCAAATAAATGTCAAATTATTCAAATCATATAAAATATGATTTCCAAACACAATGGAATATTAAAAAAACAGAAGTAAAAGTAGAAACTTACAAATGTGAAAATTAAACAGACTCCTAAAATAATCAATGGGTTAAAGAAGAAATCTTAAGAGAAATTACAAGCAGCTTTGATATGAATGAAAATAAAAGCATAACATACCCAAAAGAGCAGTACTCAGAAATTTATAGCCATAAACGCCAGCATTTTAAGAAAAGATTTTAAATCAAGTTTTAATCTCAAATAACTAGAAACAGAAGAACCCAAAACAAAGTTAAAATGAATAGATATTAACAAAAAGTAAAAAAATAGCCAAAATCTTACAGAAAACTTGAGTTTTTAAAAGAGATCAACAAAAGTAACAGATTAGCTAGACTGATCAAAAAAGAAAACAGTCTAAGATTAGAAATGAAAGAAGAGACATTATCAGCCTCACAAAAAAAAGATTATACGAATATTACGAGCTATTGTATGCCAATATATTAGATAACTTGGATGAACTGGACAAATTCCTAAAAAGACACAAACTAACTAAGCTGACAAAGGAAGAAAGAAAAGGCAAACAGATTTGAATAAAGACTGGTTAAAAAAAAAATCCCATAAAGCCCACAACCAGATGGCTTCATTGGTGAATTCTATCAAAAAATTAGTTAATACCAATTCTTCACCAACTCTTTGAAATAATAAAAGGGAAAGGAACACTTCATTCATTTAGGCTAGTATTAACAGCATAGCATTGTGATAAAGGTATCACAAGGAAAGAAACTACAGAATATTCCTTATGAATATAAAAACAAATATTTTTCAAAACGAAATACTAGCAAACTGATTCCAACAGCATATAAAAAAAGGTCAGACATTATGACAAAATGGAATTTACTTCAGGAGAGCAAAGCTGGTTCAGCATACAAATAAGTCAGTGGATGTAAGCTCATTAATAGAGGGCATGATTATCTCTACAAATAAAGAGGGAGAGAGAAAACTCAACACCATTTCATGGTAAGGGTACTCAGCAAATTTGGAAAAGAAGGAACTTATGTCTTTCCGATAAAGGACCAATTATGAAAAACTTTATGCACTTAATGGTGACAACTGAAAGCTTTCTCCATAAGTTCAGGAACACGAATAAGCTGTCCACTCTTACCACTTTTATTAAACAATGAGATTCTGGGCAAGAAAATATAAGAAAAGTCATCTAGATCCCCTCCATGCATCATCAAACAACCAAAGGGTATACCCTGGCAAGCCTGCTCCCCGGTTGTCAGCACACAGCCCCTCTCCCCATGTCATCATCTCTGCCTCCATCTCAGGCATCACTGCTTCTCTGGGTAGGGTCCCCGCTCTCCTCCCTTCATGGTCCCAGGGACCTCTGCTCCTAGACTGCAAAGCTAATTATGCCCCTCCTTGCTATAAAACGTCTACCTTTACATTTCCAACCCTCACAATTGGTCCTGATAAAAATTATTCACTATCGTATCGCAAGAGACCTATCCTCATTTCCTTTCATCAGCCCTGCCTGGACAGATTAGATACTCTCCACACCCTCTGGATCTAGGTTCCCTCTTGAAAGCTTGTAAACTAGTCACTTCTTGCCTTTGTAGCCCCCCAACCCCATTTTGGGTAGCCAATGTCCAAGTTGCCCATCCCTGTCTACTCTGTGTGTGGAGGGGGTGGGAATGATCCTTGCTGTAAAGATTTGTTCCATCTTTTGAGCTACTGCATCCATAGGTGTAGGTCAAGTTCATCATATTGTATCAGATTATTTTCCCTCTTCTTTCTTCTTCTAGTTGAACTCTAATCATCCAGTCATTGAAGACAGGTCAAATGGGCATTGATGTCTTTTCTTATTTAAGACAAGAAAAAGCAGTTTCTATTGATACTACGGAGGGTGGGTCATGTCCAAATGTACAGGGAATTCAGGAACATAGAATCTGACTTTGTGCTGTGTATACTTTGCTCACATATGTATCTTAGGGGCAGTTACAGGGCTTTTGCTAAAAAGCATTCCTGTCTTCAGCAAAGTCCCAGAGCAGTAATGGCTTTTTATCCTTCTCACAGACTCCAACACCATTTCCCAGCCCTTTTCCAGCAATCCAGGCTTCTGACTTTACTGCACTTGGAATTTCAAAATGGATACTGTGATTAAAAACAAACGAAAATATTGGTGAGTTTTAAGAGAGAAGCTTATAATGATCTTTACAACTACATAATTTTGACTCTGATCACATATTGTTTGGGTGTTGAATCAGCTTGCTTACCACACACGTACATGCACATACAAACACAAACAAACCTTGGTTCATAGAAAAGACACCACTACATAACTAATTTTTAAAACCAGTGGTTTTTTTTGCTGCTCCTTCCCACCATGCTCCCTAGATTCTGATGCTTCACGGGAATAGAATGCCTTTGTGCTCTCATACTTTGGATATGTTATCAGAAGGATCAGTTTCTGGAGCAGGACACTCTGTTTCATAAAGTAAAAGGTCACTGAAAATGGAGAAGACTCCAAATGAGATGGATCGACACAGTGGCTGAAACAACTGTGAGGATGGTGCCGGGTTGGGCAGTGTTTAGTTCTGCTGTACATAGGATCCTATGAGTCAGAACAAACTTGACAAGGAACAACAATATGCTATTACAATATTAAAGACAATCTCATGCTGTTCAAGACTTCCATGTACCTCAAAGATTTCTCTTACAACTCAAGCTTTACCTATATTACATTTCGCAAGGCATGACATCACTTTGCAAAAAGTAATTTGGCCCTTGTTCTTGGTTTTTTGTGTCCTACCAACACCTAAGGCTAATGAATGGTGGCTGATTAAATCAACAGAAATCACCTGGAGGGTGGACACTGACTAAGCCTCAGGAGACATGATGTAACCTATGGTGTGGCTGTTAAGAGTCTGGAGACTCAGATGGAACATTCTGGCTGGTGATCATGGACAGGTGGGAGAGTAGTGTATGTCTCCTTGGGAGATGAAAGCTTCCCACTGGGAAACCTTCCAGACCATATTTCCTATCCATCTCATTTGAATTCTTTTCGGTTGTTATAAATCTGTAGTCAATATGGTATACTCTCTGTGAGTCAGTCATTCTGATGAATTAATGAATCCACTGAGACAGAGCCAACCAGGGCTGGACAACTGCCTGTCTGGCAGTCTGAGACAAGTGGTCCCTTCTAGTGTGTGAGCTCTGATCCAGCTCTGGGTGGCTGGGGCTGAGTGTGTGCTGTGTTAGTGACTGGCGATGAGGACGGTAAAGTGGGAAGGCGACGACTGGATCCATTTCCATACTTTAGGAAATGGATTCATGCCAATCCTTATGCAGTTAGCAATTAAGGTGGACCCTGTCCACTTTGTCCCTTCCTTAGTGCACATCTACCTTCAGAGGCATCACCACCTAGACGTCTACCTCCAACAATCTTTTAATATATTGTAGGTTTTTTAATGTGAAGGCGGATATCTCATCTTCCATGTGGGAGACCTGGGTTCAGTCTCCAACCGATGTACCTCGTGCACAACTACTGCTGAACTGTCAGTGGATGCTTACATGTTACTATGATACTCAACAGTATTCAGTGGAATTTTCAGAATAAGAAGGACTAAGAAAAAAAGGCCTGGGAATCTACTTCTGAAAATAAGCCAGTGAAAATGCTATAATCCTAAATCTGTAACTAATCATGGTGACCGGACAGACCGGACAGCGTTCATTCTGTTGTGCAAGAGATCACAAAGAATCGGGGCCCAACAACAGCCTTTCTGACCACTATGAAAACAGTTATGCTTCCTTTTTATATACAGAGAGAAACAAGGCAAATCAAATTTAGTAACTGCTATTAGCTGACATGTTATCTTTGAAGATGCAAATCCATTTCCTGAAAACTGCAACACGTGTCTTTCTGAGGTTTAAAAGCTTTTCCATACTGATTAGAAATTGATTCTTAGATTAAAAACATTTTTTGACACATATCAAAAATAATTCATTGAGATGAACCTAAAGTTTACTTTAACGAAGTTATAAAATCAACAATTTTGAACCACACTGATAAATTTTGAACCACACTGATATCAATGATATAAAATCAAACATTTGAAGAACAGAGTTAAGATTTACTATAAAATCTTATAGTAAAATGCAAGCAGAGAAGTGAAAATCTAGAAGAAACAGGCCAAGCTCTAGATCTTTGCTTCCTGGGTTTCAAAGTTCCCCTCCTGGTCCTCACACCTTCCTTATTTTTTCTCCAATTTTGAGCCAAATCATTTCTATTTTATAGTTTCTTACCAGTATAGGACTAAAAGGAAATGCTTATAATGAAACCAATTTTTCATCAATAAAACTACACAGTACTGTGAACTTTTAATTCTCTGTGGTAACAGGGTTTAAGCATAAAGCTTACAGCTTGAAAACAGGAAAATAAAGATGAGTCTTGATCCTACCTCATTTCCCTTCTCATTATTCATTCATTGGTTTTATTAATGCTGACTCAATAAGGGTTTTGGTGGTGTTAAGATACTGCATCTCTTGTGGTGCCTATCTCCTTTAAAAATCATTTGTATGTTTCTACTTAGCTGCTTCATACATTTCTGCATTCTTTTCATGGTTTGTCACCCAGGGTGCCCCTGGAAGCTGTTTTTGGCCATTTACCCTGAGATAAATAGCTAGTCTGAGCTCCCTTCCTCTGCACAGCACATGGCTCTGTGATAAATTCTACAGGGCCAGCAGATGAAAGTGGGGCAATGCTTCTCCTAACTCAAGAACCTGAGACCTATCTTAGCCATCCTCTACGCATCCCCTCCCCACTTCTGCCTTTGTGCTGACTTGGAATGTTTGTTCTCCTGCTAACTTACAGAAAATTCTCTCTTCCTCTTCCTATGGACAGCAGGCAGGGTGGAGCAGGGCCACGTCCATCCTGACTAGAGGACCTGGTCTGGTGGCAAGCAGGTTGGTTCTCCCTTTCAATACTGAAGTGAAGCTGAGAATAGCCTTAGATCTGAGAAGATCTCAATGAAGGTCTTCACCACCAAAATGCATGCAAGACAAATGGATGCTGTCTTGCTTTTTAAATACCAAACAGCCCCGTTTTCTGAATAAATGGGCTTTCCCTACAGACTGGTTCTGGTTGTGTCCTGGGCACAAATGAGAGGTTCCTGAAGATTGTTGGCAAGAGGGCCTCCTCTCTATTCATTTCTAGGAAGAGAGGAGCTGCACAAAAATCAAGTATGAGACTCTAATTGTATTCTCATTAGCTGTCTTTTGATGTGTGTGTTATGGGGAGAGAGGGTTCTAGTTATTTCATCTTACAAGAAGTTCTCTGTGGATCCTGATCCCACCACTCAGTGGCTCTGGCTTCAGATAACCTGGATTTAGGTCCTTGCTCTATCATTGACTAGCTCTGTAAGCAACTTGTTATACCTACTCTGTAAATAAAGGCCAGCAATATTTACACTATTTGTCTTAAAAGTCAGAATTAAACCACAAAATTACATCACGAAAGTGAGTCAAGCCATACAAATGCCAGGTGTTATTACTAATACTACTGATAAATATGTTCAATAGACGAAGGTACAGGAGGGAGACTTGTTTGCCTTTCACTAGAGGCCTCTCTGGAGCTGGCTGTTAGCGCTACTTCAGTATACCTAGGTCCAAAGACCACTCTGCATCATTCTATTTCTGAGATTTATGGGTATTTCTTGTCCATGGCTGTTTTCTGTTCAATGCATACAAACTACAGAGCTTCACCAGAATGCATACGCCCGTGTACTTAGCTGAAAGACAAATAAGAACACACAACAACAAACAAAACAACATCTCACATCTTGCCAATCTTCAATTATGTTTATTTTTGCTACCTTGCTAACAGATCTGGTTAGTAGGTATGGCTTAGGATCTGGTATTTTCTACTATTCAGTGATTTTAGGATATGAGTGGAATAGAAACTACAGGTAGGTTTCATGTGCCGTTTCAAAACATGTCATCACAAGAAGGATGGGCTGGCCATGCATGATCTCTGTATTGGCACCCCTTACCCTCCAGCTACTGGTGTGGCGCTGTGGGTTAATGTGCTAGACTGCAAAGTTGGTTTGAACCACGAGATCGGTGGTTCAAGCTCACCAACTGCTCCTTGGAAACCCTATACGGGGTCACTATGGGTTGGAACCGACTTAGCAACAACAACTTAGCAACAACAACTCTCCAGCTACAGTTCACTTCCGTAAGTGTGCCTAGAGCTCCCATGGACACGAAGCCTGTGCTTTTTCTGGAATTAGTGCTCTTTATACTGTAATAGCCTTTCCATGTTGCCATGCGCTCCTGAGAGGGAGACTGGTGGACTCTGTGTATCTTTAATTCAGGTGCATAGGGATTTAGGTACAGGAAACCCTTCGGGGTCCATTCTGAACTCCCAACAGTTGAATGCGTGTTGATCTACAACATCAGTGTTGTGTCACCACAACTCGCTCTCCCACCATTCCTCCAACCTCACCTTCCCTGGATCCACACTGGTCCTTTTGGGTCTCAGAAGATGGCATTTAAAACATCTTGAAAATAAAAACTCTTAATAAGACTGTCAATGCAATTTTGAGAACTAGATATAGAACTCTGTAGACAAGATAAGATCTCTGTCAATCAAGTGAGTTTTGATGGCAAGGCAACACGCTTTCTTTAAGGTGACCTAAAAACACTTGCCTCTGATTCCAACTACCATCACCAGTGGTCTGGACATCTTAATGGCTTCTGCTCACATGCTTCACCTATCAGTCACTCTCCTCAGAGATGCCAGCCATCAAATGTCAAAGGTCAATCTGGGTTCTTCAAGAAGTTAAACATAGAACTACCTATGACCCTGCAATTCCATTCTTGGTATATACCTTACAGACTTGAAGCATGGACTCAAACAGATACCTGTATATAAATGTTCACTGCAACATTATTCACAATAGTCCAAACCACCCAATAGATGAATGGACAAACAAAATTTGGTACATACAATACTATTTGGTAATGCAATATTATTCTATCATAAAGAGAAATGAAGTTCTGATACCTGCTACTGTAAGGATGAACAATGTTAACATAGGTGAAGTAAGCCAGATACAAAAGAACAAATCCATGAAATACCTACAATAGGCAAATTCATAGACATGAAGCAGATTAACAGTTACTGGGTGGTGCTGTAGGGTAAACACTGGACCAACCACAGGGTCATTTGAACTGCAAAGCTGGTGTTTCAAACTCACCAGCTGCTCCTCAGAAACTCTATAAAGGGTTGCTATGAGTTGGAATCAACTTGATGGGACAACCACAACAAGAAGGGGCTGGGAAGGAGGGAAATGGGGAGTTATTGCATAAGGAGTTTCTGTTTGCAGTGACAAAGAACTTTTTAAGACCGTGGTAATGGACGCACAACACAGTGGATGTGACTGTCACTTAATTGTACACTTAAAAATGGTCAAAATGACAAATGTTCTGTGACATAGATATATTTATCAAAGAAGAAAAACAAACAAACAAAAAAAAAGGGTCAAGACCACTCTGTTCATTTCACCTTTCTAGGTTAACGCTTTTACCACACTTAATGAAATTCCAAATTTGTACATGGGCCAGAGGCTGATCCCGTATCAGTTAAACAAACATGCTGCAGCATTATGGACCTGCAGCCATAAACCTTCCTTTGATTTACTATTTATACTACACCAAGGAGCTCTGGTAGCGTAGTGGTTATGAATCGGGCTGCTAACCTCAAGGTCAGCAGTTCAAAACTACCAGTGGGGTTCCACGGGAGAAAGATGAGGCTTTCTGCTCCCATAGATTTACAGCCTTGGAAACCCTGTGCAGGGTCAATATGAGGCGGTACTAACTCCACAGTACTTAACAATAACAACAACTGATTGCTGTTATGTGCTGTCCAGTCGGTTCCGACTTACAGTGACCCTGGATAGGATTTCGGAGGAGTGCCTGGCAGGTTTGAACTGCTGACCTTGTGGTTAGCAGTCCAGTGCTTAACCTACAATGCCACCAGGACTCCTAATACTGATTGTTGTTGTTTGTTGTTAGATGCCATTGAGTCAGTACCAACCCATAGTGACCTTATGCACAGCAGAAGGAAAATGATTAGGCTATTTTAATAATTCTGTTATGGGTAGATGTTAATTAAAAAACCAAACAGACAGTGATATGTTACTTAGAGATAAAAATGTCTGTTCAGGAGAAAAGACACCACCAAAAGTTAGAGGTTACGTATCCGGCTGTGAACCGCAAGATCAGCAGTTCGAAACTACCAGCTGTTTCTCGGGAGAAAGATGAGGCTTTCTGCGCTCGTAAAGATTTACCGCCTCAGAAACTCTGTACAGGGTCGCTATGAGTCGGACCGACTCCATGGCACATAACCACCACCAGGACAGTAACTTTGTATGTAACCTTGCAACTCTTCCACATTTCTTACACTGCTGATATTGTTTCTTTAATTTTCTTTTTATTATTACCATTCTTGTGATTCCTTAATTTAGTGAAACAAATCTGTGACATATCCATTCTGCATTTATGTGTCATTTTTACGTTTTGAAAATTACAATTTGATGCTAGTAGTCTCGGAACACCTACATGTTTGTGACTAACAACCCTGGGAAGTTACAGAGAAAGTTAACTCGATTTTAAAAGTTGCAATTTCTTTCCTGAGGTTTTATTTACTCCTAACATGGTATGGTGGGTTATGCATTGGGTTGCTAACCTGAAGGTCAACAGTTTGAGTACCCCAGCATTTCTGCAGGAGAAAGATAAAGCTTTCTGCTCAGCCTTGGAAACTCTATATAGGGTTGCTATGAGTCGGAACCAACCATTTTTAGAAGCACTATGTTCTATGACATAGGACTCTGGGGCCTCAAGCTATCATTCAACTCTAAAATAGAAACCCAAGTTGTTTGGTTTTATGCCAAGAGCCACAAAGAAAGGACCACTTTTAAGAAATAGCACTACGAATCCCTATTTATTGTGAAGAATATCACTACACCAGGCAAAACTATCCTAAAGAGGCTCGAGGGGGAAATCTTTCAGGTCTGTGTACAGCTACACTCTTCCTGTAGCTATTGTGCGTGAGCATGTGTGGTGTATGTTCAATGTGCACATACATGTGATACCTGTGACCTGGGAACCTGACTTGTCAGCTCACTCTTAGGATTTGTGGCCCACTGCCATTCAATCGCAGCTGTGTCTCTGCATTAATCACAATCCAGGCTTCATCATGTTTCAGTTTCCACTTGATTTGATGGCTTTACTTGGGAGTAAAAGGGAAGTAGGGGAAGAGTCCTGGAGTTCTAACAAAAGTCTTGTAAGTTCTTCTTTATGGAAAATCCTGTTAGATGTATGAATCATTGAACATACACCACTATTCTCCCCACTTGCCAATTCTGAACCTTTACTCATGACTTTCTACCTAGACCTTCTCTCTCAACAGGGCTACTTAGTTCTGGTGTGGTGTTGTGGGTTAATGCGCTGGACTACAAGGTTGGTTTGAACCATAAGGTCAACAGTTCAAGCTCATCAGCTGCTCCTCAGAAACCATATACAGGGCTGGTATGGGTTGGAAGCGACTTGACAGCGCTTAACAACAACAATCCTCCTAGACCACAGAGACATCTTTCCACCTCAAATGCTTTTTGCATTTCTCAGCCAAATTCATTCGCTCCTCAGAATCCTTCCCTCAAGTTGCTGAAGACAGAGACTAGACACACAGTTTATATGGCAATGCTTGGACCTCACACTAGTTAGCATATAGTAAGCAGTGTATTCAATAATAATAGGAGAGAAGGGAGAAAGCAGGAACTATACAGTCATACAATGCAGACTGGCCATTCATTTACTGATTCATTAAGGAGCATGTTCTTTGGGCAGGAATGAAAAAATGGAGGTCTGCCCAAGAACTTCCTGTGGTGGGAAGACAAGAGAACTAGAAGCAGCATGTAAGAAACCTGAGTATGTAACCATACACCTGGCACTGCAGTATTAACAAACACAAGCACAAAGCAGTAACTAAACCGTGGATGAGTTCTACCAAGCCCAACAGAGCTAGTTCGCTTCAGATCATAGGGGCAATAGGTGTGGGGACAAAGGTCAGGAAGGCTTCTCCCTGGAAGAGTCATCTGGGATGGGGCTGGGAAGATCAGGAGTTAACCAGAAAAAGAGCAGGTGTGCATAAACCTTCACTACACGTGAAGCACAGAAAACAGGAATGGGCTGGCCTTGCAGGATCCTGCAGACCACAGTAAAAAGTTGGAATTTTATCACAAGGGCATAGATTTAAGGAGGACAGAAATATGACAGGATATTGTTGTTGTTGTTATGCGCCGTGGAGTCAGCTGACTCATAGCAACCCTGTACAGGGTTTCCTAGGCTATAAATCTCTGTTGTTGTTGTTTAAGTACCGTGGAGTCGGTTCTGACTCATAGTGACCCTGCACAGGGTTTCCGAGGCTGTATATCTTCACGGGAGTACAAAGCCTCATCTTTTTCCCGCGGAACAGCTGGTAGTTTCAAACTGCCGGCCTTGAGGTTAGCAGCCCGACTTATAACCACTACGCTACCAGAGTTCCAGGAGCAGAAAGCCTCATCTTTCTCCTGCGAACAGCTGGTAGCTTTGAACTGCTGTTCCTGAGGTTCGCAGCCCGATTTGTAACCACTACGCTACCAGAGCTCCTTATGACAGGATATAGGCATATATAAAAGGTCGTTCTGTTGAAAAGTAGGTTGAAAAAAGGAATAACGGAAGATGAAGGTTGCTTGGTCTAGGGGGAACAGCTGGATGTTAAGGGACACCTAGAAGTGGAAGGCTGTGGACTTGGGGAGAGACTGAACTAGGAGGCTGGAGTCAAGGATGGCTCACGGATTTGGTTTGAGTACTAGGAGTCCCTGGGTAGTGCAGTCAATGCTAACTGAAAAGCTGGCGGTTCAAGTCACCCAGAAGAGCTCTTTAAGTGCTCTGACTTTCTATTTCTGAAAAACCAGTCATTGAAAGCCCTGTGCTCTACTCTGACATGCATGGAGTCTCCATCAATGGGGGCTGACTTGATGGCAAGTGGAACTGGTATCTCTTACTGGAGATGGAAATACTGGAGGAGCTCAGTAAGGGAGGAACAATAACTCATTGTTAACAGTGCTTCTTTTGAACTCTTCTACATTTTCACAATGAACTTTATTGCTTTAAAAGGTATAATTCAGGGGCATAACTAGTGACATGATAAATGTAAGGAAGCTTCAAAAAGTTCACAGAAAAATTCCATTATCTCTCAATTCCAGTTTTTCCACGAACTTTTTGAAGACCTCTCATGTTTCCCCTCATCCTTCCATTCTGGATTGATTATCATGTTTAAATAATTTTTCTCATTCTCATGACCAACAAAACAAATGCTTCCAGATGAATACTGAAGGCTGTCCTTTGTGGTCCTTTAATAGCATGTGTACTTATTCATGCATGCTTTCTACTTCTACAGAAAGGCATGGAAAAAATTAAAACCCGTGTCTAGTCTAAGCATAGAATGCTTTGTGGACTAATCATGTGAGCAGAATGCAGCAAAGACATGGGATGTGACTGTGCTGTGAAGGGAAACCTGCAGTTAGCGTCACGGTATTAAGAATGCACAGCATATCAACACATGGATTTTAAGAAACTGTGGAATGGACAACTTATAGGTCCAAAAAGAACTACATGTGGGCCACAGGTAACCTTTACTGGAATTCAAGCTTTATTTCATAAGGATGGAGGAGCAAATGAGAAAAGAAAGACAGGTGTGTGTTCACAGGTCAGGCATTGTCTTTTAAGCAGTAGCTAAAATTAGTACATGGTTTTATGCGGAAGAAAACAGATCCTGGGAACTTAGAGCCCAAGGAAACAAGACAACTGATAACCAAGGCCAAGTCATGCCACTCGAACAGACTCAGCAGGAAAGGTTGATTTCTCAACAGCCACGCAGAGCAATCACTTACAGGTGGTCAAGGGATTCTTACTCTGTATGTTCACTAAACAGCTTAATCTGCAAAGCTAAATGACTAAAAAAAAAAACTAGAATAAAATGAAGTATTTCCTAAAGCAATCATACATACATTGATGGAAAACTTCCAGAGGTTCAACCTAGATTCAGAAGAAGATATGGGATGAGGGAAATCATTACTGACATAAGATGATCTTGGCTGAAAGCAGAGAATATCAGAAAGATGTTTACCTGTGCTTTATTGACTACGCAAAGGCTTTCGATAGCATGGAGCATGACAAACTATGGAAAAGTGTGGAGAATGAGTATTCCAGAACACTTAATTGTGCCCATGAGGAACCTGTAGATAGACCAAGAGTCAGTTGTTCAAACAAAAACAGGGAACATGGAATGACTTAAAATTAGGAAAGATATGTGGCAGAGTTGTATTCTTTCACCATACTTATTTAATCTGTATGCTGAGCAAATACTCTGAGAAACTGGATTATATGAAAAAAGCCATGGCAGCATCAGGATTGGAGGAATATTCATTAACAATCTGCTATATGCAGATGATACAACCTTGCTTGCTGAAGTGAAGAGGACTTAAATTTAAAGACCACACCCTTCGGTATGGGTTGCACCTCAATGTAAAAAAAACCCAAAATCCTCACCACAGGACCAATAAACAACATCCATATGAGTGGAGAAAAGACTGAAGTTGTCAAAGACTTCACTTTGCCTTTTTGCTTGGATCAACCATTAACACTCATGGAAGCAGCAAACAGTCAAGAAATCAAACAACTTATTCCATTAAAAGTATTCATGAGCAAAATCGTCAGTTTGAGGACTAAGATGTGCCTGAAAAATACAAACCATGGTATTTTCAATAATCTTATTTATATGCATGGGAAATTTGGACAGTGAATACGGAAGACCACAGAAAAATTGATGCATTTGAGTTGCAGTGTTGGAGAACACTGAAAATACCATGGACTGCCAAAAGAACAAACAGATCTGTTTGGAAGAAGTACAGCTAAAATGCTCCTTGGAAGCCAGGATAGCCAGACTTCATCTCTCAGCCTTCGGGCATATTATCAGGAGGGACCAGCCCCTGGAGAAGGATATCATGTTTGGTAAAGTGGTGGGCAGGAGGAAAAGGGGAAGTCCTCCCCCACCCCACCCCACCCCAAGCTGAAGCGTAGCAAGGACTGTGAGGTTGATGCAGGTTCAGGCAGCGTTTCATTCTGTTGTGCATAGGGTCACTGTGAGTCAGTACTGACTCAACTGCACCTAACAACAACAACAAAGCAAGTTTATAAAGTCAACATCCAGGTTTAATTTACACCAGTATTTCTCAAACTTAGGGTTTTGTTAGACTCAAACTAGGAGTCTAAAAATTTTTTTTTCAAATTCTACATTTGTAGTCTAATGACTTGATGTAGCACTGTAGGACAGGCATCGGACTATATTAAGTGCAAGGTGGATGGTTCAAACCCACCAGCCACTCCTTGGAAATCCTATGTAGGGTTGCTATGAGTCAGAACCAATTTGACAGCACTTATTAACAATAACATAAAAGAGCACAAAAGACACACACACACACGCACACAAAGGGAAGACGTAAAACATGTAAGGTGTTCTACAAGCAAAGACTCACTAAGGATTCTTGACACACACGAGAAACGACATGAGAGGCTAACACAAGGCTGTGGCACAGTTGAGACCCTGCTTCTGAACTTCCAGCCTCCATACCTGGGAGAAAATAGACTTCTGTTTTTTAAAGGCACTCCCTTTTTTTGTTAAGGCAGCACTCTGGCCCTTCCCATTGGGCTATTGTCTTGGAGGCCTCCCAGCCTCAGGTTCACCGAGGGCTGACCCCAACAATATCTAGGTGTAGGCCCAAGTCTCGGTACTTTTAAAGTAGGTATTATCATGTGCAGCCAGGATTGCAAGCTACAGGACTTTTAATGAAATATTTCTCAAACTGGGGTTGAAGTATTTCCTCAAGGATTTCCCCAGTCTAAAGACTTTAAAAGTCTACAGGCCTTTAAAAGGGGCTTACTCATCATTCCTACTTAGCAGTGATGTCCTGTGACTACAGGAGAGGCTACATTGCTTGTTACCAGGGAGCCCAGGCAGGGACCTGGAGTCGCAGAGTCCAACCATGGAAGTGGCCTGACTGCTCACTTTAAAAAGGCCTTCTGGGTTTTAGGAAAGGGCCCTTGTGGCAGAATGGTTGATGCTTGGTTGCTCTGCAGGAGAAAGACATGGCAGTCTATGTCCCTAATGACTGTTGTTAAGAGGCGTCAAGTTGGTTCTGACTCATAACTAACCTGTAACAGGGTTTCCAAGGAGCAGTTAGTAAACTTGAACCACCAACCTTGTGGTTCAAACTGACCTTACAGCCTTGGAAACGTTCTAGTCTACCCTACAGGCTCACTATGAATCAGAATTGACTCAATAGCAATGGATTTGGTGTAAGAGAGATAACACCTTATCTAACGACAGAATTTTGTAGACAAAGACAAAAGCTATTCAAAGATCAAAAGAGAAAACTGATCTCAGAGCAAGACTGGAAATATAAAGCAAAAACATAAAACCCACAACTTGGAGAAATTACAGTGGACAAGCACTGGACCACAAGACTGATTTGAACTGCAAGGGGAGCGATTCAAACTCAGCAGCCACTCCTAGGAAACTCTATACAGGGTTGCTATGAGTTGGAAACAACCTGATAGCACTTAACAGCAATTACAGAACTATCAAAAAAGTTTGAAAACAATTTTGATCACGTAAGACTACTTTAAAGCTGTATGAGCGGCAACCCCAATAGTCAGTCTTTCTTCCAGTTCTTCTATCTGCACATCAAAGAAACACACCAAACTGGCAGCAACCATCTGGCCTGTGCCCATTCCCTGCATTCTCCTGCGAAGCCGCAGTCATAGCCCAGCTCTGCGGGTACATCTATCTGCTTGTCTCAGGTCTGTGTAGCTCGAGTTTCTCTAAGAGCTCCTAAAGTAGTTACATGTGCAAAACAGAATGGTTTGACAATTGTGATCAAGTGCTACCATAAACTCAAGTCTAATGTAGATGGATATCAAGAAAATCTGCTATGTAACTCCTATTAAATGCACATTACAAAACTTGTGAAAAATAGAAAACGCACAAAGTAACTGTATGCCATGCAGTCTTTCTAATTGGCAAATTCCTCTAAGTAAAAAGGAAATTGGTTTAGACCACTTATTGGAACATATTACCAGAAAATGGCATATGGATTACTTCACAACTAGAAAATTTACTGGGGCAAATCCCCTCCCCACCAAGAAGGTCAACAAAATCAAAGCAATAAATCAGACTGTTCCCACCACCCATTCTTGTTATAAAATTATAGCAATATTGATAATTTTCAAAAGAGTTTATTTTATAGTTTAGAATTTTTGCCCCACCAACTTAAGTTTAATCTGGTGGTGGTGGTGGTGGTGGTGGGGGCCATAAAAATCCAATTTAAGATAGAAAAGGGACAATCTGTTTTCTACTTCCCCATGTTTCAAATCACAGGAATCAGAAATACTGCATCCAAAGTTATACTCCAAACAAGAAGTCACGTGGTCTGGTACAAGTGAAGATTTCAAGAGGAGGAAATGTTAAAAGAGCACAATTTTAAACAAACAAACAAAACCCTCCTGCAACACAGTAATTCAACAGCATAGTCTTTGTTAACCATGCATGTTCTCATCCTATGTATTCCTACATTACTCTTTACTGTTAGGAAACAGCTCCCAGGCTTTCCTGACAGTGTCATTCAAAGAAAAAAATGCTACACTTCTAATGCCAACAAACATGCACACACATAATTTTAAAAATACCAGCAAGATGAAAAACAATCACTGTCCAGTTTATGCCTCGTGTCATAGTATGCATTCCATAGTATCAAGAGTCATGTCATACATCCAGTCAAGAGGCAGAACTTCACTCCCCCAGTGAGATACACGGTCCTCCCGCCATTACCAACAGAACAATTAAAATGGCAAGCATGCTTCATAAACCAGGTCATATTACTATTGAATTCTAAAACGGTACTAGGACTGACTAATTCTTAAGGCTGAAACAATGATTACAGTTTAAACTACACATTTCCCTGTGAAAATGAAGACAAGTGATCTTAATCACAAGGTGGACAATAGCTGTAGTCCATTGCTTGTAGTTCCATTCTCAAAACAAAATATTGCCTTTCAAAATAATTCAGTTCTTTCTTTCCCACTGCTTCCACAGAGTACTTCTACATATACCTCCTCCACACACACAGTATTAACATGTAACTTCAGAAAAGGTAGTGAAATGTTGCCTTCCTTGGTGACAGAAGACATCTTTTTAATTGGCTAAGCAGTTTAAGAGACCATTCAGATGTGTCACCTACAAGAAGAGCAAGTACTTACATTCACAGTATATCTAAGAACTCAAATCTGTGACTCAACATGTGAACTGCTAAGCTGCTGGAGACCAACTCAGATTAAGATGCCTTTAGTTCAAGGTTTATTATTTTAAATCACATTTTGAGGGAGTTGAAGATAACACGAAAACGAATCAATATACATGCTCATTTCAGTCAGTATCCTAGTCTTTTATACCCAGTAGCATCTGAAAAAGCAATCATTTCTAAAATCACACTTATGGTTTTACTATCTGCTTATCCAGCTGGTCTTACATCTCTAAGTTTCACTGCTGAACTTCAAGCCATGGTGGTAAGTTGGTGGGGAACTGAGGGAGGACACCTTGAACTACTTAGGGCAGTGGTCAATGTAGTAATGACATGGGTCTAAGGAGATGAAATGCTGTTAAATGTCATCAGGTTGGTTCCAACTCACAGTGACCTTGCAGTTAGCAGTCCAGGGACTAAATATCTCCAAGGTAGGGTACACCTTTATGACAATGACTCCTTAGAACAGAGGCTGGGATGGAGCAATGTATTCCAAGTGACTAGCATAGTCATAAATACAACTTCACGGTTACATGAGGAATCACAAGGTATAGTTTCCACAAATCACATGCCCAAGTAAATACCTTACACACAAATGGGTGGAAATGATGGAATTATGTAAAAAGTTTTGGCATACACTAAGCATGTCTCCTGACAGTTCCAGCAGCCTCATCCACCCTTATTCAATAGTTCAAAAGTGTTACTTTTGATCAGATTTGTGTAATAAAGCTATTAAGTCATGGTCAAGAAGTCATGGATTGAGTTTGGTAGTACCTGAGTACTTGGAAAATAAACAACTGAGACTGTGTATTTTCTCTGGGGCAGCTTGAGGCTGAGGCCCTTGTAGCTGATGTGCACTCTGGTACGTTACTCTGGAGATAGGTGGAGGGCTCAATGGGGCTGCCACAACCTGAGCACACGCTGGCTCCACAGCGGGTGGAGACTACTGCTGGTATACACCCTGGTGCCAGCCCCACGTGAAGCTGAGTGGCAGGGTGGTGTGGGTGTGGGTAGGTGCACACTGCCCCGGTCCTGCAGGACTCCAGGTAGTTAGGTGGACCTTTCATCCAACTGACAGGTGTGTCTGATTCCTCTGGACCTATGCCTCTCACTCTTGACAGGCAGCATTCACCTCTGTGGGAGGTATAAACAGCCTGAATGTGATAACAGAACAACTAGACAGCAGGTGGCTGCAGCATGTCAGCTTTGCCCACGTGAGTGACTTCTCCGGCCAGGGGTTTGTGGATTCACTCACCTCCTAGGCTAGGGCTGGCACTCTGGTAAGGCGTATTTCCGGGGCAGAAAAAGTGATTTCTTCCTGCAGGGGAGGAAGAGGTTTGCAAGTAGGAAGGAATCCTGCAAGGAGAGGGGCTACTTTAGAAACTCAAGGGTAGGGCGGTGAGGGTCTGCTTCTGGGAACCCAACCTCCATTCGACTAGGCACCAAGGCAAAGCCTTAACATTAATTCACTGGAAAGGAAAAAGAGGAAACAAGAAATGGAAATCATCAGCATGTAAAATATAACTGCATACAGCACACACTTATGATGAAAATAACATAGGGTTGTTGCGTGGGTATGACAAAATGTATTGCTGTGTGTTATTTGTAAAAAATATGGTAATTTGTAATATCTCGCCCGGCAATATACACCTTTCCCTTGCCATATGAAAAGTAAGAACTTAACAGCACAGACAAAATAGAGATGGTTATGAATGAAAAATTGGGCAAAAGTGGATTATTTTAAAGTTATTTGAGAACCTAGTCTGTTCTCTTTAACATTTTTTAAAGCACAAACAACACTCATATAATAAAATAGGGAGAGCAGACCAGATACTAACCTAAATAAACCAGACTGTTGTTGTTAAATGCCATCGACTTGGTTCCAACTCATAGTGACCCTGTATAGGGTTTCTGTGGAGTTAAAAAAAGTGTTCTCTTTCCCAAATTAGGGGGGTAAAGAACAGTGTGAATGGAAGAATGAATAGCAAAACTCAACTGACTTGAAGAGCAAACACAGTTCAAAATATAATGTGGGAGTCAAAAGCACTTTGGAGGGATGATTTTAAATGTTTTCTTAACCAGTCACTGAAAGCTCCACGCTGCACAGTTCTACTCTGAAACACAGGGCTGCCAGGAGTAAGAGTCAGCCCAAATACAACTGGGTTATGTTGTTGTTGTTAAGTGTCATCAAGTGGAATCAACTGGGTTATGTTGTTGTTGTTAGGTGTCATCGAGTCAGTACCAACCCCCATAGCGACCTTATGTACAGAAGAACAAAACACTGCCCGATCCTGGGCGAACTTCACTACTATTGCCACGCTTTGAGTCCATCGATGCTGTCATTTGGCCAATCCATCTC
>NW_006408578.1:17461280-17483681 GCF_000296735.1 Chrysochloris asiatica
TTAATGAGTCTTCCTCCAATACTGATGCCATGTTTTTTTCATAGAACCCAGCTTCTTGGATTATTTGCTCAGCATACAAGTTGAATAAGTATGGTGAAAAAATACAACCTTGTTGCACACCTTTCTTAATTTGAAATTTTAAACCATTTAGTGTTTCCATGTTCTGTTCGAACAACTGCCTCCTGGTCCAGGTACAGATTCCTCATGGGCACAGTTAAGTATTCAGGAATACTCATACTTCACAATGTTGTCCATAGCTTGTCATGATCCACACAATCTAAAGCCTTTGCATAGTCAATAAAGCAGAGGTAAACATCTTTCTGGTATTTTCTGCTTTCAGCCAAGATCCATGTGACATTAGCAATAATATCCCTTGTTCCACGGCCTCTTCTGAATCCGGCTTGAACCTTTGGAAGTTCTCTGTCAATGTATGCTTGGAGCCGTTTTTGTATTATCTTTAGAAAAACCTTACTCGATGGGATATCAAAGAGATTGTTCAATGATTTCCGCATTCTGCTGTGTCACCTGTCTTTGGAATGGGCACAAATACAGATCTCTTCCAATCAGTCGGCCAGATAGTAGTCTTCCAAATTTCTCAGCAGAGATGAGTGAGTGTCTCCTGTGCTGCCTCACTTTCTTGAAAGATTTCAATTTTTATTCCATCAATTCCTGGTGCCTTGTTCTTTGCCAAATTCCTTCAATGCACCTTGGACTTTCTCCTTCAGATCAATTGCTCTTGATCATATGCTACCTCTTGAAATGGTTGAACATTAATCATTTCCTTTTGGTACAGTGACTTTGTGTATTCCTTCCATCTTCTCTTGATGCTTTCTGCATCATTCAATAATTTGCCCAGAGACTCTTTCAATAATGAACGTCAAGGCTTGAATTATCTTCTTCAGTCCCCCCCAGCTTAAGAAATGCTGAGTGTGTTCTTCCTTTTTGGTTTTCTGATTCCAGATCTTTGCACATTTTGTTGTAATATGTGGCTTTTATCTTCTCAAACTGATCTTTGAAATTTTCTGTTCAGCTCTTGTACTTCATTTCTTGCATGTGCTTTAGCATCTCAACTGGGTTATATATAGGGCCTCCAAAATACCGTGGAGGTAAGATTTAAAATGCTATTTTTGATAGTTTATATACTGATCCTATTTACGGTCCTAGAGTGAAAGATCCTTATCATTAGGGAAGATGGGTATTTACTATATTAGGGTGGTTACTTACTTTTTTTTTTTTTTAAATCTGATACACTGTTCTTGCTGTAACTACTGCTTTCTATACCTCCAGGGCTGAATTTTCTAAACTTTTGGCCTAGCCTTCTCTTCAGCTGTGAGCCCCACACTCTCCTTCACTCTTGTCTGGAGGCCGCTTTACGAGCTGCAGCTTCTACAACCCCATTCAAGTTTACCTCTACAATCAGAAACAAGGGCTCTGTCTTGAACACCTACCCTCCTATCAGGTCATGAGCCCCAGACAGGCAGTGTCTGTTGATTTCAGGATTCCCTACAGGTGGCACTGAGTCCAAGACATAGTAACAAGGTTGACAAATCATACGATGGGGCTCGGCGCTTTCAGACACACCCCCTATAATGTCAATGGAAGGCATAGAATTCAATCAGACACCACAAACAAGGTTTAAAAACACTTTAAAAACCAGAGGAAAAAGTGGTTCCAAAACTAGAAGTCACAGAGTGTAACCAGAAGCCAACAACGATGCTTCAAGTCAGGTCAGGTAAAACAAATCAAATAAAGCAGATTCCCATGGCAGAGATCAAAGTTATCAATGCTTAGAGATACGAGGTGAATCAGGATTCATGGAATCAAAGACTCCTTGTGAGTCTGCATAACACCTAGAAAACAGAAAGCAGATGCCTTTTACAGCTAGATGTGAGTGCTCTTTGAATAACTGGAAGTTCAATGAATTCTTCAGCTAAATTTTGTCCAGATAAAATGATAAGCGTTTCCATTTCCTATAAAATTATAAAGTGTTAGACTAATATGGACAACAAGCGAAGAAAATGCACTCCCCCACTCCACACATTCTGTGACCAGCTGCTGGGGGTGCTGGGGAAGAAAAAAAAGCCAGCATAGAAGGAGTGAGAAGGTCTGCCTGAGAGACTGAGCGAGGACTGCGTGGCAGCAGCTTGAGAGGGAAGGAGGCCTAGATGTGCTTAGGGCAGGAAGGCAGAATGGCCAAGTGGATGGCCTCTAACATCAGCAAATTCCTTTGTTTAGACCCCTCCCCCTTGACGGTTGTGTGTACCAAACAAAGATCCTTCTATGTAAGGTTGCCATGGTACACGTGTCTTAGGACTATAACATTTATGGGTGGGCAGGAGAACAGTCACAGAGCAACTGAGAGGAAATAGCTAGAAGTAAGAAGTGATAAAGGGAAGAATAATGTTTCAGAAACTAGTGTTTTTAAAAATAAAGAAGTGGTACCAACTGTGGCTGAGAGTGAACTGTTGTGATGAAAACATAACTGTCAGTCACCAGATTCAACAATTGGGAGGAGTAGATCTGTGGTCCAAGTATGGAGAATGTCTGTAAAGTGACAACTGCAGGACCTGACTGAAGAGAATGGGAATTCAAAAAGAGCTGGCCATTGTGGACTAAACTTCCTAGATGTATGGCCCAAAAGGAGAGTGCGAATCAAGGTTAATACATTTACATATATATGTATCTATCGTGGTATAGTGCTGTGGGTTCATGCTCTGGACTGCAGAGGCAATCTGAACTACAAGGTTGGCAGTTCAAGCTCACCAGCCGTTCCTTGGAAACCCTTTAAGGGGTCTGCAGGAAAAAAATGAGGCTTGTCTGTTCCCATAGAGATTTATAGTCTTGGAAACCTATTCAGCATAGTTATGAATAGGAGTGGTGCTGTAGGATAAGCACTGAACTGCAAGGTTGATCTGAACTGTAAGTTTGGCAGTTCAAACTACCCAGCCATTTCTCTGAAAGCCTATACAGGTTTGCTATGGGTTAGAACTGACTCATGAGCACTTATGAGCAACAACATAAGAAGGAACTGCCTGGATTGGATGTCAATGGGTTTGGGTAGTGATTTGAATGCCATCTAGGATTGGATTTTCTTTGGTACGTTAACGACACATTCTTAGTGTAGTGGATCTAAGTCAAATTTCTTTTCAGATATAAAAGAGATCAAACAAGCAAACAAAAGCTCAGAGCTGGGGAAAATGGATGCCAGGTCACCAAAGAGCCAAAGGAGGGAAACTGAAGAGACAAGGACCTAACCCAGAGCTGACAAAACAAAGCCTTCCTTTCCCTAGAGCTGATTTCAGACTTTTGGCCTTCTAACCTGTGAGAAAATAATTTTGCTTGTTAAAGTCATCCACTTGTGGTGATAACTAAAACAGACTGGCTAACCACAGCTATAGAACAGGGGATGAGTGGGGGGAAAGCAGACTGAGGGGCTCTGAAGCCCACATCTTTTTTTCCTTTTTCTTGGTGCTGCAGGATAAGCACTGGACCATATGGTTTGTTTGAACACCAACACGAAATGTAAAATGAGTCATTTTTTGAGACTCGGACTTTGGGAAGAACTGGGTCAGAACTCTAGTTTTGAGACTATATCTTAGGACAAGCTACTTACCATCTTTCCACCTAAGTTTCTGTATCAGTAAAATGGGCATTACTTAACAGCTGTGATGATCACCAGGCGATGGGTGCGAAGCATGCAGCACATAGCAAGTACTTAGTACACAGAAGCTATTATTAGGATGATGATGACATCTTGCCTTCCATGCGGCAACCCAGGATTGGATTCTTGGCCAATGTAACTCATGTGCAGCCACCACCCATCTGTCTGTGAAGTTTACAGACAAGTGGAATTAGGAAGAAATGCTGGGCAACCTACTTTCCAAAAGCAGTCCATAAAACACTACGGATCACAACTGTTCATCAGCAATCATGCAGATGGTGGAGGACCAGCAGCATTTCATCCTGTTGTACATGGAGTTACTGAATTGGTGTCTGACAACACATTATGGGGAATTGAGATGAGATTGTCCTGGCTTCTATGTGAGGCTGCAGTGGCCTCAAGGCTCAGGTCTTTGAGGAATGCTGACAAATGACCTAGAGGTTGCTCAATGAAATAACACTGAAGAAGATAGAGGAAGGTTGTGTCTGAGTGTGGAAGAGCAATTACATTCTCCATATCAGAGAGTTATGTGGGGATCAAGAAGTCTCAGATTCAGTGGAGGCAACAAGGTGAAGGAATCCCACTTATACATCTAGAATAGCCAAATGCATAGGGTCAAAGGTTATTCATGGTTACCAGGAAATGGGAAAAGGGCTGTAGGGAGTTACTGCTTAAAGGGTATTGAATTTCTGTTTGGGATAATGAAATACTTTTGGAAATAGAAAGTGATAGTGTTTGCAAATATGGTAAATGTAATTCATATTACTGAACTATAACTTAGAAATGGCTAAAATGGCAAATGTTTTGTTACATATATTTTGCACTAAAACAAAATTAAAGTAGCACTAAAGGGAAATCTTGAGGAGATTGAAGATACAGTGGAATCTGAGGAAGACAAACTGACTCTAACAGTAATGACAGGTAAGTCAGGAAGCAGATGGGAAGTGGGAGAAAGCCAATTTACCTAATAAAACAAAACAAAAGGGCTGAAAGGCTTGAAAAATGGCTCAGAATCTAGAGACTGTACACTAGAAAACTTGGAAAGAAAGACCAAGAGGACAAAGTCTTCGTAAGTCTGAGCTCACTGTGGTGATACTGTGAGGTCTGGGAGAGGATCGATCTGGGCGAAGGGCCCTAAAACTATTTCCTGAATGTCATCACACCAATGAGATTCCTGATGTTGCATGGTAGGATAAGCACTGAATTGCCAACCACAAGATCAGCAGTTCAATCCTACCAGCTGCTCCTTGGAAACCCTATATAGGGTGGCTACTATGAGTCAGAACCAACTTGCCAGCATTTAGTAACAATATCAAACGAATCAATACCATTCACTGGCATTTTTTAAACATGCCAGTAGAATTGTGGGAAGATAATAGTGTTAGCAGGTCTAAGACCCACATAAGCACCAAAGTAAGCAACTAGAAGTCTGTACTTAGCCCTGTGAGAACTCTGAAATAGTGAGTAAAGGATCACAACAAAGAGCCACAGACTGCCTGAAACCAAGCACAAATCTCACATGGTAAGTGCTTCTCCCACTGTCCCCACCTCTCTATTTCCTGTCAAACAGACAGATGGCTGCAGTGGAGCCACAGCCACATCCAAAATTCCCAGCTAGTGTGTGGCTCTCCTGTTACTGGAAAGGCCGCAACCCCCAAAATAAATAGGAAAGATTTTGCTAACTGATTGTTCAGCATATATACTCTGACCAATCTGGAGGTGGCCTGGAAAGACTGAAACTTTGGTCTAGTCCGAATTGGTGCCCTAATAGAGTGGATAAGGGAGAAGCAACCAAGGAAGATTTGCTATCTAAGGACAGTTAATCAGCATACGACTTCTGAACATCAAGGAGTTCATCAGGGAGCCCTGATCTGAAATTAGAGTTCTCACAGACTAGGTGGGTACTTGCCTAACAGTTTCTTCCAGAAATCAGCACTGCTGAAAGCACTTTATATTCAGGGAACTTGAGAAAGTCAACACCTTGTAAAATTTTAATGTTCAGATTCAACAAAAAACCTCAAGGCATGCCAAAAAACTAGAATAATATCCTGCTCACGTGAAAATAAAGAGAGAGAAATTCTTTTTATGAAGCTGAAAAATGAACAAATTAACACTATAATACAATAATTAGTAAGCTCATAGAAAAACAAAGAACTAAAGGAAAGCAAGGAAATGAAGCATGAACAGTTTTGCTATTGTCAGGTGTTGTGTCCAGTTGGTTCTGACTCATAGTGACACTATGCATATAATACAACAACATGCTGCTACCACTGTGCCAATCCATATCATTAGGGGCCTTGCTCTTTTTTCCACTGACCCTCCACTTTGCCAAGCATGATGTCCTTCTCCAGGGATTGGTCCCTCCCTGATGTTATGCTGGAAGAATGAGAGATGAAGTCTGGCCATCTTGTTTTCTAAGGAGCATTATGACTGTACTTCCTCTAACACAGATTTGTTTGTCTGGCAGTCCATTGTACTTTTAATATTCTTCCCTAACACCATAACTCAAATGCATCAATTCTTCTACGGTCTTCCTTATTCACTGTCCAACTTTCACATGTGTCTATGAGGCAATTGAAGATACCTTATCTTGGGTCAGGTGCATCTTAGTCCTCAAACTGACATCTTTACTCTTGAATATTTTAAAGATGCCTTGTGCAACAGATTTGCCTACTGCAATATGTCATTTGTCTGAATAAAAGGAACAGCAAAGAGGTAGGAATAGGGCTTGGTAACTTTTCAGGCTGTGGATCTAGCTAGGTCTGGTCTTGGTTACAACAGATGACATTTTTTGGTTAGCATATTGGTTTTTTTTGCATTCACTTGGGAGAGAAAAAAGGTCTTGACTATGTGGTTTGATTTCTTGATTGCTGCTTCCATGAGTGTTGTTGGTTGATCCAAGAAGACTGAAGATATGGGGTTGATAAAAGGTGAGGGGGATAAGACTCCTGTGGTTCAATAAGGAATGATTGCTATCAGGTCTGACTGTGAGTGTTGGAAAGGTAAATGTAAATGTTTTGTAACAAAAGTTGGGGAGTGGCTGATTCTGCAGTCCAGGAACGGAGATCCCTGGAACCATCAAGGGAGAAAAGAGAAGCAGGGGACCCTACTTCGAAGGGAAGCAGTGACACCAGGGACGGAGGCAGAGATGATGACATGAAGAGAAGGAGTGGCTGGGGACTCTGCACTCAGGGAGGGAGAGGGGGTGTGTGCTGGCAGCCAGGAGGCAGGTGTGCATGGTGTACCCCTTGGTTGTTTGATGATGTATGCAGGGGATTGTAATCATTGCAATGAAACGAAATACAAAAGGATGAATGTAAAGATAACGTTCTCCCATGTAAACTAACACAATAAAAACTGAAAAAAAAGAATGAAGTCCTTGACTACGTCAATCTTTTCTCTGTTGATAAGAATGTTTATTGGTCCAGTGGTGAGAATTTTTGTTTTCTTGACATTGAAATACAATCCATACTAAAGGCTGTTATGGTCTTTGATCTTCATCAGTAAGTATGTTTAGTCCTCGTCACTATCAACTGTTTCAAGACGGAGCATATGATCAAGAGTCAATGATATTGAAGGAAGAAGTTCAAGGTGCACTGAAGGAACTGGCAAAGAACAAGGCACCAGGAATTGATGGAATAAACATTGAACTCTTTCAAGAAACGGAGGTGGCACAGGAGGCACTCAACTCATCTATGCCAAGAAATCTGGAAGACAACTATCTGGCCAACAGATTGGAAGAGATCCATATTTGTACCCATTCCAAAAACAGGTGACCCAACAGAATGCGGAACTCATCGGATACCCTGATATCCCATGCGAGTAAAGTTTTACTAAAAGTAATATAGAAATAGCTTCAAGCGTATATTGACAGAGAACTTCCAGAGGTTCTAGATGGATTCAGAAGAGGATGTGGAATGAGGGATCTCATTGCTGGTGTCTGATGGATCTCAGCTTAAAGCTGTGAATATAAGAAAGATGTTTACCTGTGCTTTATTGACTATGCAAAGGCTTTCGATTGCATGGCTCATGACAAGCTACAGACAATATAGTATTCCAGAACACTTAACTGTACTCATGTGGAACCTGTACGTGGACCAAGAGGCAGTTGTTCAAACAGAACATGGAAACATTGAATGATTTAATATTAAGGTGTGCGACAGGGTTGTATTCTTTCACTATACTTATTCATTTAACCTGCATGCTGAGCTAATAATCCGAGAAGCTGGGTTATATGAAGAAAAAGCAGGGCATGAGGATTGGAGTAAGACTAATTAACAACTTGTGATATGGAGATGATACAAGTGATTGAGTAGGGCCATGCAAATAAGATATACAAGGATTCTTAAGGCTAGGACTGGTTAGTTTTGCCCTCCAGCTAGGTTTAAACAGAGCCATCTCAGAAGCAGAGATAAAAGACCCCAGGACCATGAAGAAGGAAAGTGTTACATGTGAGATCCCTACCTAGAGAAACAGGGACGGCAGAGGCGTTGGCATGGAGTGGAAGAGCAGTTTTGGGCTCTAGGCCTAAGGACTGAGTAAAGCCGAGTGTCTATGGGCAGGAGACTGGCTTGCAGAATGTGCCCTTTGGGCAAAAAGAACTTTGTAACATACTGGCTAAAAGAACTTTGTAACACATGCTGGAGCACGGTAGAGACCAAGAGACCATATGGCTGGGAGGCTGAAAACAGGCTTGCCTGCAGTATGGCAGACAAGAGGCATTCTTGACAGGAGAATTAGTGCGTCCTGAGTTGGTTTTGATCCTGTACTTTGTTCACTTCCCTAGTAAACCCCATAACCGTGAGTACTGTTATGAGTTCTATGTGACCATTGCAGTGGACTGTTGAATCCAGATGTGAAGCAGAGTGTTGTGGGAGAGATGACTGGTGTCAGAATAGTGTATAGACGGTTACAGGGTGGAAGCATGTCAGACCTCTGCTCCATTAGAAACAGCCTTGGGCTGATTTTGAGTCTGTTTCTTTTTCTTTTGTGAAGCCAGAGGACATCATATTGGCTCCCACATGGTTATTACAATGATCATCTCTATGATGCAGAAAAAGGTATTTGATAAAATCCAATACCTTCTCCTGATAAAAACCCTAGAGAAGACTGGAACAGAAAAGAAATTGTTCAGTATAATTAAGGGCATACATGCAACATTAACAGCCTACATTATACTTAATGGAGAAGACCCAGAGCTTTCCCCTTGAAATCAGGAACAAAACAAGGGTGCTCACTCTCACTATTTCTATTTAATATTGTATTGGAAGCCGCCACCAGAGCATTAAGATAAGAAAAAGAAACAAAATGTTTCCAGATTGGAAAGACATAAGTAAAAGTCTCTCTATTTGCAGACATGATACTAAATATAGGAAACTCCAAAGATTCTGCAAGAAAACATCTAGAGCTAATAGAGGAATTTAGCAAACTTGCAATGTACAAGATCAACAAACAAAACGCACTTGGGTTTCTATACACCAGCAATGAGAAATCTGAAAATAATTCCATTTATAATGAAACCTAAGAACATAAAATACCTAGAAATATATTTAACCAGGGAAGTGAATGACTTATACAATGAAAATGATAAGACACGCCCTTAAAGAGGTTAAAGAAGACTTAAATAAATGGAAAGATACTCCATGTTCATGAACTGGAAGGCTTAATATTGTTAAGATGTCAACACTACCCAAAGCAATCTATCGATTGAATGCAATGCAGATCAAATTTCAAACAGTCTTCTTTACAGAAAACCCAAACCTCAACTTTATATGGAATGACAAGAGGTCTCAAATAGCTAAATCAATGTTGAAAGACAAAAGTAGGGGAGTCTTACACATCCCAATTTTAAAGCATACTATGCAGCTACAGTAATCAATAGTGTAGGGACTCTGTAGGATAAGCACTGGACTGCTAACCAAAAGGTTAGTGGTTCAAGCCCACTAGTTGCTCATGGGAGAAAGAGGAAGGTTTCTGCTCCCATAAAGATTTACAGCCTCAGAAATCCTGTAAGAGTCATTATGAAATGGAACTGCACTGGACTGACAGCTGTAATCAAAATAGCCTGGCTGTTTAGTATCATAAGACACATTGACCAGTGGAAGAGAACTGAGAGGCTACAAATAAACTCACACATCTGTGGTCAAACTGATTTTTGACAAGTGTCCTAAGTTCATTTGATGAGGAAAGAAGTTTGTTAAATAAACACTATTAGGAACACTGAATTTCCAAATGCAGAAAAATGAAACGGGTCAAGCTTTATACCATACACAAAAACAAATTCAAATGGATTAAAGACCTACATTTGAATACTAAACCCACAAAACTCTTAAAGGAAAATGCAGGCTGGGGGCAATACTTACTGTTGGGCTAAACTCTCAACAACTGTTGTTCTCAGGTGTTATAGTCTGCTAGACTCATAGAGTTGAGCCAATGTATAACAGAATGAAACGCTGCCAGGTCCTGAGTGATTGTTACGCTTGAGCCCACTGTTGCTGCCAATCCACTTCACTGGAAGTCTTCCTCTTTTTGTGGACCTCTTCACTTTACCAAGATTGAAGTTCTTCTCCAGAGACTGATCTTTCCTATTTCTAACAAAACATTAGCTACTATAATAACAAAAGCATAAGCAGTAAAAAAAAGTATAATAAAATAGAGCTTCATAAAAATTAAGAACTTTTATTCATCAAAAGACTATTTACCAAAAAAAGTAAAAAGACAAGATATGAACTTGTTTTTGTTGTTATGTGACGTTGAGTTGCTTCCGACCCATAGCGACCCTGCATAGGGTTTCTGAGGAGCAGCCGGTGAGCTTGAACCACCAACCTTGCAGTCCAAACGGATTTGCAGTCTGGCGCATTAACCCACAGCGCCACACCAAGACTCTGATATGAACTTAGAGTACCATCAAAAACCAGATACCCATTGTTAAGTGCATCAAGTCAATTCTGACTGACAGCGGCCATGTATAGGGTTTCTAAGAAGTCGGCAGTGGGTCTGAACTGCCGATTGTGCAGTTAGCAGTCCAATGCTTATTTTACTGCACCATACCAGGATTCCTAAGAATTTAATAATCAAAATTTAACTACAACCTCAACAACTCAACAAGACAAATAACCCAATCACAAAATGGGCAAAGGATTTAGACATTTCATCAAAGAGGGCATTCAAAAGTCCACCAAACACATGAAAATGATTACATCATTAACTATCACAGAGATGCAAATAAAAAACACAATGAGATACCATTTGACTCCCACTGTGGCTGCAATAATGAGCTTAAATATAAGAAAGATTGTGAGAATGGCTCAAGTCCAGGTAGTGCTTCATTCTGTTGTACATGTGGTTGTTATGAGTGGGAAATAAACTAAAGGATGGCTAAGGAGGAACAAATACTAAGGACGATGTGGGGAAATTAGAGTTCTTATTCACTGCTAGTGGAAATGCAAACTGGCACACCACTGTGCAAAAGAGAATGGTGGTTCTTCAAAAACAAAAAATAGGAATGAAAACACAACATACCAAAACCTTTGAGACACAGTAAAAGCAGTGCTGAGAAGACCATTTATAGCAATAAGTGCACATATCCAAAAATCATCACATTAACACAAAGAACCAAAATCAACACATTAACATCTCCAACTGGTAGAAAATATCATCAAAGTAAACCTATAGTCACCAGAAGAAAAATAATAAAGACTAGAGCAGAAAAATGAAATAAAAAAACATAAGAACTATAGAAAGACTCAGTAAGACAAGAAGCTGGTTATTTGAAAGGATTAATAAAACTGACAAACCACTGTCAAATCTAACAAAAGAAAAGAGGGAGACGACACAAATAACACACATAACAAACCATAAGGGTGACATCACAACAGAATCAATGGAAATTTACAAGGGTAATAAGAGAATACTATGTAGAGTTGTACTCCAACACATTTGAAAATTTAGAGGAAATGGATACATTTTTAGAAAAACACAACCTACCTAAACTTACACAGAGTGAAGTAGAAAACTTGAACAGACCAATAACAAAAGAAACTGATCAAGTCATCAAGGAGCTAAACCAAAAAAAAAATCCCAGATGGCTTCACTGATGAGTTTTACCAAACATGCAGAGAAGAGCTGTTATCAATTCTACTCAAACTATTTCAGAATATAGAAGATGATGGAAAACTTCCTAATGCATTTTAAAAAGCCAGCATAAGCCTCATATGAAAACCAGGGAAGGACATCACTAAGAAAGACAATTATAGACCAATAACCCTCATGAACATAGATGCAAAAATTCTCAACAAAATCCTAGCCAACAGAATTCAACAACATCAAAAAAAACCAATACAACATAAGCAAGTGGGACTCATAACAGGGATGCAAGGATGGTTCAATATTGGAAAAACAATTAATGTAATCCCCCATATAGATAAATACGGAAACAACCACATGATCATATCAATCGATGTAGAAAAGGCATGACAAAATCCAACATCCATTCCTGATAAAAACTCTCAACAAAGTAGGAATTGAAGGGAAATTCCTCAACATAATTAAGAGCACATATACAAAACCAACAGCCAATATCACTCTCAATGGAGAGAGACTGAAAGCATTCCCTTTGTGAACAGGAACCAGATAAAGATGTCCTTTATCAACACCCCTATTCAATACTGTGTTGAAAATCTTAGCCAGAGCTATAAGGCAAGATACGGAAATTAAAGGCATCCAAATTGGCAATGAAGCAAAACTCTATTTGCAGATGTTATGATTCTATACACAGAAAATCCCAAAGACTCAGCAAAAAACCCCAAAAAAACTACCGAAATTCATTGAAGACTCAGCAGAGTAGCAGGGTACAAGATCAACAGACAAAAATCAGTTGGATTCTTCTACACTAGTAACAACAATGCTGAAAGGAAATTAGAACAACAATACCATTTACAATAGCCACCCAAAGGATGAAATAGTTAGGAATAATTCTAACCAGAGAAACAAAAGACCTGTACAAAAAAAATACAAAACACTACTACAAGAAACCAAAAGAAATCATAAAAATGGAAGAATATACCATGCTCTTGGATAGGAAAATTTAACATTGTGAAAATGTCAATACTGCCCAGAGCAATCCACAAATAAAACACAATCCCAATCTAGATTCCAACAACATCCTTCAAGGAGATGGAAAAAACTATTACAACTTTATATGGATGTGAAAGAGTCCCTGGATAAGCAAAGCACTGCTTAAGAAGAACAAGTGAAGGCCTCTCACTCCCTGATTTCAAAGTTTACTACATGGCTACAGTGGTCAAAACAGCTTGGTCTTGGTAAATGAAAGATACATAGATCAAAAAGAAATTTAAAAGATTTCATTAAAACAGTGAAAAGGGAGTCCACAGAATGGGAAAATTTTTTTGCAATGACGTCTCAGACAAGGAACTAATCTCCAAAGTCTATAGGAAACTACAACACCTCTACAAGAAAAAGACAAATACCCCAGTTAGAAAATGGGCACAGGATGTGAACAGATGCTTCACCAAGGAAGACATTAGGGCAGACAACATACATTTGAAAAAATGTTCATGATCATTATTCACTGTTGTTGTTAAGAGCCTTTGAGTTGGTTCCGGCCCAATGTTGTTGTTGTTATGTGCTATGGAATCGATTCCTACTCATAACAACCCTGTACAGGGTTTCCGAGGCTGTAAATCTTTATGGGAGCAGAAAGCCTCATCTTTCTCCCACGTAACAGCTGGTAGTTTTGAACTGCTGACCTTAAGGTTCACAGCAGTAACCACTACACTACCAGAGCTCCTATAGCGATCCTATATAGGGCTTCCGAGGAGTGCCTGATTAGCTTGAACCGCTGACCTTGCAGTTCAAATGGCTTTGCAGTCTGGCGCATTAACTCACAGTGCCACACCAGAAAGATGCAAATCAAAACAACGATGAGATATCATCTTATACTAGTAGTAATAATAAGTTCAAAAAAAGCAGAGGACAATAAATGCTAGGGAGGGTATGGCGAGACCAGGACATTCCTACATTGCTGGTGGAACTCTAAAATGTTTCAACCACTCTGGAAAACAATATGGCGCTTCCTCAGAAAGCTGGAAGCAGAAATATCTTGTTGTTAGGTGCCATTGAGTCCATACTGACTCACAGCGACCCTATGCACAACAGAACAAAACACTGCCTGATCCTGGGCCAACATCACTATTGTTGCCACGCTTGAGCCCATTGATGCTGCCACTTGGCCAATCCATCTTGCTGGGGGTCTTCCTCTTTTTCTCTGACCCTCCACCTTATGAAACATGATACCCTTTCTCCAGTTGACTGGAGACAGACAATATATCCATAGTTATGAGAGACAAAGTTTATGATCCAGCAATTCCTCTACTTGGGATATATCCACAAGAAATACAAGCCAAAACACAAGTAGATATATGCACACCAATGTTTATAGCAGCACTATTCACAATAGCAAAAAGATGGAGACAGCCTAAGTGCCCATCAATGGAAGAATGGATAAACAAACTTTGGTACATACACACAATGGACTACTATACTACTACCTTGAAGAATAAAGACAAAGCAGCAAAACACTTCATAACATGGATGAACCTTTAGAACATTATGCTGAGTGACATCAGTCATTCACAAAACGACAAATATTGTATAAGACCATTATAATCACAAAAGTTTAGGAAAAGATTTCCACACTAAAAGAAAAGTTCTTTGACAGTTACCAAGGGTGGGGGTAGAGGGGCAGTAAGGCACAGGTTAGGGGATAGACACATCATAGCTCATGTGATGGGGGAGGACAATAAACGAATAAGGGGAGGGCAATACACAAGAAGGGGGAGGGAATGGAAAAACAAGGAAAACAGGGAACAATTTAGGGTGGTTCGGCTGGGCTAACTGGGATAGAGATAAACAGTGATGTACACTTAACCTTGGAACAACAACGCTCTGTGATACAGGGATCAAAGCACAGTCTGAATGGGTAAAAGAGGGGGAATAATGGTAAGGTGCCTGACTGTCTTGTGGATATTGGTTTCTCTTGCCTACTATTGTAATATAGACATTCAAGTGGAATAGAAAGGAATATTGGGAATTATGATTACATAAAGCTTGTAAGCCTGCCTTCAGCCTGTTAACTGTCTGAACAACTAAAAGGAGTCCTAGAGCTTGCCTTGTGAAATAGGTTTCCTGTTAAGCTGCTGTAGAGTATGGGGCCTTAATTGGGTCCTGATCCCCATCCAGAACCTTTTCAAGTGGGACATTCCACTTGAGAGGACATTCAGACCAACCTGGAGGCTAGAGGAACAGAAGATACTTCTTGAAAGACTAGTAGGAAAAAAAGGAGACTGTTTGGTTGTTACAATAACAAACAAGCTAGTCGCCTGGGAGTCATCAAGGCAAGAAAAGTCAGCCCATCAGGACAAACCCCCTTCCAAGATTGCAACACAGGAGCAGACTTGTAAGTTCGATGCTATGCCTTGGTCTACTTGTGAGCGAAAGTCAGCAATGAAAACATGGGCTATGTTCAACCATGGTTTATAGACACCTGTCGATCTTGAGATGAGAGAAAGGAGGAAGGACTGCTTGGTCCAAAGTTTTGGGAGACTTGGGAACTCCTGAGCCCATGGAAACTGACCTAGTTACTGGAGGCTAGAGCTCACAGTGAAGTGGCCAGCTGATATGACGTGGGGAGAGGTGTGCACAAATGCCCAAACTTGCAGATAGTACCCATTTGACCTAGCTTGGATGGCTTGACTATCAGAACTTGAGTAGAGGAAGATACAGAAGTTTGATATAGAAAGCAAGTGTAAATTGCTATAATATGATGAACTGGACCTATACTTATGGATGTAGTTGCTAAAAATTCCAACCAAGAGGGGAGAAATCTTCACATCAAGGATCAAATCTACCCCCTCAGTACACAGGAATGATAAGGATGGGCAACTTAGACACTGGCTACCAAAAGTGGGGGTTGGGAGGCTATAAGGGCACAAAGTGGCTGGTTTACAAGAGTGTGCTTGGTTTCAGAGCGAGGAGTTTAGTGCAGAATTCCCATTGAATAGTTTTCTTCTTGTCTAGATGGGTGTGGTGAAAGGGGATGGGGGAGGATGGGGAGAGGATTCTTTTGATTCAACAGAGAGTAATTGTTATCATGACTAATTACAATTGTCACATCTGTAAAGATAGAAGATGTGTAATAACAAAGAGGAGTCCTGGTGTGGCACTGTGGGCTAGTGTGTCAGACTGCGAAATTGTATGAACTTCAAGGTCGGTGGTTCAAGCTCACCAGCTGCTCCTTGGAAACCCTATATAGAGTCGCTATGGGTCAGAATTGACTCCATGGCACTTAACAACAACAATAACAAAAGGGGGGAGTAGTTAGTCTTGCATTTCAGGAACACAGGACCCTAGGACCATCAAGAGGGAAGAGCATGAGTGGAGCAAGGGATCCTAACCAGAGAAGCAGTAATACCAGGGACGGAAAGCAGAGGTGATGGCACAGAGCCACAGAGCAGCTAAGGACTCTAGACCCATGGAAAGAGACAGGCTGGGTGCCAGTGGCAGGAGGCTGGCTTGCAAAATATGCCCTTTGGTTGTTTAAACAAACATATTTTTTCTGTGTGTTTTGTGTACATCCAAAAAAAAATTCAAAAAGGAATAGAGGTAAATACTGTTGCCCGATGGTACAGGGGGGGGGGGGAACTGTAATTATTGCAATGAAACAAAATATGATTAGTTGAGTGTTAAATGATGATCTGTCCTGTAAACTATCATTCAATTCACAATCAAAGCTTAAAAACAAAACAAACAAAACTATAGGTAGCCCCCTAGTTAAGAGCCTCTAACTTATGTTTCAAATGAACCTGCATATAGCCTATTATAAGGAGCTCTGGTAGCGTAGTGGTTACGAATCGGGCTGCGAACCTAAAGGTCAGCGGTTCGAAACTACCAGCCGCTCCGCGGGAGAAAGATAAGGCTTTCTACTCCCGTAAGGATTTACACCCTCGGAAACCCTGTACAGGGTCGCTATGGGTCGGAACCGACTCGACGGCACTTAACAACAACAACAACATAGCCTATTATATTAAAAATTGGAGGTGCATTCAATGGTTCATAACAAAAGAGTGCTATTTTGAAAAGCAGACCAAAACATTATTACTTTATTGTTAAAGATGTTTGCATGTATCTTTGTTTCATTAATGTTCTTTATGCATAGAAATAGGCACTAGACACTAAGACAAATATTCGACTAACTTAGTATGTTAGATAAACCTTTCTTAAACATACCTACTTTTGTACGAATTCAACTTAAAGACAGATTTAGGAATGGAGCTTGTTCATAATCTGGCGAGTGCCTGTACCACATGATTTAGCAATTCCACATCTAGATAAAAAGTGTGTTTATCCTTAAGTGCTGTGGAGTTTGTTCTGACTCACAGCGACTCTGTGTAGAGTGTCCGAGGAGCAGCTGGTGGGTATGAACTGCTGACACTGTGGGTCATAGTTCAGTGCTAATCCTATAGGAGGGGGCCTCAAAAAGTTTGTTGAAAAACAGATTTTCACAAATTTTTGGAAACCCCCTTCTATACCCACACAATTTGAAAATGGAAATGTGTATATCAATGCTCACTGCAGTACTATTCACAACAGCCAGAAGGCAGAAACAACCTAAATACATATCAATAGATGAATACAGAAAATGTATTTACATATAATGGAATAAAACTTAGCCACAGAAGGAAAAATGAAGTCATGGTACATGTTACATGCAATTGGACAGGGCTTGAAGATATGCTAAGCGAAGTAAGTCCAGTTACAAAAGGGTAGTGTATGCTTTCACTTGCAGAAAAAGACAGAACAAATATACAAGGAATAAAGTTTGTTAAAGGCTACCAGGGGCAGGAGGGAGAGATAAAGGGGGAATTAATGGTGATGGAAGGACATCTGGTCTGGTTCTATAAGATAAGCAATGGACTGTGAGCCACAAGGTCGGCAGATCAAACTCACCAGCTGCTCCTTGGAAAACCTATACAGAGTCGCGATCAGTAGGAATTAACTGGATAGTATATAATAAGAACAAAATGGTGATGGAAAAAATAAATTGAATAAGGGTAGGGTTGGACACCTGATTATTGAAATTGTTATCAATAAGTTGCCCACACAAAAGTTATGCATACACTGAGCAATGCCTGGGATCTTAAAATCTCCCAAGCTGCCATCCAACCCACAACTGATTTCTATTCGCCTGGAGTAACACAGGAAGGTAAGTCAGGAATAGGAGGAGAATAAGGAAGGCGTAGCTAACTATCTCCAAGGGTCAACTGCTTCCTTTGTCATGAGACCAAAAGAACATTTTTGCCCTGTTACCATTATTAAATATTCTGATGAAAGATTCTTCAGAAGCACCCTGATCTAAAGAGAGTAAAAGCAGAACAGAATTTCAGATTATTAACTTGACTTTCTTGAGTGAAGGAGAGCGGATAGAAACTCCAGAAACTATTGCCCAGAGATACTTTTTGCACCTTAAAGCAAAAATATCCCAAAGCCTTCTGAAAACCAAATAACAGTCTAGCTTAACTAAAAACACCATCTTAACAGTCAATTAATCTTCAGATACCATTTTCTACCTTCCCACATAGCAGATTTTTAGAAAAGCTGATTAAAATATTGGCTAAGAACAGGTAAGTAGACAGTAATAGTCTATCGCTTTTTTTTAGAGCATATTGTTGTTGTTAAGTGCCTTCAAGTCAGTTCCGACCCATAGAGACCCTGTACAGGGTTTCCGAGGCTGTAAATCTTTACGGGAGCAGAAAGCCTCATCTTTCTCCTGCGGGAACGGCTGGTAGTTTCGAACTGCTGGCCTTAAGGTTCGCAGCCCGATTCGTAACCACTACGTTACCAGAGCTCCTTATAGCATGCTTATTTGCTAAAAGGTAGGATGGTGGTTCAAAATCACTCAGAAGCATTTCAGAAGAAAATGTGGGGCATCTACTGCTGAAAAAGGATCTCTGGTAGTGTAGTGGTTACAAACCTGAAGGTCAGCAACTTCGGTGAGACCAAACAGCAAGACAAAGCAGGGGAGCAGACACACCACAGAAAAACGCCACAGGAACCTCGGAGCAAAGATGGACAATACACTTTGTTGGTTTTGCTTTGTTCTAAATTTCCTTTTTTTGTTGTTATGTGTTCATTGGCCACCCACCGTTTGCGCACCTCCATTCTGGTGACGAGAGGGGGTGCCTGAGCCAGTGGACATCCCCCACCCTCACCACAGATGGGTTCTTCTGCCACCCATGCACAGATACTCTCAGTCCAGGAGCCAGCCCTGAATATATATATATTTAAAATACAGTAAAGGCCAGAACCAAGGGGTAGAGAGGGAAAGAGAGTTTAAAAACAAAACAGGCCAAAAATTTAATTAAATCCTGATGTACAGCATAACAACCAAAAGTGGCATCTGAAATCTCTCAGGCACCTCTGAAGGCAAGAAACTGAAAGAGGAAATTAAAGTCATACTAATAATATTAAGCTGCAGATTTTTTTTTTTTTTTCCCATTCTCAACCCCCTCTCCCTTTTCTGCAATTATAGATTATAGATTATAGTATCCAGTCCAGTTTTTTTCTGTTGTTGTGTTTTTCCTTTTTCTGGTTTATTTTTTGTTGTTGGGGCTGTTTGCTATTTTATGCTCCCCCTTCTACCTTTGGTGGACTCCTTCTCTCCCTATATTACCCAAGAAGAGACGCCAACTGCTGTCATATAGTTAAGCTACAACCACACTCTATAAAACACAAAAATTAAGGCCAAGAATGAATACCAACTGCCATATGCCAGGGAAACAGACAACACATGTGAAAGTTACTCTGAGTTCAGCAATAAGAAGAGTGAAAAGGGAAGCCTACATCCTGATCACATCTACCTGGAAGCAATCAGCATAAAAAATACCAAAACACATATTCAATTAAGTATTAAGGCCAACAGATAAACCCTAAACATGTCCAAGAAGCAAAAGCAGATGACCATATCAGCACATGTCCAGAAACAAGATAAAATGTCTGAGACAAATGACCTAGGGTAGACCTGGACTCCATTCTGGGAGGGCAGACCTTGGAAATGCCTGAGAAGGAATTCAGAAAAATGATTACAAAATATTTCCAAACCCTTTACAGTGGAGTTGAGAAAAACAAGGAAGAAGTCAAGAAAGTGCTACAAGAACAATCAAGTAAGATAGATACAGCATTGGAAACAATTCAAAATCTAAAGAAAGAGGTCCAAATGATCAATAACAGAATATCAGAAATAGACAATACACTGAAAGGGCAAAGAAGTAGAATAGAAGAGATAGAAGGCAGAACCAATGACCTGGAAGACAAATCTCTCAATACCACTAAGACAGAAGAGCAAACAGAAAAAAGGATAAAAAAAACCTGAAGGTCTAAGATTCATGTTGCACAACATGAAAAGGAATAACTTAAAGAATTATCGGCATTACAGAACAAGAAGAATCATACAAGTTAACAGAAGAAATAGGTGAAGAACTGCTGCAAGAAAATTTCTCTAACATCCTGAAAAGTGAAAAGATAAACATTCAAGAAACTCAACGAACCCCAGGAAGTATAGACCCCAAAAGAAAGTCACCAAGACATATCATAATCAAGGTCTCTAAAATCAGAGATAAGGAGACACTTCTGAAAGCAGTTAGGAAAAACAGAAGTGCCACATACAAAGGCAAGGAAGTCAGATTAAGCTCGGATCTCTCAGAAGAAATCATGCAGGCAAGAAGACAATGGAGAGACATACATAAAACCCTCAAAGTAAAAACCTGCCAACCAAGAATCCTTTATCCAGCAAAGCTATCAGTTAAATATGATGGTATAATGAAAACATTCCAGGATAAACAGAAGCAGAGGGATTTTTCCAAAGCCAACCCTGAACAACAAAACATCCTAAAGGGAGTTCTGTGGACTGAGAAACAACAAGAACAGACAACAACCAGAGAGTGACATACGTGGCAGAACCTCCCAGAACTAAATCGACAGTAAAGAAGAGTCAAGAACAGAACAAAACTAAAAGAACAAACAAGGAGAATCTGGGAGGTCAGTCTACGATCAAAACAATTACAATGTAAATAAACACATAAGAACAGATATCCAGATGGTAAGAAGGTCAGGTCGATTACAGGATAAAATAGACTGCACTAAATGGAGAGAAACATTAATGGACTATATAAAGGTAAGCTTAAAGAAAATTAACACTTCACAACATACCAAGAAAATGAAAATACAAGAAGAATATGGAAATATTAAATTTTTGAGGAAGCTCACAATGAAGATCACAAAAAGCAAGAACTCAGCAAAGGAAGGCACACAGAACAAAGAAAACAGCAACACCACACACATAAAAACATAATGGCAGTTAGCCCACAGCGCCACACAAGGAAACCAATTAATCTATACCTATTAATAATTATACTGAATGTAAATGGATTAAATGCACCAGTTAAGAGAAGGAGGGTGGCAGAATGCATTAGAAAACAAGATCATTCAATATGCTGTCTACAAGAGACACATCTCACACACAGAGACAAAAACAGATTAAACGTCAAAGAACGGGGGAAAAAAGTATACCAAGCTAATTGCAATAAAAAACAGGAGTTGCAGTACTAATCTCTCACAAAATAAACTTTAAGGCAAAAACCAGCTTAATAGATAAAGATGGACATTATCTCATGATTAAAGGGACAATTGAAAAACATGACATAACCATAATAAAATTTATGGTCCAATGAAAGAGCTCCAAAATATATAAAGCAAATTAATAGATTTGAAGAAATAAATGAAACTACAATAATAGTGGGTGATTTTAATACACTGCTTAATAATAATAACAGTGATAAAACCAGAAAGAAACTTGACAAAGACACAGAAGAACTAAACAACACAATCAGTCAACTGGACCTCATAGATTATTTCTTGCATTCCATTATAAAATAGACATTTGAGGGGGAAGGAAAAGGAATAGCGAGAAATATCACCATAGAAAGCTTATAAGTCCGTCTTCTGCCTATAACTGATTGGAATACCTAAAATGGGACTACAACGTGCTCAGAGAATGAGGCTTCCTGTGGAGCCTCTGCATTACATAATACCATAGATGGAATTCTGAACTACATCCAGAATCTTCTGAGGTGGGAAATTTCTACTAGATAGGACAAGCAGACCAGCCTGGACTAGCTAGAAGAACAAAAGATACTTCTTCAAAGAAAGACCAGCAGGAAAAATACAAAACAATACAGGCAGACAGACTGTTACTACAAGAACAAGCAAGCTGCTTGGCCAGGAGACATAAAGGCAAGTGGTAGAGTCCCCTCAGTGGAAACTCCCTTCTAAGACTAAGACTCAACGGGAATACACGCTCTGACTGGTGACCATGCTCATCACCGATAAGGGGAAGAGAGGGAAAAACAGCAATGAAGCGGCAAGCTAAGCCCTACAATGTTTAATAGACTCCTGTGGAGACCTGGTTGGCCAGCAGTGTGACAAGACCTGGGGACTATTGGGCCCAGAGTCAGTGGCATAGCCAAAGAGGACTAGAGTGGAGAGTGAAGCGTCCAGCTGATAAGAACAGAGGGCATATGCACAAGAACACCCATACGTGCAGATAATACCCACTTGACGTGGCTTCAATGACTGGATGATCAGAGCTCAACCAGAAGATAGAAAAA
>NW_006408578.1:17483785-17485487 GCF_000296735.1 Chrysochloris asiatica
GATGCAGTAGCTCAAAAGAGGGAACAAATCTTTACAGCGACAATCATTCCCATCCCTTCCATACACAGAATAGGCAGGGATGGACAACTTGGACACTAGCTACCCAAAATGGGGGGCGGGGGGCTACAAAGGCAAGAAAGTGACTGGCTTACAAGCTTTCATGAGGGAACCTATATACAGAGAGCATGGAGGAAGGTAGAATCTCCATTGAATAGCATCCAATCTGTCTGGGCAGGGCAGATGAAAGGAGATGCGGATAGGCATCCTATGATATATTAGTGAACAATTGTTATCATGACTGATTGTGAAGGTTAGAAATGTAAAGACAGACATTTTGTAACAGAAGGATGGGAGTGATAGACTTTGTAGTCTAGGAGCCAAGGTCCCTGGGACCATCAATGGAGCAGAGCGGAGAGCAGGACCCTACCCAGAGAAGCAGTGATGCCTGAGATGGAGGCAGAGACAATGACGTGGAGAGATGGGAGCGGCTGGGGACTTTAGACCCAGATAGGGAGAGGGGCTGTGTGCTAATGACCGGGGGGCAGGCTTGTACGTTATATCCTTTGGTTAGTTGATGATGCATGAAGGGGATTTTAACCATGGCAATGAAACGATATATGATAGGATGAATGTAGAGCTAATGTTCTCCCATGTAAACTCTCACATAATTCACAATAAAACATTAACAACAAACAAACCCAATACATTCGTATGACGCACTCTGTTGCAATAGTCATTGTATCGCAGAGGTCTGTAGCCGAGCCTAAAATATATGTGAAGTATGCCGGCACTTCTGTTTAAACAGTAAAGTACAATAATTTTTTGTGCTGTTGTAACACTGACAAAATACTTGTTTAGGGTAGGAAAACTCTCATTGTGGATAACTGTGGTTCTTACCTATTGGCTGCATCCAATACCTGAGCCATTACAATATCTTTTTGTTGTTACTATACAACATCTTATGAGCAGAAAAAAAATCAGTGGATATGAATGATGATACTGGTGATGAATACTAAGAATATACTACCAGAAGAAACGAACAAATCAGACTGAGTTGAAATAAAACTGAAATGGATGGTGAGACTTCATCTTGCTTGCTTTGGAAATATCATTAGGAAAGATCTATTCCTAGAACAGGGACACCCTATTTGGTAAAGTGCAGGCTGAGCACAAATGAGATGGACTGATACAATACTGTAATGCCAGGCTCACACATATCACAATTACAGAGATGGAAAAGGAGCAGGCAAGCCTTTACTGCCATATACAAGGTTATCTGCCATGAGTCAGTGCTAACTTGATGGTAACGAACATGGGCATGGCCAGGGATGCTAATCCGTCAAATGCCCAACCTCAGATATTTGAAATATGAACCATCTTTGTCAAGTGATATAGTCATGCAATCAATAATCATAAAAGTTTTTAGAAAAATGAAGAAAAGCTATCTGTGTATGAATCATTATTCAAGAAGTACTGTAAAATGGAAAGAAAAATAAAGAGAAAAGTTGTAGAATCATATTACTTACTAATATGACCCCACTTATCTATTTAAAGGAGCTCTGGTAGCGTAGTGGTTACGAATCGGGCTGTGAACCTTAAGGTCAGTGGTTCGAAACTACCAGCTGCTCCGCGGGAGAAAGATGAGGCTTTCTACTCCCGTAAAGATTTACACCCTCGGAAACCCTGTACAGGGTCGCTATGG
>NW_006408578.1:17488617-17500328 GCF_000296735.1 Chrysochloris asiatica
TTGCAGTTCAAACAGCTTTGCAGTCTTGCGTATTAATCCACAGCGCCACACCAGGTCTTCCATGTAGGTGCATGGATATTATCCTATCATAGACAGCAATTGTACCTCATGACTGATCTGGATATGTTCTTTTTGACAATGAATGCAACACCATTCCTCTTTAATTTGTCATTTCTGGCACAGTAAACCATGTGGTTGTCAGATTCAAAATGGCCAATACCAGTCCATTTCAGCTCATTAATGCCTAAGATATCAACGTTTAGGTGTTCCATTTCATTTTTGACAACTCCTGTTTCTCTACATTTCGAGTTGTGCCCCATAAGCAAATGAAGCTCTTGTGGCCTTTACTCCATTTGCGTCATGACGGTCAACTCTACTTTGAGAAGGCAGCTCTTTCCCAGTTGCCTTTTGAGTGCCTTCCAACCTGAGGGGCTCATTTTCCGGCACTATATCTGACAGTGTTTCTCTGCTAATCATAAGATTTTCAGTGACTAAATATTATGAAGCAGTTCATATAAAAGATTTAAAAATATATTTATACACAGAAAACTTTAGTAATAGGATTTACTTATTTCCCATTTGGCAATATAAAACCATATACTCTTAAGAAACACAGTAGAGGACAGTAGTCCTTAAGCCTGGTACACAGCAGAGCTACCTGCAGGGCTTGTTAAACAGGCTGCAGGGACTGAACCCAATCCCAACTCAATAGGCCAGGGGCTTGGTCTGAAAATTTGCAGTTCTAACATGCTTTCCTGATGCTGCTGGCCTGAAAACCATACTTTACTGGTACAGGAAATAAAAGTTGAAATGAAAAAAGGAAATTCAGTTGCCTCACGGGTGAGGAGTCTGGCTGTAAAGATTGGGTAAATACTGCTCAGAGTCGTGATCTTTCTAGGGGACATCACCAAACACACACTGGAGGTGAGGTACCCAGTGAAGTTTCTCTGGAAAAGCCTGGTGCCATACACAGAACCTATCCATTCTGACTCTGCTACTGCTGAGATACATGCCTAAACATCTTAGGCCGACTGAATTTATTACCAAAGTTAACTTACTTTCACATAAACTATGAAATGTGATTTAAAAAGTAGAGCTGATGTTTCACTGAAAACAAAGTCAAAGGCTCTAAAGTTAAAAATTATTGTCAAACCAGATGTAAGTGAGAAAATAGGATAAATGGAAAAATCAAGGACTACATACAGACAACAATAAACATGTAGACAGTATCTAAGTTCTTAGTACGCTTTAAATAAATCCAAACTAGACTCAATGAAGCCTTATGGATGTACACTGTTAAAAAACAAAAAAACAAAAACAGAACTCTAAAATAGAACTTGAGGAAACAAGCTTGAATATTTAAATAGGAGCAAATCAAAGTACTCCTTTTTAAAGGGCCTTGATTCTACATCAATGATTGGGGCAAATAACTGTTCATGCAGAGGTCTTAAGGTAAAATGTTTATGGTTTGTATGTTTTCAATGATTCCCTGGTATAAAACCAACTCTTTTACGCAAACAACAGACTGGACTAGAGGATCTTTTCTCCATGGCTCTGTGTCTAGAATGTTACATTGGAATTCTTCCATACACTAGGGACTGAACACTACCGAGCTTACCTCTCAACAAGGGAGCAAAAGAAATCATTTGCAAATATCTGGGCATTCACATTATTCTATGTCAAGGGTACCAATTAAAAATGCTTAGAAAATGATGGTACTACATTTGCTTGCCTCAAAGACTTACTCCTCTCTGGCTCAACTTTAGCCTCTGTAAACTTTAAACAGCAGTTGGGTGGTGCAAATGGTAGCTCTGGTACTAACAGCAAGCTTGGAGGTGTGAGTCTACCCAGATCCTCCTCAGAGAAAGGTTTGGCAATAGACTTCTGGAAAAGCAGCTATTGAAAAACCTATGAAATATGGTTCTATTCTGACACAATGAGGTTGCCATGAGTTGGAATTGACTTAATAGCAGTTGGTATATAAGGAGCTCTGGTAGCGTAGTGGTTACGAATCGGGCTGTGAACCTTAAGGTCAGCGGTTCGAAACTACCAGCTGCACCGCGGGAGAAAGATGAGGCTTTCTACTCCCGTAAAGATTTACACCCTCGGAAACCCTATACAGGGTCGCTATGGGTCGGAACCGACTCGATGGCACATAACAACAACAACAACAATGTTAATATGGTTAAATAGATTTGTTCCTTGTGAGGAATAAGGAAGATAATATATGGTAAAGTAACTAGCACAGGACCAACACACACAAGGTGCACAATACACTTTTGCTGGTTGCGGTATAGTGAATTATGACTCTCTACCATGATCTTTGTAACTCCTATCAAATGATTAGGTGGGACCATGCAAATAGGGTGCATAGGACTCCAGTGTGGGGATCGGTTAGTTCTGCCATCTCTCTGCACTTAAAAGGAGTAATCTTAAAAGCAGAAACAGACACAATCCAGAACCAGCAAGAAAGAGCCATGAGAGGAGCCAAGAGCGTCAGCGTCATGGAAAGACTGAATGGCTGTGAGCTTCCTAACCTACAGAGCAACAGGCAGAGGCTAGCTTGTAAAATGTTCCCCTTGGGCATTTACAGGCAGTACTAAAGGAGCTTGGTAACACTTGTCTGAGCAGGGCAGATGCCAAGAGACCATATGGCTGAGAGGTCAAAAGAGCGAGGTGTGCCTGACATTCGGCTATTTCTGATCCCAAATTGGACCCTGTTCACTTTCTCAATAACCCCATAATCATGAGTATTGTCTGTGAGTGCCACTCAATAGATTACTGAATCCAGTAGAGAAGAAAGAATGCTATGGGAAGAATGGTTGATGTCAGAATAGAATAAAGAAAGTTGAAGGGTGGAGGTATGTCTGACTTCTGTCTCACAGGAATTAGTCATGGCCTTGTTCTGAGTTTGATTCCCCCTTTCTCCTTGTGATGCCAGAGGAAGCCAGATGCCATTTTTACATTGATTGTGAGTATCTTTTCTTGCATCATACCCTCATACACACTTTGACTGTTTGCTGTAACTCGGCTTCAAACTTCCCTTTTCAGGTTCATATTTTCCTGTGTGTCCTCAACAGCTACTGCCTTAAGTCAATGGTCTTATGCCTTCTTCACCTTCCCTAGGTTAGTTTGAATTTCAGCACCTAAATAATAAATGACTGTAGGGGCCTATTTCTAGAAGAGAGCTATAGATATGGCACTTAGTTTTCCTGGTAATCACATAGAAAATGGAGAAAGATCATCTGTTTCCTATCCCCACTGTCAAAAGGAAACTTGACTCCAGTTTCTCAGAAGAAGCCAATTTCTCCTAGGAGCTTCCTTTGAGTGTAATGGCCACTGGATGAGAGGTGTGGTGGTATCTTCTTAGTCATTTTCTTACGAATGACACACTAACGACAGCATGTTGTCTTTCCTTGACCACCCGATCACCGAGAAGCTACTTCTACATGACAACACTGATAAGGTTAATGTGGTCTTCAGTTTTTTGATGGCATTCTTGGATGTCATACTTCTAGAATGATGACCAATTTATACATAAGAATTCATAAATGTACAAAATAACGATAATTCAGTTTTTAAAAACAGTTGCTTTTGTCAGATTAATTTAATAGCCAATTAAGAGTAAGAAACATCACTGATTTATTGAAAAAGAAGACAAGCTGCATCATATCATTTACAAGTTTCTCACATTTCTGACAAAAGCAATATGTTGTTGTTGTTAAGTGCCATCAAGTCAGTTCCAACCCATAGCAACCCTGTATAGGGTTTCCGAGGAGCAGCTAGTGAGCTTGAACCGCTGACTTGCTGACTTGCGGTTCAAATGGCTTTGCAGTCTGGCACACTAACCCACATTGTCACACCAGGACTCCAAAGCAATAAATTCACCCTTGAAACCTTGGTTCATACATCAAATAGTTAAATTTTGAATACAAATACATGGTTGTTCTGTAAAAGTAATCATATTGTGTTAAAATGTTCTAGAAATGCTCAGTTTTGCTGAACTGATATTCAAATATCTGTTGTTTTTGGTGGCAAAAGTATTTGTCATCCACATATGATTAATATTTCAAAAAGGAGATGGTTCATTTCCCAATGACTCCAAAAGTATCTGATTCAATTAGTTTTAGAAAAACAAATGAGTTTTCTTATGTAGCTCTAAAATTAATCTGGAAAATAAAAAACAACTACTGTAAAATTTATGAGTGTGAGCCAGCAATCTAATAAGAGCTTCAGTACTTCATCTCTTCATTCAGAAAAGATACACCTCAAATGTGTGTGAGTAGTTTTCCTGGATGCTTCTGTTTCTGGGCCACCTTCTGCCATTTCCATAGTTAGTCTCCCTCCTGCCGAATTAGTCTGAGCCTGCAATAGGGCTACAGAGAAGGACACATTGCAGCCCTTTCTTCAATGAGTCCAAGTTCTACTGCAACAACCACATTCACAAGTGACTACAAGGGGTATGTCTGCCCATGGCACAACCAACTCCCTTCTTGGAGCTCCTATTCTATTGGAGGAAACAAACAAAAGTTTCTAATTTACTGGAGACAATGAAGGCAAGAAAGTGTTCTAAGGTACCATCTACATACGTTTGCCATGTGCTTCTTTTAAGGACAGTCAGATAGGGAGGCTCCTGGGGGAGGAAGTCATGTTTCATGTCTTTGATAATTTGCAAGACTGATTCAGATCATGGCCATAAGAATGGCCATTGTCCCCAAACCGTAGTGGCTTCTATGTTTCAGCCTATCTAAGTGGAAAGTGGATCCAACCATCCATGGGGTAGAAGACATGAGCACAAAGGTTACATCACCACGCTGGCAGAGAAAATGATGGTCAGGAGGATCCTGGCAGTATAGTGGTACCCCATCTACACAAACAGCTAAGGAACTCCACAAAGCAGAAGACAATGATTTAAGGTTCTATGTTTACATGTCTCTTTTAGTTCTAATCAAAGTCATTCTTTATACACAATTACATATTTTTTAACACAGAAAGTGTAAGAAAAAAAGGAAGTCACCAATTTTCTATTTGAATAGAAGCCACTACCCTCTTTATATACAAAATATAAAGCAATGAAGGCCTTTATGGAAGGTGGTGGTGTATGGTGGAATCATAGCGACTGTGTACTGGGTTTCCGAGGCTGTAAATATTTATGGGAGCAGAAAGTCTCATCTTTCTCCCCAGCAGAACAGTTGGTAGTTTCGAACTGCTGAGCTTGAGGTTAGCAGCCCGATTTGTAACCACTACTCTACCCAGAGCTCGTTTTATGGAAGGTAGGTTTCAAAATGTGGTGGAAAACAGAATATGGACAGTGAAGGAAGATACAATTACTTTTTAAAAAACTGATCCATGGGGTGGAGGAGTGGGGGATAGGAAATAGGAGGATGACCTGGTTGGAGGACAACTAAAGCTCTTATTCCTTTCCCCTTTTAAGAATACACAGCATTATGAACAATCAAAGGGGGGACACCATGGACCTCCTGAAGCCTTCAAGTTCCTATAGTGAGGATTTGGGGGGGTGGGGGGGGGGGGAGAGAATGGGAAAACTTTTCCTCTGAATAGTCAGGTAGTGAATATTTTAGGCTTTGCCGATTATATGGTTTCTCTTGCTATTTCTCAACTTTGACCTTGCAGTGAGAAATAGGCCACAGACAATAAGTGCCTGAAAGTGGTTGTGTTTCAATATAAATTTATGAATACTAAAGTTGGAATTTCTTATTCTTTTACGTGTCACAAAATATTCTTCTTCTTTATGAAACATTAAAAAACCACTCTGAGCTTGCAAGGCAAGCAAAAACTAATGGAGGACTGGGCCATGGGCAGCAGTTCCAATGGAACGTTTGTTCCAGACGTCTAGGACTTGGGTTTACAGCACCAGACTATGGTACAGCAACTGACCCTATGGGATCAATAATGCTTTAGCTGCTATTTGCCTACGGAGGCAGGAAGCAATGATGAAAAAGAACACTGAGCAGTGATAGGAACACCCTATCATTCCCTCCAGAGCTCTCTGGTCCACTGTAGGAACACCACTAAAATTTGCAAGGTAAAGAGTGCTATCAGATTGTTTACAAAGGTCCTTCCATCTGAACTTCTACAACTATCTAAGAGAAAACAGTATGCCTGGGGAGAGAAATCAAACGGTGGACAAAATTGGAAGTCAAATTTATTAAACAAATTCACATGGCCTAGGTAAAGGCAAAAACTCTTCGACTAGAAAAGAAGAGCAACAGTTGAGAAAGCACAGATCTGAAAATAAAGATGGCAAGTGACTGCCTAGAGTTTTGTCTCATCCCTCTTCCTTGCTATATGAGGTGCTCTGGTGGCACTGTGGCTTAAGCATTGGGTTGCAAACTGAAAGTCTGGAAGTTTAAACCTACCAGCCACTCTGCAGAAGAAAAATGAGGCTGTCTGTTTCCATAAAGATTCAGTCTTGGAAATTCTATGTAGGGTCACTATGGGTCAGCATTGACTCAACAGCAGAGGGTCTGATCTTGGTTTGGGTCCTCGCTATACAAGAGTGGAAGCCAATTTAATTTTTGTTGAATGCATCATAAGAAGGTGGTTAAAAGAAGTCTCTGAGGAGATCAATTCTCCTTAGAGCAAAAGATCGCACACAAATCATAATCATTTTACTTTGTTTCATAGTATTCCACTAAGTTTGGGTTGTAGTGACATACACAGATTAAGAAACAATTACAACACCTCATCACAATGTGCAAGAACAGAATGGGGGACCTCATCACTGTGTGCAAGGGGAGCGGAGTAGGAAATACCGGAGCAGGAACCAGAGCTCATCAGGAAAGAGAAAGAATGTGCTCCTGTGGGCAGGAAATGGAAACTCAGGAGCATACCCACTAACTAAGGCAGTGGTAAGGAGTCAGACTGGTAAATGGGCAATCCCCCACCCCTCACTGTCACTGTACCAAGAATTAGAAAAAATGAATGAAAATAATACCAACCATAAGCTACTTATTAGAGTGGTCAAAAATCACCAGGCACGTAGGCTAAATAAACACAAAACCATGGCAGGTAGGAAGTTGTAAGGGTTTGAACTATGGTAGGAGTAATGGGCTTGGATTAGAAAAATAGCTAATAGAATATTTTTAAAAAACCATTTTATTGTGGTTTCTGTGATGATTTTACACAGCAGTTTAGGTTCCCATTCTACAATTTCTATACTAATTGTTCAGTGACATTGGTTAGGTAACAGAAGTTGATAAAACTATGAGACAGTGAGAGAAGGAAGCAGTATATGCTGATGCTGTGGTACACCAACCAACATGCAGAATCCAGGAGGAGGCACAGGTGTGAACGCAAAACAGGAAATAGTACTATCGTTCACTGGACCCCTAACCTGAAGAAAGGAACCATGTGATCTAACAGCTGGCCCCTGAAGGTTCTCATGGCTCCGTTAGGTACAATCACATGGAGGCAGTTCTGGCTATACAGTGGGGCGAGCAAAATCAGCAGCATGACCTTTAATCCAATATTGGTTACACTTAGAGAAGTCAGGTGGACTCTCAATGTAAGCTTCGTGTGTAAGAGACAGAGAAAGGTAGATGGTTTCAGAAGAAAATGCCAACCATAAGCTATTTAGAGTGAGACACCGTTCAAAGTACATCAGTGTGGTGGCACCGGCTGTGATGGAGAAGGCTAATGCTGACCGAGAGGATGAGAGGATAAATGTCAAGTGCTTAAAGGAGAGAAGGAAGGCACTGAAGACAAAATCTCCCCAGGGCCCCAGCAGACATCTGCTAGACACCAAATGGACAGAATCCCAACACTATTACCAACAGGAGCTGCTCTCTGGTGCAAGACCAGTACGCAGGGTAGCACAGCCACACTCCTGTGAGTGAGATCACTGCCAGGTAAGCTGAGGGCGGCGGACATACAGCCATCACCAGTATTAAAACAGTTCACAACACTCACCTTTCCCATTAACTGCGAGTCCTGTGGCCATAGCAGCTGTCACCGGGCCAGGCGCCTGAGGCACTAGTGAGTGTATCCGAGGCCGGCTCCCCATTCTAGCTCTCTCTGCACCAGGGCCCAATAGAGCTCCAACCGGTTTCTCCGTAGCCACTTCCGGGGTCACTGTGTCCTGACCCTGCTCTATGGGATCCAGTTTCTCGGGGCTCTCATTCTGAAAGGTGTCCACTGCTGTCCTGCTCTTAATGGGGCTCTTAGGCACAAGTATCTTTATACCTGATTTTGCTAGGTCCATATTCTTCCGGTTAGAGAGAGACTGGGCTGTGTTTTTCCTGAACTTCTGGCTGGCAGCAAACAACTGGCTGTTTTTCGGCTCGTGGTCTTTGCTGATCACAAGTGATTTAGGAGACGTTTTAGAAAAGCTACTGTTGGTGGATCTGGAGATCTGCTTCCGTGCGTTGTTTGGAGATGTCCTGTTGGTCCTGGTTAATATGCTTTCTTTCTGTTTCTCTGTGTGGCGCCTGTTGAAGTCGTGGATGTACTCCTCACAGTTGACAAGATGCTGCTCGGGCTCCCATGTGTCGTCCTCACTGTCGTAGCCTTTCCACCGCACCAAGTATTCAGTCTTCCCTTTCTTGTTTTTCCTTTTGTCAACAATCCTTTCAACCTGTTTGTAACAGAAAAAAAGAAAGAAGGGGAAAATGTTTGAATCACATTTCTTATTTACAAAAGGTAATACAGTTTTGAGGTGAAACATCATGATTATCGTTGTGAAGTACCATCCAGTCGATTCCAACTCATAGTGACCCTGTACAGGGTTTCCAAAAGTGGGGGGGTAGGGGGGTTTCCAGGGGTTGAACCACTGTTAACCTTGTGGTTAGCAGTTCAGTGCTTATTCTACAATGCCACACCAGGACTCCAATAATCTCCTCCCCCTCCTCCAATCATATGGAAATAAAATAGATTACTTTGGACTCTAGCAATTTCCTTAACATTATGTTTTCAAAAAAAGCAAAACTTTTATGCTGTGTGTGATTCCAAAGGGCTTTGATCAGGAGTCCTTGTGTGGCATAAGCAGTTAAAGCTGTTAATCGAAAGGTTGGGGTTTGAATTCACCCAGAGGAGCTTCTGAAGAAAAGCCTGGTGATCTGCTTCTGAAAATCAGCCATTGGAAACCCTATGGGGCCAGCTTGATTCTAACACCCATGGGGCTGCCATGAGTCAGACATGGCTCAAAAGCAACTGATTTTAGTTTTTAATATTCATTCAATTAATTAATTCAATTAATATCCCTTCAACCCTGACCACTTGAATTTGTTTTCACAACCACAGCTGGGTCAGTACTAGTCATCTATAACCTCTTGCCAAGACATCCTCAGGTTGCCAATAAGCACTCGGCTGTGGTGAAGTGAAAGCAGAAAGCTAAGAGGGGTTAAGAATATTCTGTTATATGGAACTGAATTCTGTTATTCAGAAAATGTATAGTGATGAATCCTACCAGTACCATTCAGAAACATTCAGTGAAAACTTTCAAAAGATCAACAAAGAGCATAATACTTTATTGTATTGTAACAAAATGGTCTAAAATAGCTCTAGGTTATTTACCTCCAAATCTTGGTTTTTAATCAAGTTCACTCTAACATCTTTGAAAGACCATGCTGCGAATTTTGAATATGATGCTCAATATGTCCTAAATAAATTTATAAATTCACACAGTATTGCCATGTAAGCAAGTTGTCATTACTGTGAAGTATTCTACTGCCTGAACTCCCTATGGCTTGCAGGAACAGAACACATTTGACAAAATGTCACCTCATCTATTGAGGGGTTTCTACTACCTAGAAGCTTTTGTTGTTACAGCTCCACTGAACATAAAATCCATCCATCCGCTTCCCTCGTGACAATAGGGAATGCTGTACCTTTCATGCACAGCGTTCAGCCCCAGAGCAGCTTTCTCAGGAACCAAAGGTGTGTGCCCATCAACTATCCAGAACACCCAGAAACGTCTGGCAACTAGAGGCCATGTCCAATGGCAGATATTCCTTTGATATCCCAAAATAACAGAGGCTATTTGAGTATAGAACTAGGATACTAACGGAAAGGTCCTCATTCAAGTCCACCCAGAAGTGCTTCCAAAGAAAAGTCTGGTCACTCTGCTTCCAAAAGGCCACAGTAATAAAATCTCTAGGACACTTCTACTTTAGCCACACACAGTTGCCATGAGTCAAATCAACTCAACAACAAATGGGTAATTAAATTGCATTTTTGTTTCTAGTAGACAATTCTGGAGCCCCTGAGTGGTATAAACTGGGAGAAAGCTGTGGCTGTCTGTTCCCATAAAAGATTTACCACCTCAGAAATCCTATGGGGCAGTTCTACTCTGTTTGATAGGGCCAATATGAGTCGGCATCACCTTGACAGCAGTGGATTGGATGTTACAAAACAATACACTCAGTGACTAACAGAAAGGTTGGAGGTTCAAGTGCACCCAGAGGTGCTTTAGAAGAAATGTCTAGTGGCTTACTTCTTAAAAAATCCATCACTGAAAACTCTATGAAGCAAAGTTGTACTCTGATAGAGGGTCACCACCAATTAGAGTCAACTCAACAAGCAATTGATTATTGAAATTCTTGGAGAATGCAGAGAATATTCCCAATACTTCCCTTAACTTTCCCCCTTTTCTACAAAATACCCCAAACTCTACAGTATCTACTTGGCATAAGATACAGAGAATTCAAGATCCTAACTACAGAACAGCTCAAAATGAAAAACACATTATTGCTTCCACACAAAAAGGATTACGAGGAGAACAAACAAGATAAGATGGCGGATCGGACAGAACTGCAGTGAGGCGCTCCGTCAGCAACAACATAGAATACCAGACCAAGCAGGCTCAGGGGATGGTGCCAGAACTCTGATCCACATATAAAGGAATATTTAGAAGGTTGGAAGGCTTACAGCTAGGGAAATTTGTAGTAGAAGAACTCCATTGATTTCTAATTCAAGGAGCTCAGCTGCTCCTGGAACAGCCATCTTGGACAAGACCAAGTGGGGGAAGAATCAGTGCAGCCATGGACGCCTGACAGAACCACGGCAATAATGGTGTGGACATTCTTTTTTTAAAACCTGTTCACTAGTCTCTCATTACCTGTGCACCTACATTCTAGTGACAAGAGGGGATGCCTGAGCAAGTGGACACCCTACCCCTGCCCCCAGCGGGTACTACTACACATGCACACAGATCTCCTCAAAGTTTAAAGTGACAGTTTCCACTTAAAACCAAACAGTGCAAAACGGCCACAGCTGGCCCTGAATTGTTTACCGCTAAGAAAAAGGCCTGAATGGGGATTGTGGAGAGGGACAGGCAGACTAAAAAGGAAACAGGCCGAAAATTAAATCCTGAGTGACATCACAATGACCAACAGTGGCATTTTGAAATTTCTCAGGAAGAAGAGTGAAAACGGAAGCCCATCTCCTGATCACATCTACCTGGAGACGTTCAGAAAGCATAAAAAAAAACCAAAATACACACTCATCTAAGTATTAAGACCACAGCTAATTCCTGAATATGCCCAAAAAACAGAAAAAGATGACCATAACAGCACACGTCCAGAAACGAGATATAGTGACTGAGGAAAATGAGCTGGAAGTAGACCTACACACTCCATACTGAAAGATGGGCAAGCTTTGCATATGCCTGAGAAGGAATTCAGAAAAATTATTATAAAATGTATCAAAACACTATACAATGGAGTTGATAAAAATAAGGAAGAAGTCAGGAA
>NW_006408578.1:17512153-17519247 GCF_000296735.1 Chrysochloris asiatica
TCCTTTTCAATTTGTCATTCCCGACATGTTAAACCATGGGATGGTCAGATTCAAAATGGCCAATATCAGTCCACTTCAGCTCACTAATGCATAAGATATCGATGTTGATGTGTTCTATTTTATTTTTGACAACTTCCAATTTTCCCAGATTCATACTTCGTACATTCCATGTTCAGATTTTCAGTGGATGTTTACAGCTGTTTCTCTTAATTTTGAGTTGTGGCCCATCAGCAAATGAAGGTTCTGTGGGCTTTTCTCCCACGAGCTTAACTCTATTCACGTCATCATGGTCACCTCTACTTTGAGGAGGCGGTTTTTCCCCCAGTCACATTCTGAGTGCCTTCCCACCTTCCAGTCCTGTATCTGACAATGTTTCTCTACTATTCATAGAGTTTTCAGTGACTAGCGATTCGGAAGTAGTTTGTCACTCTTTCTTCCTGTGCCTGTCTTTGTCTGGAAGCTCATCTGAAACCTGTCCACCAAGGGTGGCCCTGCCGGTTATTTAAAATACCAGTGGCATAGCCCTCATAATCACAGCAACTCCAGCCACCACAGCATGACAGAAAGACTAGTGGTGGCCGTTTGGTTTTATGTTGATACTGTCACTTTAAATTTCTATGTCAATCCTGATACAATCCTGATATAATCAAGATACAATCAAGATGTTCTCTCCTGATACTATCAATCCTGATACAATCAAGATGTTCTCTCCCAAGATGGCGGCTCCTGGAACAGCTGAGTGTCTTGATCCAGAAAACAATGGATTTCTGGATTCTCCTCCAAATTCCCCAGCTATAAACCCTCCAAACCTCCAAACATACCTTTATATTTGTTTCAGAGTTCCAACACTATCTCATGAGCCCTCTTGGCCCAGTGTTCCGTGCTGTTGTTGCCCGAGCTCCTCACTACACATCTACCCGATCCACCATCTTGAAGGAGCCTTACAGCAAGTGGAATTTGTAGCAGAAGCAAGAGAACTGGTGTTTTTCTGATCTGTGGCTGCCAGCCGTTCTGGAAGCAGCCATCTTGGATATGATGGAGTGGGTGAAGGATTAGAACACTCCCACTGCAGAGGTCTGACCGATTGATCCTCAGAGAAAAAGGTGTGGCCATTCCTTTTCCCCTCTGTTCATTGGTTTCGCGCTGTCTGCCCACCTCCACTTTGGTGACTTGAGCAAGTGGACAACCTCTCCTCATTGAGGGTTCTACTATGATGGACACGAATCTGCTCAGCAAAGAGCTCTGTGCACAGACTCTAAGAAGCAGGAAGACACTGCTTAAAAGAACAGTCTCCCAAAATGGCAACAGCGGGCCCTGAACTGTTTATCACTAGGAAAAAGTCCTGAACATGGGGTGTGGAGTACGAGAAAGGCAGGCTGAAAAGGAAACAGGCTAAAAATTAAATCCTGAGTTATGCCATAAGGAGCAACAGTAACATCTTGAAATTTCTCAGGTGGCCTTGAAGGCAAAAAGTCCAGAGGGGCAATAAAGTCATACTCATATTTGGCTATAGATTTTTTTATTTCTCTTTTCATTCTTTTATGCAATTATAGACTGTAGTGCCTAATCCGTTTTTTGTTTTTTTGTTTTTCCCCTGTTGTTGTTTCTGTAACTTGCTATTGTTGTTTTTTTTGGGGGGGCCTCCCCCCTTTTACCTTCAGGGGACTCTTTCTCTCCCTTTGTAACCCAAGAAGAGACAGCAACTATGGTCATATAGCCAAACTGTAATCACACCCTGTAAAACCCAGATAGATCAATACAACACCTGCTACAGTTACTCTGAGTTGAATAGTAAGAAAAGCTCATCTTTTGATCACATCTACCTGGAGGAAATCTGAAAGCTTAATAATACAACATATACTCATCTAATTATTGAAAACAAAAATAATTCTTGAACATGCTCAAGAAACAACTAAATAGTATCAGCACATGTCCAGAAACAAGATAGAGTAACAGAGAGAAATGAGCTGGAGGGGGGGCCTAGACTTGACAGTAGAAGGAGGGCAGGCTTTGGAACTGCCTGAGAAGGAATTCAGTAGAATTATATTGAGATGCATCCAAACACTCCACAGAGAGATTGAGAAAAACAAGTAAGAAATCAAGAATTCACTAGAGGGAAAATTAAATAAGATAGATACAGAATTGGAAACCATTCAAAACCTGAAAAAAGAGGTCCAAATAGTTAATAATAAAATATCAGAAATGCATAATACACTGAAAGGGAAAAGGAATAGAACTGAAGAGATGGAAGCCAGAACCAGCAAGCTGGAAGACAAATCTCTCAATGTTGCTAAGATACAAGAGAGCAAGCTGAAAAAAGGATAAAAAAATATAAAGGAGTCTAAGATTTATGTGGGGCAACATAAAGAGGACTAATTTAAGAATTATTGGCATTCTGGAAAAGGAAGAATCACACAAGCCCACAGAGGAAATCTTTGGAAGAGCTTCTGGAAGAAAATTTCCATAACATCCTGAAAAATAAAAAGGTAAGTATTCAAGAAGTTCCACAAACCACAGGGTGGATAGACCCCCAAAAGAAAATCACCAAGACGTATCACAACCAAGCTCTCCAAAATCAAAGACAAGGACAGAATCCTGAAAGCAGATAGGGAAAAGAGAAGTGTTACTTACAAAGGCAAGCAAATCAGATTAAGCTCTGATCTCTCAGCAGAAACTATGCAGGAATGAAGGCAATGGAGAGACATATAAATGCTGAAAGAAAAAAAATGCCAACTAAGAAGCATTCATCTACTCAGAAAAGCTGACATCAAATACGACGATGTAATAAAAACACTGCAGCATACATAGAAGCTAAGGGATTTTGTCAAAGCCAAGCCAGCACTTCAAAACATCCTAAAGGGAGTTCTTTGGACCAAGAATCAACAAGAACAGACAACAATGAGAGACTGACATATGTAGTAACAACACCTAGAACTCAATGAACAGATGGAAGAGTTCAGAACCGCACAAAACTATAAGAATGACCATTAAACCACTAAATAAATAAATAAGAACTAATTCAGAGGATCTGGGAGGTCAGTCTATGATCAAAATAATTATAATGTGAAAGAAGGTAAAAACAGGAACACATACAGGTGGTGAGAAAGTCAGGTAGATTGCAGGATAAAACAGACTATTTTAAATGGAGGAAAAGTTAATAGAATACAGGGTAACCTCAAATTTCACAACATACCAAGAAAATGAAAATCCAAGAAGAACATAGAAACATTAAAACTATGAAATAACTTACAAGAAAGCACAAAATACATGAACTCAGCACAGGAAGGCATGCAGAACAAAGAGCAGTAACACAAAAAAACAAACATAATGACAGCAATTAATTAATTAATACCTATCGCTGATTACCAAAAGGGAAGAACACAACATGCTCAGCATTTCTCAAGCTGGAGAAACGGGAAAAAAATTCAAGCCTTGACTTTTGTTATTTAAGGATTAACTGGAGAAAATATTGAATGATACAGAAAGCGTCAAAAGAAGATGGAAGGAATACACAGAGCCAATGTACCAAAAGGAAATGGTTGAGCATCAACCATTTCAAGAGGTAGCATATGATCAAGAGCCAATGATCCTGAAGGAAGAAATCCAAGGTGCACTGAAGGAGCTGGCAAAGAACAAGGCACCAGGAATTAATGGAATAAAAACTGAATAAATGAGGTGGCACTGGAGGTACTCACTCATCTAGGCCAAGAAATTTGAAAGACAAGTATCTGGTCAACAGATAGGAAGAGATCCATATTTGTGCCCATTACAAAAAGAGGTGACCCATGGAATGCGGAGAACATAGGATAATATCTTTGATATTCCATGCGAGTACAGTTTTACTATAGGTAATACAGAAATGGCTAAAAGCATACACGACAGAAAACTTCCAGAGGTTTAAGCCGGACTCCGAAGAGGACGTGGAATGCGGGATATCACTGCTGATGTCTGATGGATCTTGGCTAAAAGCAGAGAATACCAGAAAAATGTTTGCCTGTGCTTTATTGACTACACAAAGGCCTTCCATTGTGTGGATCATGACAAGCTATGGGCAACATTGCGAAGTATGAATATTCCAGAACACTTAATTGTGCTCCTGAGGAATCTGTACCTGGACCAAGAGGCAGTTGTTCAAACAGAATATGGAACACTTTCAAAGGTATGCGACAGGGGTGTATTCTTTCACCACACTTATTCAACTTTTATGCTGAACAAATAATCTGAGAAACTGGGTTATATGAAGAAAAACATGGCATCAGGATTGGAGGAAGACTCATTAACAACCTGTGATATGCAGATGATACAACCTTGCTTGCTGAAAGTGAAGAGGACTTAAAACATTTACTGATGAAGATCAGAGAGCACAGCCTTCGGTATGGATTGCATCTCAATGTAAAGAAAACAAAAATCCTCACCACTGGACCAATAAACAACATTCTTATCAATGGCGAAAAGATTGAAGTTGTCAAGGACAACCATCAACCATCAACACTCATGGAAGCAGCAGTCAAGAAATCAAACGACGTATGGCATTAGGCAAATCTGCTGTACAAGACCTTTTTAAAGCGTTGAAGAGAGAAGATGTCAGAGCTTGAGGACTAAGGTGCGCCTGACCCAAGCCATGGTATTTTCAATAACCTCATATGCATGTGAAAGCTGGACAGTGAATACAGAAGACCATAGATGAATTGACACATTTGAGTTATGGTGTTGAAGGAGAATATTTAAAGGGCCATGGGCTGCCAAAGAACCAATAGATCTGTGTTCGAAGTACAGCCAGAGTGCTCCTTGGAGGCCAGAATGGCCAAACTTCATCTCTCATACTTCAGATGTATTGTCAGGAGGGACCAGTCGTTGGAGAAGGATATCATGTTTGGTAAGGTGGAAGGGCAGAAAAAAAGAGGAAGATTCCCAGCGAGTGGAATTGGCAAGGTGGCAGCATCAACAGGCTCAAGCGTGGCAACAATTGTGAGGTTGGCCCAGGACCGGGCAGTGTTTTGTTCTGTTGTGAATAGGGTCACTATGAATTGGTTCCAACTCGATGGTACCTAACAACAACAATTGATGATTACACTTAATGGCAATGGATTAAATGCACCAGCAGTTAAGACGATGGAGAGCGAAAGAATGGATAATAAATAATATGCTATCTGCAAGAGACACACCTTATACAGAAAGAGAAAAATAGACTAAAAGTTAAAGATGGGAAAAAATATACCAAGCTAATTGCAATAAAAAACAATCAGGGATGACAATACTAATTTCTGAAGAAAAGAAACTTTAAGGCAAAACCCAGCATGATAGATAAAGATGGACATTATCTCATGATTAAAGAGTCAATTGAATAAGGTGACATAACCATAATAAATATCTGTGCTCCCAATGAGCTTCAAAATATATACAGCAAACTCTAATAGATTTGAAGAAGAAATAGACAAATCTACAAAAATAGTGGGAGAGTTAAACACACCACGTTTGAAAAAGGGCAGGTCTAGTAAAAAGAAATGTGGGTAAGATTCTTATGATTCAATAGTGAGTAATTGTTACCATGACTAAATGCGACTGTCACAACTATACGTTTTGTAACAAAAAGGGGGAAGTAGTTAATATTAAAGTCAAGGAACAGAGGATCCTAGGACCATCAAGGGAAAAGAGCATGAGTGGAATGTGGGACCCTATCCAGAGAAGCAGCAACACCAGAGATGGAGGCAGAGATGGGGATACGGAGAGAGAGCTGATGAGGACTCTAGACTCATGGAAAGAGAAAGACTGTGTGTTGGCGGCCAGAAGGCAGGTTTGCAGAATGTGCCCTTTGGCTGTTTAAATTAGTATTCCTGTGTGTTTCTGTGTACACCTGCCCCCCCCCAAACACACACACACAGACAAAAAAAAAAAAAAAAAAAAAAAAACCTGAGGTAATAGAAGCAATTACTGTTGAATGATGATACAAAGAGGAGATTGTAATCATTGCAATGAAACCAATGTTCTCCAATGTAAACTACCACTCAATTCACAATAAAAACTTACAAAGAAAAAAATATTAATAAAAAGAATAGCTAAGGGAGATAATGCAAAATGCTCATGGAATCCTGACATTCTAGATACATAAAGACTGGATAAATTCCCTCTCTCCCCACTGCCCAACAATTGTTCTTCAAGCCTTGAACCAAAAGTATCCTGAAGTCTTTATAAAACCTGACAATAGTTTAGCTTAACTATTAAAGAGGATTATATGCTCTTTTAAAAACTTTGTAAATGGGATCAAATTGACCACAGAAATCATAAGATTGGATAGCAACCGTAGGGGGCAGTGAGTTAATGTTAATGGGGCAGAAAAAATTCTGAAAAGGAGGGTGAGAATGGCAGCAAAATTCAAAGATGAAGAAGGCAATCAGTGGCACTGAAATCACACTGTAGAAGTTACTGCATTAGTGTGTTTCCTGTATATGTTCTCAACAACACAGAATTTTAAAGTAAATTTTTTTTTAAAAAAAAAAAGAAGGGTTGGTGAGGGGGAAGCAAAGGCTGACAGTTGTCTGAGTCAGAAATGGAGGAACATAAAAGCAACCATTGGAAGATATTGAGAAGAAACCAAAAGCAGGCAAAAACCAGAGGAAGTTCTTTGAAATAAGGAAAACCACAAGGGCTCCTCCTGAGAGCAGACCTGGGCAAAAGCTGCTGTATGTATCACAGTCTCACATGTCAGAGGACAATATCTAGAGTTGACAGAATGGGAAGAAATTTAGGGAGGAAATCTCAGACAGGAGAATCCCACAAGAGGAGCGAGCCCTCACCCCCTCCCAACTGCCTATCAATTACCCTCTCATCCTCAGCAGGATCTCGAAATGTGTCAAGTAAGTAGTTAGTACCAACAAATGATAACAAGGGTCCAAAACCAAGCCCAGCTTGGATGATTTGCTAGGAGGACTCACCCCAATGATTCACCTACAATGAGAGGATGAAAAGTTAAATTAGCAAAGGAAAAAGGTTCATGCTGTATCTTTCTCCCTGGGAGTGGGGTTGAAACCTGCGGTCTTTCAGTTAGTAGTTGAGGACTGAACTACTCTCAGTTCAGGGTAAGCACCATCAAGTAT
>NW_006408578.1:17520981-17522009 GCF_000296735.1 Chrysochloris asiatica
ATAGGCAGAAAAATCAGTTGGATTTTTTACACTATTAAGAGAGGTGAAAAAGATTATCCAGAAAACAATACCATCTACAATAGCCACCCAAAAGGCTAAATACCAGGGAATAAATCTAACCAGAGAAACAAAAGATCTATACAAAACAACTTTAAAACACTACTATAATAAATGAAAAAAGATCTGCAGAAATGGAAAAATATGTAATATTTATGGAGAGGAAGAAGAAACATAGTGAAAATGTCAACACTACCCAAAGTAATCCATAGATATAATGCAATCCAATCTAGATTCCAACATCATTCTTTACAGAAATGGAAAAGCTAATCATAAACTTTTTATGCAAAGAAAAGAGACCCAGAAAAAGTAAATTATTATTAATAAAGAATATCAAGCAGGAGGCCAATCTAGGCCTACTACACGCCCATAGTAGTCCAAACAGCCTGGAAATGGTACAATGAAAGACACATGGGTCAGTGGAACAGACCTGAGAAACCAGATGTAAATCCATCCACCACCTGTAGTCAACTGAGCTTTGACAAATGGCCAAAATGCATTAAATGAGTAAAGAGATAGTCTCTGCAACAAATACTGCTGGCAAAACTGGAAATTCATTTGTAGAAAAATGAAACAAGATACTTATATCTCATACACACACCAATATGTGAATTAAAGACCTAAGTGCAAAACTTAGAATTATAAAGATCACAAATATTATCAATTGAAAAATAGGGACAAAATTAGAACTCTGACATATGGCGTAACTTTCAAACATAACAGCAAGAAAACAAATAGTTCAATTTAAAAAGGGGCAGAGGATATAAACACACATTTTACCAATGAAGACATTCAGGCGACCAATAAACATATGAAGAAATGCTCATGATTATTAGCTCTCGGAGAGATACAACTTATAACAATGAGGTATCATCTTACTCTAGCATCAATGTTGTTGTTCTTAAGTGCCATCGAGTCGGTTCCGACCCATAGCGATGCTATACAGGGTTTCCAAGGCTGTAAATCTTTAC
>NW_006408578.1:17526154-17534559 GCF_000296735.1 Chrysochloris asiatica
GTATGGTGACTTCTCAAAAAGTTGGAAATACAAATACCATATGACCTAGGAATCCCTCTATTTGGTATAAACCCTCAATAAGTATGAGCAGTGACATGAATAGATCTGTGCACACCCATGTTCGTTACAGCACTATTCACAATAGCAAAAAGATGGAGACAGCCTAAATGCCCATTACCAGAAGTTGGTTAAACAAACTTCAGTATACTCACACACTGGATTGCTACACAAGGTTGAAGAATAACGATGAATCTGCAATATACCTCATAACACTGATGAATCTGGAGGATATTATGCTCAGAAAAATTAGTCAATCACAAATGGGCGAACAGTATAAGAGACCACTACTGGAATAAGTTAAGAAAAGTTTTCCTTGATAAAAGAAACATTCTATGGGTTGCCAGAGGTGGGGAAAATTATCTATGGCTAAATGGGTCGCTAGACTGCTAAAACCACAAGGTAGGCGATTCAAACCCAACAACCACTCCTCCGAAATCCTATACTGGGCTGCTATGTGTTGGAACAAACTCAATAGCATTTGACAACAACAGAGGGTAGATATGTTAACATGGGTGACAAGGCAGGCAAAATATACAAGGAGGAAGTTGGCAAAGGAAAGATGAAGGTAGTGGGAGACACAAGGAGGAATGCAAGAATTAAAGTGAAGAGGTAAACACTGTTAACTGATGGTACATGACAGGGATTCCAATTATTGTAATGCATCAAAGTATATTATTTGTTGAATGCAAAACAGATGACTTGTTCTATAAACCTTCACTCAACTTACTATACATTATATATATATATATATTTAAAGATGCACTGATAATTGCTGGTGATTGAAATGTGAAAGTTGGAAAGAAAGAAAAAGGATCAGCAGTTGGAAAAGATGATCTTGGGCGCCAGAGATCACAAAATAAAACTTTACAAGACACATGACCGATTCATTAGAAATAATACTTTTCAACAATTTGTTAAGTGCCATTGAGCTGGTACTGACTCATAGCAACCCTATGCACAATAGAACAAAACACTGCCCAGTCATTTAAACAGCAGTTATATGTCTAGGTGGATCTATTCATCCATCTCTCTATTCATCCAGCCAGCAATTTGGGTGAATGGAATCCTGGTGTGGTGCTGTAGGATAAGAACTGGACTATAAACCACAGGGCTGGAGGTTCAAATCCACTAGCTGCTCCTTGGAAACCCTCTACTCGATCTCTTTGAGTGGTAACTGACTCAACAGCACTTATCAACAGCAACATACAGGTGGATCAAGAGAAAGATGAGGCTTCTGCTCCTGTGAAAATTTATAGCCTTGGAAACCCTGTACAAGACCACTAAGTGTAGCAACCAACTTGAAGGCACAAGCAGCAGCAGCATACAGGTGAATACTGCCAGATGAAATACACCGAAATCAAATGGACTATATCTTGAGAAGCTCAATATCAAGATCAAGGCCAGGGGCTCACTGATAGTGACCATCACCTGCTCTTTTTCAAGTTCAAGTTGAAGAAAGTTAAAACAGGTCCAAACGACCTAAAGTGCAACCTTGAGTATATCACACGTGAATTTAGAGGTCATCAAGAAAAGATACGACACACTGAACACTAGTGACCAACCAGATGATCTGTGGAATGACACCAAAGACTCATAGCGACTCCTACAGCGCAGAGTAGAACCACTAAATTAAGGTTTCTGAAGTTGTATATCTTTCCAGAAGCAAATGGCCTCATTTTTATCCTGTGGGACAGCTGGTTGGATTTGAAATACCAACCTTTCTTTTAGCAGCCCAAATGTGATTAGCTTATCCCACTGCACCATCAGGGTAGGGTTCCTGGTACAGAAGAATCTAAAAACTTATTCTTGAACACAGTATCTAAAGTGAAAGGAAGAAAGGAATAAATAAGAGTTGAACAAAAGATTTCAAAGGATAGCTCAAGACAAAGCAAAATTATTATAACAAAATGTACAAAGACCCAGAGTTAGAAAACCAAAAGGGAAAAACACTCTCGGCAATTCCCAATATGAAAGAACTGCCCAAAAACTCATGTTTCAAAAGATGCAATATTGAAGAATTCTATGTGTAAAATATTGAATGATGCAAGAATCATTCAAAGAAGATGGAAAACATATACAGAGTCACTGTCCCAAACAGAACTGGTTAATGTTCAACCATTTCAGAAGGTAGCATATGACAAAGAACCAAGACCTAATGGGACTAAAAGAAGTCGAAGTTGCCTTGGTGGTACTGGTGGAAAATATGACTCCAGGAATTGATTGAATATCTACTGAGATTTTTCAACAAACAGATGCAATACTCAAGCACTGTCTATGCCCATAGTTTGCCCATTCCAAAGTGGCTGATCCAACAGAATGTGAAAATCACACAATACCATAATTTTACATGCAAGAAATAGTTTGCTGAAGATAATTCAAAAATAGTTTCAGCAGTACATCAAAAAGGTACCATCAGACATTCTCACTGAATTCAGTAGAGGATGCACAACAAAGGATATCATTGCTGGTATGTGATGGATCTTGGCTGAAGTCAGAGAATACCAGAAATATATCTGTGTTTCATAAATTAAGCAAAGGCATCTGACATGTGAATCCATACAAATGATAAGTCACACTGGGCAGAATGGGAATTCCAGAACACTTCAGTGTGTTCACGTGCAACCTGTACACAGATCAAAAGGCAGTTATTTAAACAGAACAAGTGGATATACTGTATGGTTTAAAATCGGGAAAGGTGTGTGTTAAGTTTGATGCCTTCTATCACATGCTGAGCAAGTAATCACAGAGTCTATACTATATTTGAAACTACCAGCTGTTACGCAGAAGAAAGATGAGGATTTCTGCTCCCATAAAGATTTACAGCCTCGGAAACTCTGTATAGGGTCGCTATGGGTCGGAATCGACTCAACAGCACTTAACAACATACTATATGAAGAACGCAGCATCAGGATTGGAGGAAGGCTCACTAACCAACTACAATATATAGATGACACCGTGTTGCTTGCTCAAAGAGAATTTGAAGCACTTATTGATGAAAATCAAAGTTTACAGTCTTATGTACTGATTATATATAACTCAATATAAAGAAACCAAAAATCCTCACAACTGGACAAATAAGCAACATCATGATAATGGGAGAAAATGTTGACACTGTCAAGTATTTCCCTTTAGTTGTCTCCAATCCATAATTAAAACCTATGGAAACAGCAGCCAAGAAAGCAAAGGCTATACTGCACTGGTCAGATTTGCTGCAAAGGGCCTCTTAAAAATGTTAAAAAAGCGAAGATGTTACTTTGAGGACTAGGTGATGCAAGCTGACCCAAACCATAGTATTTTCAACTGTTTCATGCAACAGGTGGAAAGCAAATAACTAAGACCAACGAAGAAGTGATGCATTTGAACCATGATTGCTGAAGAAGAATACTGAAAAAAATCCACCAGAAAAACAAACCAATCTGTGTTGGAAGAAGTACAACCAGAATGCTCCTTAGAAGTGACTTCATGGCGAGACTTCATCTCAAATTCTTTGGACATGTTATCAGAAGAGACCAGTCCTTAGAAAAGGGACTGATAAAGTAGAGAATCAGCAAAAAAGAACAACCTCAATGAGCTGGATTAACACAGTGTCTGCCAACAACGGGCTCAAACATAACATAGGACTAAGCAGTGTTTAGTTCTGTTGTGTACACGGTCACTATGAGTTTGAGCGAATTCAATGACACCTAACAACATATATTAACATATGCAAGTTATCAATATCCGTATTTTCAAAAGTTTAATTTTATTTCTGATATTAAAAAAAAATGCTATGATTTAGATAATCGACAAATGTGGAATTCCATCAACTCTTGAAAAATGCAAACAGCAGCAGCATCTTTATCACCACTTTCCCCCTTCCATACAATAGATAATCAGTGAAAGAAGGTATATAAGGGCTGTATATAGTGCCATCCTTTCACTCCCCAATGTGATATTGAGAATTCTATATGCCTAAATATAAAACGCAACTTTTTCTCAAAGTTGTAATGTTGCTGTTGTTAAGTGCCGTTGGTTCCAACCACAGCAACCCTGTATAGGGTTTCTGAGAAATGACTGCAAAACTTGAACCACCGACTTTGTGGTTCAAACTGACTACAGTCCAGCACATTAATCAACAGCATTACTATCTACCCATTTTACTCATACGGCTAACATAAATAAATCAGGATTAGTTACATTTCTGGTGCTTTGTTCATTCTAAAGAGCAGTCTGGCACAAATAAAACCATTTTTCTCATATACTTGACAAATAAGTCACAAAACTGAATCAAATCTCTATATGCATATGTATAAACAAGGGGGAATCAGATAATTTTTTTCACACAGCTGTTACAACTGAAGCAGAAAAACTATAAACACATATTTCATAATAACTGTATTATTCCTCAGATACCTCAAAACAGAATAAAGCATTCGTTATTTTTCACTGACAACACAAACCAAAAATGTTAAATAGAAAGCTTGAAGAAATCATAAAGAAATTTCTGTTCTGAATTGGAATGCTTGCACTATACTTTACTGTCTGGATTTATTAAACGGATAGAGACAAAGATTAAACTGTTCAGGAACTAAAAATGGATAAACGAGCAGTCCAAAGATTGAAAAGTTTCTAGTTCTATTTTCACAGCAAAGCAGGAAAATTAGAAACTATAGTGCTATATAAAAGCAAGTCTCTACATATTTTTAAATCATAAAATTTTTCCTATTCACTTTTAAGCCAAAATGTTTTGCAATAAAAGCCAAATAAGGCACAATAACATGCCAAAATTAACCTAAATAAGTATAGAACACACCAGCCATACAGTAGGCACTCAACTAATGGCAACATTGCTGCAGTTGGGTGAAAATTTTTTCTATAAACTGACTTATCGAGATGGTAATTTTTTTTTTTTAATTCCTAAGCCCTCTATAAACAGGAATGAGTGTATCCATAAGAGTAATGAAACATACTCTTGAAATGTAGCAACGCTGGCCTATATTTCACAAAAGACCACTAAACTACGCATGAATACTAAAATACGCATCAATACCAACGACAAAATAAACAAAGCATTGAAGAACTAGAGTAGAATTCCTTTAGCCAGAAACCAAAATTTCAACTCCTACACAGAGATCAACTGCAAGGCCAGCAGTTCAAACTCACCAGCTGCTCCTCAGAAACTACACAGGGACACTATGAGCCAGAACCAACTCAACAGCACTTAACAAGAACACCACACAGAGTTCTGGGATGACTTTCTGGGAATCACAGTGTCTTCCAATGATGCCAATAAGGAATATGAGGTTCACTGCAAAAGACTAATGGGAGCAGTGGTATCTTCAGTCCTGTGGCAAGCGGTGCTGCAAGATAGTGCACTGGATCACAAGGTTGGTCTGAACCCCAAGGTTGGTGGTTCAAATCCACAAGCAGCTTCTCAGAAATGCTAGACAGTGTTTCTATGAGTCAGAACTGACTCATTGGCACTTACCAACAACAGCATGAGTATTAGCGACAGGTGTGTGCTAGACCAGGGTTGCCCAGTCGTTTTTATGAGAAAGTACTATTATGCATTCCCCCCAAAGCACATCTGCGGAGAGCTGTTTAGGGTGGAAGGGAAACTGACAAACACAATTTTTACAAAAACTAAAACAAAACTCCAAGAAGCTAGAGTGAGCCATGGAAGTGATAGTCCCTAATTGCCAAGCTAGCTTTGGGATACAGCAAATAGAATACTCTTGAACTTGCAACCCTGGCACTCTGCTCATGCAACAAATGGATTCTCAACTCTCATTTCTCTAAGTGGAGTCAATCATCATTCACTCAATTCTATTCAAGTTTTTGTTGAGGACACAGAGGGAAACAAAAACATTCCTTCTGATATTACTGTAAGTTACAATCAAGAGAGATGGGACTGGAAGAAAAAAAACAAAATCAAGTATAGTATACGAGTGTATGTAATTGTTAGTAAGGAAAATACCAACATAATTAGAGGGCAGGGTAAGAGCAGAGACTTCGCTAAGGAGGAAGTGAGCTATATGGACATATGAGAAAACCAACATTCAGATGTTGTTGTTGTTAAGTGCCATTGAGTCAATTCCGACCCATAGCAACCCTGTATAGGGTTTCCGAGGAACAGTTGGTGAGCTTGAACCACTGACCTTGCAGTTCAAGCGGCTCTGCAGTCTGGTGCACTAACCCACAGCACCATACCAGGACTCCAACATTCAGATGTTGTTGTTGTTGTTGTTGTTGTGTGCCGTGGAGTCGGTTCCGACTCATAGCGACCCTGTACAGGGTTTCCGAGGCTGTAAATCTTTATGGGAGCAGAAAGCCTCATCTTTCTCCCACGGAACACCTGGTAGTTTCAAACTACTGAACTTGCGGTTCACAGCCCAATTCATAACATTCAGATAGGGCAGAGCAAATAGCCGGAGACAGTCAAGTCAAATATTTAAAGGGAGAAAAATGAAGACAACTGAGTAAAGAAAGACATTAGAGAAGGTATAAGAGTAATGGTGGCGGCAACCAAAAAAGCAGTGTTCCAAAAGCCAAGTGTCTTAAAGAAGGAATGATCAAGCATGTCAAATGATCTTAACATAGGTCAAGTTAAGTTAAACTTGGAAGGGCATTATTTAAGGTATGAAGAAGTCAAAAGATTAATGAATTATTTCTATCAGAAAAAACAGATCTAAAGCATGACAAAATTGTCAAAAATCATTATTTCAAGGCTAGAGGAATTGAACAACCAAACTACATATTAAGCATATATGAGGGATGTCAAAACGTATTGCTATTAGGGTTCCAGTTCTTACATGCATGGATTAGTTCCAAACATGTCTAATCCTATCTCTGCAGTCAAGAGGCAGCTGCAAACAAGTTCTCTCCTTAATACATCTCTCTTAGTTTCTTTATTGTTGTGAAGTAGTCAAAGTCAGCTACAACAGACTTTGTGGTAGCAATTCAATGCTTATCCTACAGCACCACACCAGGACTCCTTTAAATATATAAACAATATTATATTAATATAATGAGGCACACTTAAGAGACTATGAGTCCCGGGTGTGGCGCTGTGAGTTAAATGCACCACACTGCAAAGCCATTTGAACTGCAAAGTCGGTGGTTCAAGCTCACCAGCTGCTCCTCAGAAAACCTATACAGGGTTGCTATTGGTCAGAACTGACTCAACAGCACTGTAATAACAACAACAATACATGTAAAGGTCCAATCAAAACAGTGGCTTCTGAGGGGAACTGCTTGTTATTTGTTGTTGTTAAGTACCTTTGAGTCAGTTCCAACTCTAAGCAAGCCTATCTACAACAGAATGAAATACTGCCCAGTCCTGCACCATCCTCACAATCATTGCTACACTTAAGCACATTGTTGCTGCCACGGTGTCATTCCATCTCTTTGGAAGTCTCTCTCCTTTTCTCTGTCCCTCCACTTCACCAAGCATGATGTCCTACTTCAGGGACCGGTCCCACCAGCTAACAGGCCCGAAGTATGAGCGACAAAGTTGAGCCATCTTGGCTTCAAAGGAGCATTCTGGTTGTACTTCTTCCAATGCAAGTTTGTTCTTCTGGCAGTCCCTAGTAACTTTAATACTCTTCTCCAACACCGTAACCCAAATGCATCAATACACTGTCCAACTTTCATATGCATATGAAGGCTACTGAATATAAACACTATGCCTCGGGTCAGGTGCACTTTAGTCCTAAAACTGACATCTTTCAACACAGACCTGTTTGTTCTTTTGGCAGCCTATGGCACTTTCAATATTGTCCTCTGACACCATAATTCAAAGGCATCAATTCTTCTACTATCTTCCTTATTCATTGTCCAGCTCTCGCATGCATATGAGCCATGGCTTGGGTCAATCGCACCTTAGTCCTCAAGCTGACATCTTTGCTCTTCAACACTTTAAAAAGGTCTCGTGCAACAGATTTGCCTAATGCAATACATCCTTTGATTTCTTAGCTGCTTCTTCCATGAGTGTTGATGGTTGATCCAAGAAAAATGAACTCTTCGACAACTTTAATCTGTTCTCCACTGATAAGAATGTTGTTTATTATGGTCTTTGACTTTCATCAGTAAGTATTTTAAGTCCTCTTCACTTCCAGAAAAGCAAGGTGGTATCATCTGCACACCGCAGGTTGTTAATGAGTCTTCCTCCAATCCTGATGCCATATTTTTCTTCACAGAACCCAGCTTCTCAGATTATTTGCTCAACATACAGGTTGAATAAGTATGGTGAAAGAATACAACCCTGTCGCACACCTTTCCTCATTTTAATCCAATCGGTGTTCCGCTGTTCTATTCAAACAACTGCCTCTTGGTCTATGTACAAGTACCTCATAAGCACAATTTAG
>NW_006408578.1:17538654-17540470 GCF_000296735.1 Chrysochloris asiatica
AAGGGGGGAAAAAATTACTGAAGGAAATCTTTCAGGCTGAAAGAAAAAGGCTCTAAACAATAATGCAAATTCACAGGAATAAAGTAAGAGCACTAGAAAAAGTAAATCTGTTTAAGTATAAAAACAGAACACTTCTTTTCTTTTCTGCTCTTAATTCCTTTAAATGGTACAAGATTGCATTGTTGTTAGTGCTGACTCATTGCAACCTTATGCACAATAAAAACACTGCCCAGTCCTGAGCCATCTTTCACAAATGTTTTAAGCCCATTATTGCTGCCATTGTGTCTATCCACCTCAATGGGATCTTCCTCTTTTTCAATGACACTCCACTTTATCAAGCATGATGTCCTTCTCCAGTGACTGGAACCTCCTGATAATGTGTCTGACGAAGTTTCACCATACACGCTTTAAGAAACATTCTGAATGTACTTCTTTCTTGAAAGATTTGTTTGTTCTGGCAATCCATGATACTTTTAATATGCTCCTCCAACACCATAATTCAAATGCATAGATTCTTCTCTGGTCTTATTCACTGTCCAACTTTTGCACACTTATGAGGTAAATGAAAATACTATGGATTGGGCCAGGTGCATCTTAGTCCTCAAAGTGCCCTTTAACACTTCAGCGTTCTTGTGCAGTAGATTTGCCTAATGCAATATGTCATTTGATTTCTTAACTGCTGCTTTCATGAGTCCTGATTGTGGATCCAAGCAAAATGAAGTCTTTGACAACTACAATCATTTCTCTGTTTATCATGCTATTTTTTACTGGTCTTGTTTTGAGGATTTCTGTTTCCTTTATATTGAGGTACAATCCACACTAAAGACTATAGTTTTTGATATTCATTAGTAAGTATTTTGAGTTCTTTTTACTTCCAGTAAGATTGCATCATCCACATATTGCCAAGTTGTTAATAAGTCTTTCTCTAATCCTGGAGCCATGTGTTTTTTTGTTTTTTGTTTTTTCATATACGCAGCTTCTCAGATTATTTGCTAAACACGCAAATTAAATACGTATGGTGAAAGGATGCAATGCTGCTACACACCTTTTTTATTTTAAACCATTTGGTATCCCCTTGTTCTGTTTAAATGATTGCGTCTTGGTCTATGCATGTGTTCCTCATGAGAACAATTAACTGTTCTGGAATACCAGTATTTGGAAATGTTATCCATAGTTTTTCATGTTCCAAACAGTAAAAAAGCCTTTGCATAGTCGATAAAACACAAGTAAACACCTTTTTGGTATTCTCTGCTTTCAGCCAAGATTCATCTGACATAAGCATTGATATCCCTCATTTCACATCTTATTCAGATTCCAACTTTAACTTCTGACAGCTCCCTGTCAATGTACTTCTGTAATAGTTTTTAAATTGTCTTCAATAAAATTTTACTTGCATTTGATATTAATGGTATCGTTATAAACGATTTTCACATTCTGTTGGGTTACCTTTCTTTTGGATAGGCACAAATACAGCTCTATTTCAAATGTATGGAAAATGTCTTCCAAATTTCATGGTATAGATGAGTTCCTACAGTGCTGCATCAGTTTGTTGAAATATTTCAGTTTGTACTCTGCCAGTTTGCTTTTTTTGTCAATTATCTTCATTGTATCTTGTACTTCTTCCTTCAATACCATCAGTTCTCGATCATATGCTACCTCTTAAAATGGCTGAAGACCAACCATTTCTTTTTGGTCCAATGACTGTATATTCCATTCCTTTCTCCTCCTTTTAATGCTTTCTGCAACATCCAGTATTTTATCCATGGAATCCTTTAATATTACAGCTTGAAGACTGACTTTTTTCCTTCAGTTCTTT
>NW_006408578.1:17542069-17543278 GCF_000296735.1 Chrysochloris asiatica
TGGATGTTTGATCAATTACAGATTGAACAAAGTAGTTGTTATGAAGTGCTGTCAAGTCAGTTCTGACCCATAGTGACCCTGTATAGGGTTTGAGGAGCAGCTAGTGAGCTTGAACCACCGACCTTGCAGTTCAAATGGCTTTGCAGTCTGGCGTATTGACCCACAGTGCTACACCAGGACTCTGAAGGAGGTAGTAAGTAGAGTTCTTCAATTTCATCATCACTGACCTTAGTGGTGGGTCTGTAAATTTGAGTGTTAGTGGTATTAACTGGTATTCCTTGGAGGCATTGGATCCTCTAACAGAAAGCATTATACTTCAATATGGACCTTGAAAGGTTACTTTTGATGATGGATGTGGTGTCATTCTGCTTCAATACGACGTTCCCAGTACAGTAAACTACGATTTTCATATTCACAATGGCTAGTACCAATCCATTTTACATTTTAGCTCACTCATCTTGGATGTGGATCTTTATGCACTCATTCCATTTCATTTATGACAACTTCCAGTTTTCTTGGAATCATACTTTGTACATTCCATGTCCTGATTTTTAACGAATGTTTGCAGCTATTGCTTCTCATTTTGAGTTGTGCCACACCAGCAAAGGAAGGTTGTGAAAGCTTAACTCCACCCAAGTCATTAAGGTCAACTCTACTTTGCAGAAGCAGCTCCTCTCCTAGTTGTATTTTGAGTGTCTCTCAACCAAAGGGGGCTCATCTTTTGGCACAATTATCTGACAATATTCCACTATTATTCATAATGTTTTCATCTTTCAATACTATATCTGACAATGTTCCTATTCATAAGGTTTTCAGTGGCTAACCATTCTGAAGCAGTGTGCCTCTTCTTCTTCCTGGTCTGTCTTAGTCAAGAAGCTTCACTGAAACCTACCCACCATGCACGACTCTGTTGTATTTAAAATACCAGTGGCATAGCTTCCAGCATCACAGCAACATGCAAGCCATAACAGTATTAACAAACTGACAGACGAGTGGTGGCATGATTGTATACAGCAATCATTTTAACACTGCATATAAATTTTACATACTAGGTATAAACACGTATCATGAGCATACATATATGTGTAATTTTCATGATAAATGTAGGAAATTTTACACTACTGAGTTTTGCAAAGTATGTTTCTTTTTATTCACAACTTAATATTTGCATTTTTTCTAACTGGAAAAGACCACTTCCGATCATGCTGA
>NW_006408579.1:0-3408 GCF_000296735.1 Chrysochloris asiatica
TCTACCCAGGCTCAGACCACTGCAACTGCTTATGGACAGCCTCCTATTGGTTCTAGCACTGCGGCTGCTCCACAGGCCTCCAGCCAGCCTGTCCAGGGCTGTGGCACTGGTGCTTATGACGATACCACTGCTGCTCCAGTGACCACCACCCAGGCCTCCTATGCAGCTCCGTCTGCCCTCAGCACTCAATCTGTCTATCCAACATATGGGCAGCAGCCAGCAGCCACTGCACCTGCAAACCCGCTGAGACTAGTCAGCCTCAGCCTAGCACAGGAGGTGAGAAGCAGGCCAGCATGGAGTATGGACAGAGTATCTACAGTTATCCCCAGAGTCCTGGGAGCTACCCCATGCAGCCAAGTCACTGCACCTCCATCCTATCCTCCTACCAGCTAGTTCTCTTCACAGCCAACTGGCTAGGATCAGAGCAGTTACTCTCAGCAGAACACCTGTGGACAGCCGAGCAGCTATGGGCAGCAGCTGATCACTATTCTCCCACCCCGTGACTGGATCCTACAGCCAGGCTCCAAGTCAATATAGCCAATAGAGCAGCAGCTGCGGGCAGCAGAGTTCATTCCAACAGGAGCACCCCAGTAGCATGGGTTTTTATGGGCAGGAGTCTGGAGGATTTTCCGGACCAGAAGAGAACCGGAGCATGAGAGGCCTTGATAACTGGGGCAGGGAAGAAGGGGATTTGATCGTGGAGGCATGAGCCAGAGGTGGGCGGGGAGAAGGAGGCTGTGCAATGGGCAGTGCTGGAGAGCGAGGTGGCTTCAATAAGCCTGGTGGACCCAGGGATGAAGGACCAGATCTTGATTTAGGCCCACCTGGAGATCCAAATGAAGACTCTGACAACAGTGAGATTTATGTGCAAGGATTCAATGACAATGTGACCCTAGATGACCGTCATGATGGATTTCTTTAAGCAGTGTGGGATTGTTAAGATCAACAAGATGCAACCCAAGCGCCACTTCCTAAGAGCCATCTTTCTAGCTTTTGTTATTTTCTCTTTCCCTTTCCAATGTCTTTAGCACAGATTCCGGTCCTAACGACTCCACACACATGTGTTGGAAGAAGTGCAGCCAGAATGCTCCTTGGAGGCCAGGATGGCCAAATTTGGTTTCTCATACTTTGGACATATTGTCAGGAGGGACCAGTCGCTGGAGAAGGATATCATGTTTGATAGGGTGGAGGGTCAGAAAAAAAGAGGAAGCTCTCCAGCGAGATGAATTGGCCAAGGGGCAGCATCAGTGGGCTCAAATGTGGCAATAATTGTGAGGTTGGCAGTGTTTCATTCTGTTGTGCATTGGGTCCCTATGAGTCGGTACCGACTCGATGGCACCTAACAAAAACAACAACCACGGACTGCAAGGCACATAACCACCACCACCACTCCAACTTCGGTATGTCTCTGTGTTTGACACAACATTTGACATCAGATCACTTCTCTGGTTCTTATTCTTCATCAGTAAAAATCAAAAAGTCATAGCAGATACCCAAACAAGCTTTTTTCCGTCTTTATTATTTTAAAATTCTAAAAGCAGAACACGTATTCCCACTGCCTTCTCACAGTTTGTTTTAAAATGAGGGTGGCCCACCGTCCGATGTCTCCACAGAAGCCCCGCTGATGGTCTGAGGCAGTCACAGCGAACCTGGCAGAGGAATCAGAAAAAAATCAGCATCCTTCTCTACACCATACACACCTGACCTTTTCCGGAACGCCCGCCCTCCTGACATTTCCGGTCCTTTTGCAGATCTTCTTCCGGAACTATCATCGTTGATGACCTCGCCCCATATGCGTTCTTTAGAGTCCATTGGATGTTTCTTTAAGGAAGCGGAGATCTCCAGGCGTTGATTGGCTTCGGTCACTGTTGACGGATTAGTTACAAACCAGGCGTGCCCGGTCTCCCTGGTAACGCCCTGAGGATAGTTCTGATTGGTTGGTATTCTACAGCTTTCCTCCGTTTGGACAGCTAGTGGTTGAGTCCCCTGCGGGAGCGGCGGTAGTAGGTGGTGCGTACGGGATTCCCGAGCTGACGTGGCTTAAATTGGGAAGCGAGGGCTGAAGCCTTTGGCAGCAGCCGCTTCCAGGTGAGTGGGGAGCGATCCCCAACTCCTCCCTTCTGCAAGTCCTTTAATGGTCACTCAGTCACCGGGGCCGCGAGGGTCACTGAAGCTATGGCGTTCGGGTTCCAGCTCTGTCGCCCCTCCTTTCCTTTCAGTCCAAGATTCGGCCCTTCACCCACCTCCCTTCACCTACCAGGCCTAGTGCTAGTCGTTCAAATGTCTATTGGCCCCTCGGGGGGCTTCGGGGTCGCCTCGGGGGGCTTCGGGGTCGCCTCGGGCGGCCTCAGAGCGCAAATGCCCGTTCTGCTACTTAGGAAGTGACCGGGATCAGCGCCGGCTTGGTCAGGTCGGCGCCTGCGTTTCCGAGAGGCCTTCTCAGGCCGACCAGGTTTGCAACAGCTGATGACGCAGAGAGTCTGCCTGGCTTGTGTTCCTGCCCTAACTTAGTGTCAGGAATCAGGGTGTGACCCAAACTAGTCCAAGGTCTTTAAGGTGGAGATCACCACGGGAACATTGGAGATTTCAGTGCCAATGGGGGCCTGGCTAGATATTGTTAGTGCTCAAGGGTTGTCGGAAACGTGAGAGGGGTGATTCTTGCGATCCCGTGGACACATGAAAATCCCTGCAATCAGAGGTGGACAGGCAGCTAGCGAAAGAGAAAGGAACCCTGAAGAGAATTCGCAAGGAGCAAGCTTTGTTTGGCTGGTATGGAGGGAGTTTCCTTGCCATCCCTGGAGGGGTGTGGAAGAATGTGGAGGGGACAGCCAGCCCTTTAACAAATGAGGAGTATGTGTGCCTGACTTACTAATAGCAGTTCCAGTTGTCTATAGCTGGAAACAGGGAGAGGACAATTTAAGAGTAGGACAGATATATTTGAATATTTGGACAAGTGCCTTTCTTTTTTGGAGGTATGGGAGGCACTTTCTGAGTCTTAAAACTAAAAAGGATCCTCCTACAGTCTGTGCAAATGACACAGAGAACTCCTTTGGAGGCCTTTCCAGAATTGGCTTGGACCACAGATGGGATGGGAGGGAAGAGGAGAGACCTGAATATGTAAGGAGAGATTATTGGCTCACAATAAGGAAATAGGTCGTAATGCTTTAGATCAGAACTTGAGATTCCTATAGAAATTAACTCCTACTAGGGTTAAGAACAATTTCACCGAACTTTCTTACATTCAGCAAAGCATATCCCAATACAGTTGAATGAGAATTAACTAATGAACATGCAGATTTTACTCTTCATTATAAAAACAAATCATTTATAAACTTCTTTTGGTTAACTATTATTAGGAATAAGTTATTTGGGATAAACCCCTGATCATGACTTACCCATCTATTGTTA
>NW_006408579.1:3656-5146 GCF_000296735.1 Chrysochloris asiatica
GTTCAAACTGACTTTGCAATCCAGCTCATTAACCTACCGCACCATACCAGGACTCTTAGGAGCCACTAATGTAAAAGATTGGGGTTGTTAAGTGCTGTGGACTCTGTTCCAACTCATGTTGTTATTGTTAAGTATCATGGAATCGGTTCTGACTCATAGTGACCCTGAACAGGGTTTCCGAGGCTGTAAATCTTTAGGGGAACAGAAAGACTCATCTTTTTCCTGTGGAAAGGCTGGTAGTTTCGAACAGCTGACCTTAGGTTAACAGCCCGATTAGTAACCACTACACTACCAGAGTTCCAACTCATAGAGACGCTATCTAGGGTTTTCAAGTAGCGGCTGATGGGTTTGAACTACCAGCCTTGCGGTTCATATGGACCCTGTGGTCTATCTACTGCTTATCCTACAGAGCCACACCAGGACTCCCAATGTAAAAGATTAGACTCTATAATAATATTTTAGATTAATGTAAAAATAAGTCAATACATACTTTTGGTAAAAGGATATTAAATACAGACAGTTGTAACAAGAAAAATCTTTCTCCCTTATCTACTGATTCACGTTCCCATTTCTCTGCTTCCCAGAGGTAAGCAGTATAAGTTTCATTTTTATCATATCAAGATTTTCTGATCATATTGATGTTCGAGGGGACTTTTAAAACTTTAGCGAGAGGTTCCATTGTCTTTTTTTTTAAGGTTTTTATTGTGAATTGAGTGAATGTTTACAGGGCATATCAGCTTTACATTCAAGAATTCATATACCTTATTTCATTACATTGATTATAATTGCCTCCATGTACCATCAGTTAGCAGTATTTCTTTCTATCCTAGCTTTTTAAAAAACAAACAAAACCACTCAGGCATTTATAATAATTTACATCTCCAAAGGGCACATGCTGCAAGTCTGCTCCTTGCCACCAGCTCTTAGTCCTTCTCTTCTTAGACCATGAATTGTCACCTGCTCCCCTCTCCATGTCCCCAACTCCGCCTCCATCTCTGGAGCTGCTGCTTCTCTGGATAAGGTCCCACATTCTGCTTGTGCGTTCCTCTCTTGATGGTCTTAGGGTCCTCTGTTTTCGGACTGTGAGATTAACCACTCCCCTTTTTTTGTTACAAAACTTCTACGTTTACAATTATGACAGTCGCGATTAGTCATGATAACAGTTATTCACTATTGAATCTTATGAATCTTATCCCCATCTCTTTTCACCAGACCCATCTAGACAAGATGACAGCTATTCAGTGGGGACTATTTCTCCCCCCACCCCCATACTCTTAAATGAAACTAAACTCCCTCTTGAAACCTTGTAATCCAGTCACTTTGTGCCTTTATTGTCCCCTGATTTTAGCTAGCCAATGTCTAAGTTGCCCATCCCTATCTACCCAGTGTACAGAGCAGATAGCATTGATTTGAAGACTTGGTCCCTCTCTGTTGGTATTTAGAGTAACTACCACTCTGAGTATAGGTCAGGTTCATCATGAAGATGCATC
>NW_006408579.1:6723-13424 GCF_000296735.1 Chrysochloris asiatica
TATCTTATTTGATTGTTCCTGTAGCGCTTTCCTGACTTCTTCCTTATTTTTCTCAATTCCATTGTATAGTGTTTTTATACATTTTATGATCATTTTTCTGAATTCCTTCTCAGGCACTTCCAAAACCTGCCCATCTTCCAGTATTGCGTGTAGGTCTACTTCCAGTACATTTGCCTTAGCCACTTTATCTCGTTTCTGGACATGTGCAGATATGGCCATCTGCTTCTGTTTTTTGGGCATATTCAGGGGTTATCTGTGGCCTTAATACTCAGATGGGTATGTGTTTTGGTATTTTTTATGCTTTCTGATTGCCTCCAGGTAGATGTTATCAGGAAATTGGCTTCCCTTTTCACTCTTACTGTGAAATTTCAAGATGCCACTCACTGTTGGTCGTTTTGACATAACTTAGGATTTAATTTTCGGCTTATTTCCTTTTTTGTCTGCTTGTCCCACTCCACAATCCCCATTCAAGCCTATTTTTCTAATTGTAAACAGTTCAGGGCCGGCTGTGGCTATTTGGATTTAATTGGAAACTGTCTCTTTAAATTTTGAGGAGATCTGTGCACATGTGTAGTAGAACCCTCCAAGGGTGGGTCTGGGGTGCCCACTAGCTCAGGCATTCCTAAAGTTACCAGAATGGGGGTGCACAGACAGCAAGGGGCCAATGAATAACTACCAAAAGAAATGAATGTTCACACCTTTATCTCTGCGGTTCTGGCAGGCGTCTGTGGCTGCTCCAATCCATCCCCTGCTTGGTCTCACCCAAGATGGCGGCTCCAGGAGCAGCTGAGCGTCCCAAACTAGAAAACAATGGAATTCTCGCTTCTGCCACAAATTCCCCCAGCAGTAAGCCTTCCAATCTTCTAAATATTTCTTTATATGTGGTTCAGAGTTCTGGGACCATCCCCTGAGCCTGCTTTGTCAGGTATTCTGTGTTGTTACTGGCGGAGCTCTTTATTGCACTTCCACCCAATCCGCCATCTTGTTTGTTCTTTCCATTGTCTTTTATTCCATTTTTAATTCACTTTGGAAACCCCCTCGTCTATATAATACACATGCCCCCTCTCTTCTTTCACACAAGTGATATCAATACACATGGCGATTTTTAACTTGCTTTTGCCATTTAATTCTATGTCTTAGACATTTTTCCATGTCCACAAGTATAAAAAACTACCTCACTGTTTCACAAGGCTGTACAGTATTTCCTCATAAAATATAAAAATGTATTGAATCTGTTCGCTATTGGTGGACATTTAAATCCTCAGTTAGCATCTGTGAACACTGCTGCAGTGAACATCCTTTTACACAAATCCTTGTGCCGCCTGTGAGTCTAGCTATGACATAAACTGTGTAGAATTCATTAGATCCTAGTACTCAGAATCATTATATCTGTTTTCATTAAATGCTGTCAAGTTGGTTCTGAATCATAGAAACCCTATATAGGGTTTCTGAATAGCAACTGGTGAGTTTGACCTACCAACCTTGCACTTAGTAGTCCAGTGCTTATCCTAGAGCGCCACACCAGGATGCCTTATTTTATCTGCTGCACTTTAGGATAAGCATTGGACTTCTGTCCACAAGGCCAGTTGTTCAAACCCTTCAACTGCTCTGTGGAAACTCTATTTAGGGTTGGTATGAAACAAAACGGACTCAGTGGCACTTAAGAACAACAGCAAAATGTATGTAGAACTATTAACATTGTATCCTTGTGCTCCCATCCGTATATTCAGCCCTAGTGAAGAATAATATGTTGGGAGATAAGGTTACTCAGAAAATAGATTATTATTTGTGTATATCCACCACCCAAGAAGCTTTGCCAAGCTTTAGGATTGGGCAAATTGCTTACGTCTCAGTTTACTCACCTTACAGCTGGGGATATTGATAGTACAGTATCCATTAGGATTGTTTTAAGAAAAAAATGAGTTAAACTATGAGGATAAATAAGCTATATACTAAGCCATTAGACTAGTGCTTGGTGCATAGTACTGTGTACATGTTATGCTTTCTAAGTTTGTTTAATGGATATACAAGTTTTCGTATCATGAAAAATCGTTTTTCATTTTCTAAATTTAAAATTACTTAATAACATTAAACATTCTTTTCCTAGCTTATATGTCTGCTTTCCTATCAGCTCCTTAATTTATTTCAGAATCCTTCAAAACTAAGGACAATTACCAGGACTCAACTAAATATATATTAAATAAGTTTGGAGAGTGTCCTGAAGCCTTAACCATTTTCTGTGCTGTTGTTTTAGTGGAAAATGTGATTTAAATTTCAAACCAAATGACAATTATGCATATACACATAGGCAGAAATTCTTGGCTGTGTTATTCAATTATTGTTTTACTTTCCCATGCATATTGAGATCTCTATATGGTTACAAACCATGCCTGATATTTTATATTTACATGGTCCCTAGCATATTAGTGTGCTTTGTAGTAGTTTTAAAGTAATAATTATTGATAATGAGGACTTTGACAAAATAAGACTTGTTAGTCAATTCTAAGTGCCACCTCAACATAGAAATGTTGAGGTCTTGTAGCTATGTTTGTAGAAGGTGTGGCCAGCGTGAGCTTTGAGGGACTGTTTTATATGCTAAAGTGTTTTATTGAAGCCTGATCTTGTCATGAAGCTCTTTATTTTACTCTCTCTCTAAGTTGCTATTCATGATTCTGCTGCTTTCTAAAATAAGAAGAATAACATTGTCAAGTAGAAACACCTATTCCTTATATTATTATAATGAACATGAGTATTTTTCCCTTTTACTAATTTTTATACTTAACTGTGTTAGGGTTCTCCAGAGAAACATCAAATTGGATGGGGCTTCAAATACACAGAACAAATACATGAAAAGGGCTTCAAAAATTTGTGGAGAAATTCTATAGAATTTTTTCAATAACTTTTTCAAGTCCCCTCGTATATGTAATATAAAATTTGTTTTAAGGAATTGGCTCATGTGATTGTTGTTGTTGTTGTTGCTGCTAAGTGCCGTGGAGTCGGTTCAGACTCATAGCGACCCTGTACAGGGCTTCCGAGGCTGTAAATCTTTACGGGAGCAGAACGCCTCATCTTTCTTCCGCGGAACGTCTGGTAGTTTCGAACTGCTGACCTTGTAGTTCGCAACCCGATTCGTAACCACTAAGCTACCAGAGAGGGCTGGCAAATCCAAAATTAGTAGAACAGACCGTGGAGTGGAAACTCCAATAGGATATTTATGTTTCAGACTTGAGGCAGAATTATTTCTCTTACTCTCCAGGAAACCTTGCTCTTAATACCTTCAACTGATTAGATAAGATCCACCTCCATTACAGAATGTAATCTTTCTTTAGAGTTAACTATAGGATAAAAGCTGGATCGCAAGGTCAGTTTAAACTGCAAGGTCAGTGGTTCAAACTCACCAACCACTCCTCAGAAATCCTAAACAGGTTTACTGTGAGTTGAAACTGACTTGACGGCACTTAACAACAATTGTGAATCACACCTACAACATACTGTTATATAACATCTAGTTAATATTTGACCAAACATATAGACAGCAGACCCTAATCAAGTTGACACGAAATTAACCATCATATATATGTACTTTTGCCCATTTCTGTCCTAGAGTCAACCTATCAGAGGTAGGGGCCCTTCTTTTTTATTTAGCTTAAGCATGGCCACTTAGTGACTCTCTTGCTGTCAAGTTTCTGATCTTTGAATCACTGATAACAGTGACTAAACTGCCCTTCCCATTTACTTTCCCAAATTGTTCTTTTAATGTCAACAGCTTTAGAAATCACACTTGATTCATAGTACTTGGGCATTAGAATGGTCCTTTGTCAGTTCCTTCCTCATTTGAAGGTAAGGAAGCAGATGTCCAAAATGTAGTGACTTACCCGAGAGAGTGTAGCCTCTTCCTGTTAGAGCAAGGACTGGAAGTCACTTTCTTGGTTCCTGGTTACTCTTTGCTCTGTGCTGGCCACTTCCCAGATTGTTGCTTCAGTCAATGAGTGAGGCTTTCCTTTTCCATTCCCTGTATTAGTTAGTATACTCAGGGAACTCTTCCAGACTTTTACTCATTGAAATACTGATCTTTCCTTTCTTGAAATGTCCGTATTTTTCAACTATGTGAGAAAGTAACCCATTTTCCATTTAATGGTAGCTTTATATCTTATTCTGTTGCTTATTTAGTTGTTGTTTTTGTTGTTATGTCCTGCGGAGTCGATTCCAACTCATAGGGTTTCCAAGGCTGTAAATCTTTATGGGAGCAGAAAGCCTCATCGTTCTCCTGCGGAACGAACAGCTGATAGTTTCGAACTGCTGACCTTTAGGTTCACAACCTGATTCATAACCACTGCACTACCAGAGCTCCTTTGATGATGCATAGAGGGATTGTAACCATGGCAATGAAACAATATATGATAAGATGAATGTAAAGCTAATGTTCTCCCATGTAAACTATCACATAATTCACAATAAAACACTAAAAAAAAAAAAAAAAAAAAAGATAATGGCAATATTACAAGAACTCTTTGAAGCTTTCTTCAGATTTCTTTACAGAAATGTGATCACCTTCACATACTTTTTTGAAGTGTGTTTCTTTTATTTTAACTGAATTGCGTGAAGCTTTAGAGAGCTGATGAGTTTTCCATTCTCAACAAGTTGATTTTGTAAAAAAAAAGTCTGCTCCTTGCTAGGTTGTTAATTGTGGATGCAAATAAAATGAATTTCTTGACAGCTTTGACTTTTCATCCACTTATCATGATGTAACTTATTGGTTCAGACTCCTGGTGTGATGCTATACAATAAGAACTAGACCGCAAAGTCAGTGTGAACCGTGAGGTGGGCAGTTCAAACTCATCAACCGCTCCTCAGCAACCCTATACAGGGACGCTGTGAGTTGTAGTCGATGGCGTTTAACAACAACAAGCTTATTGGTTCCGTATTAAGGATTTTTGCTTTTATATTGAGTCTAATCTATCCTGAAGACTGTAGTCTTTGTTCTTCAACTGTAAGCATTTCAAGCCCTTTTCATTTTCTGCAAGCAGGTTGTGTGTGTCATCTGTGTATCACAGGTTGTTAATGAGCCTTCCTCCAATCCTGATGCTGCATTATTCTTTATATAGCCCGGTATCTCAGATTATTTGCTCAGCATACAGATTGAATAAATATGGTGTAAAGGGTGTAACTTTGACGCTATACAAACCAGGCAGTATCCCCTTGTACTATTCCAATGACTATATCTTGATCTATGTACAGGTTCTGCATGAGTAACATTAAGTGTTCTGAAATGCTCTCATTCTTCACAATGTTATCCAATAAGTTTACTATTATTACAAACTTCATGAATTTACCTACTTTTCGTGGAGCTCAATATGTTGTGTTTCATAGTCTTATCAAAACTCAAATTGTCCCTTTAGCCAATGGACCTTCTTGAATTTGGTTGCTGGGTCTTTTGAGATGACTCTAGTAGTCTTTGATAGCTTCCATGTTGTCTTGTATAATAAAATGGTTAATTTCAGGGTCTTATGCATTTCCTGTTTCAGACTTAGTATTAGCCATGTCTCCAAGAAGACTTCCTTTGGAAAAAACAAAACTTAAAAAAAAAAAAATGAAATAATACTGCAAACCTTCAACATAGGTGCTAGAGATAGTCATTGCTTCTTAGTTTGTCTTTATTTTTAGGCCTTTTTTATGGATGTTGTTGTTGTTAAGTGCCGTCTAGTCGGTTCCGACCCATAGCGACCCTGTACAGGGTTCCGAGGGTGTAGATGACACTGGAGAATAATATGTATCGTGATAAAGTGCTTTTTAAGTTCATACTGATGCTTTCAATTAAAATTGAAATCAGTTGCATCTTGGACTTCTTAATTTCGTTTGTATTACATCTGGATCTCCTTTTTTCATACTGAAAAGATGATAATATTAGTTTACCCACAATTTCCACATTTCACATTACAATTACAAGTCATCGAATCACACTATTAATGCTACCACACCACAATTTGATTTTTGAAAGCAGTGAAATAAGAATTTTTGCATGTGCTTTCCCATTCTCCATCCTTTTTGTACCCTCCAAGTTTGTACATTGTCTGAATTGTTAGAATATATGATCATCGCATGTTATACTCTCCTTCCCAGCCTTTATTTAGTCTTCGCTGGCTATGTGTTTAGTGCTCACCAGCAGTCCTTATTGGGGTGCTTCTTCAGTCTTTGTGGTAGTCTAAAGTGTAGCAGCATAGCAGTTACGAATTGGGCTGCGAACTGCAAAGTCAGCAATTCAAAACTACCAGCTGCTCCTCGGAGAAAGATGAAGCTTTCTGTTCCCGTAAAGATTTACAGCCTCGGAAACCCTGTACAGGATCGCTATGAGTCGGAACTGACTCCACGGCACATGACAACAACAGCAAAGTCTTTAATAGATTCCTTAGGCAGGGCTCATGGGACAACATTTCATGAATTTTCTTAAATGTTTATTACAATTTGTCTGTGCTTCGTGTAGCTGAAGGTCATTTTTGTTGAATCCTTTTTAACTCCATTTCTTCAAACACATTTTTACATGTGGTATTGTTTAGGAACAATTTTAGAATTATAACAGAAATGTTGCAAAGATAATTGAGTTTCAATAGAACCCATTTCCCAATATTAAGAAATTAGCATTGGTACTTTGCTATCAAATGAATTCCAGACTTGGTTCAGATTTCACTAATTTCTCCATGAAT
>NW_006408579.1:39037-40229 GCF_000296735.1 Chrysochloris asiatica
GACAATGCTACAGAGGAACTTAACAACACAATCAACCAACTTGACCTCATAGATGTGTACAGAGTTAATTTGACTTTGAAATCATATCAACTTCAAAGCTGCACCTATGAGAAATGAAAACATTCATCAATATAGTTATTTGTATATGGATGTTCATGGCAGCTTTATTGGTGATATCCAAAAGCTGGACAAACTCACATGTCCTTCAACAGATGAATGGATGAGTTACAGACTATCCATAATTGGAATACTTCTTAGAAATAAAGAGGAATGAATTGTTGATACATGCATCAATATTAATGACTAGCGAACCACTATCTTGAATGAAAGTACATAGTGAATTATAAAAAAGAAGATATAATATCTGATGATATGAAATTCTGGGAAATGCAAACTAGACTGTAGTGACAGAATGCAGATCAGAGAGGTTGATGAATTTACTTACCTGACTATGGTTTTTAGGTATACCCAAATGTCAAAACACCAAATTGTACAATTTAAATATATATTGTTTCTTTGTTGTTTATCAATTAAATTTCAATAAAACTACTTAAAATAATGTTCAAAGTTATAGGAGGAGGCTTTAAAAAGTTTGTGGGAAAATTCCATTATCTTTTAATTCCTTTTTTCCACAAGCTTTTTGAAGTCCCTTCAGATATATTCACTACCAGTATTCTTAACAACAAATTCAGTGAGGATATTGTACCTATTGAAAAGCAACTATAAAATTTCCTATATTAATAAATGTTCTTTAGAAAGTTTTATCATTTTTACAGCCAGTTTTTAAGCTTTTGATCATTATTCAAATAATCTGCGTTTGATTCATGTTACAAAAATGCATTGAAAATAATTGACTTGTTTAAATTTCAACAGATTCCATGCCTCACTAGGTAATCTGGGAATTAAATTTTCCTTTTGTCTTAGTTTCAAACTCATTTATAGGTAGTATGTATGGTTATCTGTAGCATAGTGGTTATAAATTGGGCTGCGAACTATAAGATGAGCAGTTTGAAACTACCAGCTGTTCCATTGAAGAAAAGTGAGGCTTTTTGCTCCCATAAAGATTTACAGCCTCAGAAACCCTGTACAGGGTTGCTATGAGTCAGAATCAACTGCACGGCACATAACCACCACCACCACCCTGGTTATCTGTGAGAAAGCAAAAATCATGTTTGTTCCTTACTGCCCCCTT
>NW_006408579.1:45834-46395 GCF_000296735.1 Chrysochloris asiatica
TCACTCTCTATATTCTCATCTTCTCTCATGGGAGCTATGAGACTCTGGTGTCACTGTAAGATGGGACTTCAAAAAGTTTTCAGGAAAATTCCATTCATGTTTAATTCTATTTTTTCCAAGTTTTGAAGCCCTCTTGTATGTTGATGGCCTCTTACATCTGTATCTCCATAGTTCTGTTGATAGATACTCAGTTTTCTGAGTACTCCTCAAGTACATCAAACTCACCAAATAAAAAACAAAACTCATTTTATTCCTTAAAATCTATTCCTTTTATTATGTTTCCTCTGTGTTAGTGGAACATTTACTTAAAATAATAAAACTTGTTAGGCTTTCTTATATTCTCCAATTTTTTCCCTTCAACCTCCTTCCCTCCTAGTTGAATTACTTTCCACATTTTGGTGATGTTACTTTTTAAATGTTTCTTGAATCTATCTTCTCTTCATTGCCATCAGTCCCCTAATTCTGACTTAGGAACATCCTGGCAGGTTTCTCTTATTCTCTTACTGTGTTCTTCCCACCTGATTACTGGTGTGGCACTGTGGGTTAATGCTCCAGACTGCA
>NW_006408579.1:46495-52802 GCF_000296735.1 Chrysochloris asiatica
TTTCTGGCCATGTGCAGATATAGTCATCTGCTTCTGTTTTTAGGGCATCATCAGGGCTTATCTGTGGCTTTAATACTCAGATGGGTATGTATTTTGGTATTTTTTATGCTTTCTGATTGCCTCGAGGTAGATGTGATCAGGAAATGGACTTCCCTTTTCACTGTTCTTTCTTGAGAAATTTCAAGATGCTACTGTTGGTCGTTTTGACATAACTTAGGATTTAATTTTTGGTCTATTTCCTTTTTTGTCTGCTTGTCCCTCTCCACAATCCTTGTTAAGGCCTTTTTTCTAGTTATAAACAGTTCAGGGCCAGCTGTGGCTGTTTGGGTTTAATTGGAAACTATCTCTTTAAATTTCGAGATCTGTGCTCATGCTTAGTAGAACCCTCCGAGGGTGGGGCTGGGGTGCCCATTAGCTCAGGCACCCCTATAGTCACCTGAATGGAGGTGCGCAGACAGCAAGGGACCAATGAACAGCTACAAAAGAGAAGAATGTCCACACCTTTATCTCTGTGGTTCTGCCATGCGCCTGTTGCCGCTCCGATCCTTTCCCGCTTGGTGTCACCCAAGATGGCGGCTCCTGGAGCAGCTGAGCATCTCAAATTAGAAAGCAATGTATTTCTTGCTTCAACCACAAATTCCCCCAGCTATAAGCCTTCCAACCTTCTAAATATTCCTTTATATGTGGTTCAGAGTTCTGGAACCATCCTCTGAGCCTTCTTGGTCGGGTATTCTGTGTTGTTGCTGGCGGAGCTCCTTTACTGCACTTCCACCCGATCCGCCATCTTGTTTGTTCCTTACTCCCCTCTTTTTGTTGCAGAACTTTTACCTTATAGTTGTGACAATTGTAATTAGTTATGATAGCAGTTACTCACTATTGAATCATAAGCATCTTATACCCGTATCATTTCACCAGACCTGTGTAGACAAGATGAAAACTATTCAACGGGGACTCTACCTTCCTCCACTTGCACTTAAACTAAACTTCCTCTTGAAAACTTGTAAGGCAATTCGCTTCATGACATTTTTTCAAAGATTTTTATTGTGGATTGAGTGAAAGTTTACAGGGCAGATCATCAATTTGACATTCAACAAGTCGTACATCTTGTTTCATTACAATGATTATAATACCCTCCATGTACCATCAGTTAACAGTATTTCTCTCTATTTACTTTAGCTTACATCTCTAAAGGACACATTCTGCAAGTCTGCCTCCTAGCCACCAGCTCTTAGTACTTCTCTTTCCATGAATCTAGAGTCCTCAGCTGCTTCTCCACTCCATAACCCCATCTCTGCCTCTGTTTCTGGTGTTGCTGCTTCTCTGGATAAGGTCCCATATTCCACATGTGCTCTTCTTCCTTGATGGTCCTAGGGTCCTCTGTTTCTGGATTATAAAATTAACCACTCCCCTGTTTTTGTTACAAAAATTCTACCTTTACAATTGTGACAATCGTAATTAGTCATAATAACAATTATTCACTATTGAATCATATGAATCTTGTCACCATTTCTTTTCACCAGGCGCATCTAGACAAGATGAAAACTATTCAGTGGAGACTCTTTGTTCCTCCCCATACTCTTAAACTAAACTCCCTTTTGAAACCTTATAATCCAGTCACTTTGTGCCTTTATCGCCTCCTCATTTTAGGTAGCCAGTGTCTCAGTTGCCTGTCCCTATCTACCATGTGTACGGAGGGGATAGCATTGATACTTGATGTGAAGACTCCTTCCCTCTCTGTTGATATTTATAGTTACTGACTCTATGAGTATAGGTCAGGTACATCAAATTGTAGCAATTTACCCTTGTTTGTTCCTTTATCAAAAAAAAATTTTTTTTTTTTTTTTTTTTTTTTGTAATTTTCCTTTAGTCGTGTTCTAATTATCAAACCATAGAGGCTAGGTCAAATGGGTACTGTCTGCAAGTTTGGATGTTCTTGTCCATCTCCCCTCACTTCATATCAGCTGGATGATTCCCTCTCGGCTCTAGCCCTCTGTGGCTGTGACCTTGGCCATGAGTTCAAGTGTCCCCAGGTCTCACCACACTTTGGACCAACCAGCCCTGCCTCTTTTCTCTCTCATCTCCAGGTCAATGAGAGTCAATGGACTGTGGTTGAACTCAGCCCATTTCTTCATTGCTGTCTTTCCCCCAATTCCACTCACCAGTAAACCATTGTGGTCGCCAGCAAGCTGACATGCTTGTTTGTGTGCTCCCCCTGAATTTCAGTCTTAGAGGGGAGTTTGTCCTGAAGGAACTTGATTGCTTGCCTTGATGGCTTCCTGATGAACAGCTTGCTTATTCTTATAGTAGCCAGTATGCTGACCTTTTTGTTTTGGGTTTTTCCTGATGATCCTTCTTTGAAGATATATCTTCTGTTGCTCTAGCTATTCCAGGCTGCTCTGCTTGTCCTTGCTAGTGGGAATATCCCACCTGTGGACTTGTGTGATTTTTTCCTTTTCCAGAATGCCAATAATTCTAAAGTTATTCCTCTTCATGTTGTCCAACATGAATCTTAGACCTTCTTCAAATTTTTTAAAATCTTTTTTTGTTCTTGCTCTTCTATCTTAATAGTGTTGAGAGATTTATCTTCTAGGTCTAGTTCTGGCTTCTATCTCTTCCATTCTGCTCCTTTGCCCTTTCAGCGTATTGTCCATTTCTGATACTCTATTATTAATCGTTTGGACCTCTTTCTGTAGGTTGTTTCCAGTGCTGTATCTGTCTTATTTGATTGTTCCTGTCACTCTTTCCTGACTTCTTCCTTATTTTTCTTAACTCCATTGTATAGTATTTGGATCCATTTTATAATCATTTTTCTGTATTCTATCTCGGGCATTTCCAGAGCCTATCCATCTTCCAGTACGGAGTGTGTAGGTCTACTTCCAGCTCATTTGTCTCAGTCACTTTATCTTGTTTCTGGACATGTGCTGATATGGTCATCTGTTTCTGTTTTTTTGTGCATATTCAGGAGTTTTTTGTGGCCTTAATACTTAGATAGGTATGTATTTTGCTTTTTATGCTTTCTGATTGCCTCCAGATAAATGTGATTAGGAGATGTGCTTCCCTTTTCACTTGTCTTCCTGAGAAATTTCAAGATGCCACTATTGGTTGTTGTGATGTGACTCGGGATTTAATTTTTGGCCTGTTTCCTTTTTAGTCTGCCTGTCCTGCTCCAAAACCCTCATTCAGGGCTTTTTCCTAGTGATAAAACAGTTCAGGGCTGACTGTGGACATTTTGCACTGCCATTTGGTATTAAGTGGAAACTGTTACTTTAAATTTTGAGGCGATCTGTGCACATGTGTAGTAGAACCCTCCAGGATGGGGATGGGGTATGCACTCACTCAGGCCCCTCTTTCAGTCACCAGAATGGAGGTGTGCAGACAGTGAGAGACCAATGAACAGATACCTAACAAAAAAGAATGTCCACACCTTTATCTGGAGGGTTCTGTTAGCTGTCTCTGACTGCTCAGATCCTTGCCCTGTTTGGTCTCACCCGAGATGGCAGCTCCAGAAGCAGCTGAGCGTCTTGAATTAGAAAGCACTGGATTTCTTGCTTCTGCAACAAATTGCCCTAGTTGTATGCCTTTCAAACTTCTAAATATTCTTTTATATGTGGTTCAGAGATCTGGGACCATCCCCTGAATCTACTTGGTCCAGTATTATTTGTTGTTGCTGACGGAGTTCTTCTATGCACTTTACCAGATCCACCATTTTGTTTGTTCTCCCCTTACTTCATGACTTTTTAGCCCCCCATTTTAGGTAGCCAGTTTCTAAGTTGCCCATCCCTATCTACCTTGTATACAGAGGGGATAGGTTTGATCCTTGATGTGAATACTCCTTCCCTTTTAGTTGATATTTTGAGTTACTACATACATAAGTATAGTTCATCAAATTGTAGCAATTTACACATTTCCTTTATCAAATTTCTTTATCTTCATCTAGCTGAGTTCTGGTTATCAAGCCATTGAGGCTAGGTAAAATGGGTACTATCTGCAACTCTGGGCATTCTTGTGTGCCTCCCCTCACTTCCTATCAGCTGTACACTTTACTCTCAGCTCTAGCCCTCCATGGCTATATCCTCTGACAAATAAGTTTTGATAACTGCTTTTAAAAGCCAAAATATGTGTAATTCTCTTTTGTGTTAAATGGAAATTAGAAGGAACGTGGTAGATATTTAGGACAAATAGAAAAGATGGGTCAAATAATTAATGCTAATTATTTTGCTGAAACTGAATTATTCTTCTGTGTCTTCAGTTTGAGAAGCATTCCACTGTGATGGCAGAGGTTATCAAGATGCAGGAGCATCTGAAAAAAAAAGAAGACCTCATCGGCGACTTGGAATCGCAGCTCAACCAGACCCAGGCGGAGCAAGCTGCACAGGTAATGAGTGGAAGTGTACGATAATGAATTATGGAAGCCCAATGAATTATTATAAAACAAATCAATTTAGATAACACTTTAAAAACATTAGGAAATAGAAGTTTAGTAGCTAAAGTATTGGCAGTAGAAATTGGGAGGAAGGTGTATTTGGTAAGTAGGTATGTTACTAGGGGTCATCATCTAACTACTAGGAGACCTCACAAAGTATTTGCTGACTTTTTTCTGGTTCTGTAGGCCCAGAAATTTTATTTTAATAGCATATAGGTTCAGGCTCATAGGATTAGACAAAAGCTAACTAAGCTTCAAAAAGACTATGATAGATAAACCAAATGCATTTTAAAATGAAAATTAGAATTACAAATGATTAAGTCCATTCTTGCCAGAGCTTTGGACAGGTTCTTCCTAGTTCAGTCATGTTGGCAAAACAAAACCAGAACAGACCTAGTTTGTGAAATGAATATAGTAGAATAATAACCAGAATGGGAAAAATTTATCAGTGTGGTAGAAACTTATCTTCATCTTAGTAAACCACGTTGTGTGCATTGGGTGGCAACCATATCTCTTGACTAACTGAGTTGGAAACAATGGAAATAGAAATAAATTGATAAATTGTGAAATGGTAGAGAATTTTTATTGTTTATAGGCTGTGTGTATGTGTGTGTGCTTATTTGAGTGTGCTATAATTTAGAAGCCTGAAACTCACTGTAGCTGAAAATAGCTGTCTGGGGGAGGTGGTGTGAGTTTGGAAGCACAGTAAGCTTTTTGTGGTTAAAGCAACTCTTTGAAAATAAGATTAGAAAGATAATTTTGAGTATGATACATTCACATGAATTTTAACTTAAAGGATATGTGAACATCATTGAAAAATCTGAGCATGAATGTGATTTGAAAAGAAGTGGTCTATATGACCCTTGACTACCCCGTAGGCTTGGAAAGGAACTCATGGCCCAGTTTTAAGCCAAGCAGTAGATAGGTATATAGAGGGGAACAACAGCACTGGTGAGATATGCTCACCATTAAATGGTCAATCATTCAAAATCAAAAGTCTGCAATATTTAACTAAGAACAAAATTGAGAAGGGTTGGGTAAGTGGGTGGAAGGGAAATGGGAAACAGAAAGGAAGTCGAGGGGATTGCAATTATTGAGATGAAACTGTATGATGTAACACTGATAATTTTGTCTGTATACCTTCACTCAATTCACAATAAAAAGTTTAAAAAAAGAAAAGTCAACTAGGACTTAATAAAATCTAATTTCATTTTCTGTGTTTACCATTCTAGTCTCTTTAGAATTTCAAAACATACATACTACTACTTCTATCTTTATTTAAAGCATTTCTCATAACCATGTAAGTATAATTTTTAACTGAATTTTATATTTAGGCTGGCGTTTGGATTTGAGAATAGCTTTCTCTCATGTTTGGAAGTTACTGTCAAGTCTATTTATCTCTCTACTAACATTCTCATCCTTGACATTCAAATATTTTTTTTTTCTTAAAGCTACTACTGTTTGTCAATTATTAGAGTCTGTCTTTGGGGATTATTAGTCTGTGAGTTTTGTTTGTGCAGTATTCGGGGAGTGTAACTTGTATAGTTTTTCTGGTGTGTGTCTTCAGTTGAGTTCCATGCAGCAGGTGGTCCGAGAGAAAGATGCCCGCTTTGAAACACAGGTTCGTCTTCACGAAGATGAGCTTCTTCAGTTAGTAGCCCAGGCAGATATGGAAACACAAATGCAAGAGGTGTGTTGCTAAAACTTAGTAGAATGATGATCATTTTTGCCTAACATTTAACTAAATTATCATAGCCATTTTTCCATTGCTCTCCTCTTGGTCTTAGCATGCTCTAAGTTGGCTTCTTTTTGGTGTCCTTGACTTCCTGATGCATATTATCCTTGTTTTGCCTTTTACCCCTCTAGTCAGGTTGTTGGCACTGA